>NC_071398.1:96010928-96324418 GCF_022682495.2 Desmodus rotundus
AAGGAGATAGAGAAGCAGAAGCCACATCCACACTGCTATGCCAGTTAAAGGCAGACGGAGCGGGGCTCTAAGTCAGACCCCTGGAGTACTTACTCCTGCTTGAAACCTGAGACGTCAGTGGTATCTGTGGATAGTAGCGATGCCCTGACAAAGTGGCACAAATAATAAATTCTCCATCCCACCGACCAAGTTCACATGTATACCAAAAGCTATTCGGGACAGGCCAGTCCTGCAAGACGCCTTATTTAAGTCAGTGTTTTAAAGTTACCAGGTTAAGTAAAATTGGCATATGGTGTGTGTTATATTCTCCTCTTGGAGATTCACAAAGCCCCTGAAGCTATTCTCTGAGGAGTCTCACCGAGTTTAATTCAAGCACCGTTTCTCAGGCTTTTTTGACCACACGAACATCCCTCCTGTCCCCTTCCCCCCTCCCTCATCACTCATTAGCTCCCCACAGAACATGGGGGAACCCTGACCTCTTGTGAATCCCTGGCGCTGTACTAGACACGTGAGGTTTCCCCAGTCTGGGTGAGGGTGATGGCGTAGCCAAGTGGTGGGAAGGGCAGAGGGATGCTGGGTAAAATGAAATGCTGCGCAGGGAAATGGGGAAGATGGCTGACTAGCACAGGTGGGCAGGTTTGTTTCCGGTTCTCCTTAGGAAAACGCAGAGATGTCCAGAGCGACCATCAACCAGTGGATATCCAATAAGACCGAAGGGCGTATCACGGATGTCATTCCCCCTGATGCTATTGACGAGTTCACTGTTCTGGTGCTGGTCAACACCATTTACTTCAAGGTATTAACCTCAACCTTTGCAGAGGCCCTGTGATCTGATCAGGCAGCGGGCCCTACCTGTCTCAGGGACTCAGAGTTTGAAAGACCCTTCTAGGCTGGTTACACGTAGGGAGGAGGGTGAGGGTGAGGGAAGTGGGAGTAAACAGATCACTGACCCACTCTGGAGGATCAGCTGCTGAAGGCCACTGGAACTGTGGCACAGTGGCCCATCCTGGGTCTTGCTCCATAGGCAGACTGCCCCCTACCCCCCAGCACCAGGCCCAGGGGTTTATTTAGCCCATCACTGCTGTGGCCAACCACTCCATTGCTTGGGGTTTCCATCTCTCCAAGAGCGAAGTAGGTTGCATCTCCACAGTGTGTATTGGCCTTGACCGTTCACAGAACACTGGGCCATTTATTACTCCTTCCGATCCTCCTAACATTACAAAGGAGACCTCAGGCCATTCAGATTCCTTGGTAGAAATGAAGACTCTTCCATTTCTGACGGTGTGAACTTGGGCTAGCTACCAAGACCTTCCTCTGCCCCGATTTCTGCATCTATAAAATGGTAATAATGATACACCTACCTCACAGGGTTACTGGGGGGACTCAGTTAATGCATGTAACAGTCTTGGAGCAGAGCCTGGCATGCGGTATTAGGGATCACTAGCTCCTAATGTTACAGATGAAGACCTGTCACTCAAGGAGTCAAATGACTGGTCCCCAAATCAAAGAGCCGGAAGATGATGAGGAATGGCACAACTCGGAAATTTTGAAGGAGTGTCTGGTATCTCCTCCCTTTGAATAGGAGTCACCCTCTGCCTGGCAGGGCGCCTGGACAACCCCCGGGGGTTACTCCCTGTGTGTGGCCAGTATTCGCCCAGGCAGAGCCCAGCAGTTTGGAGGATGGCCTTGGAGAAGGAGGCTGGTGGGGGTCAGAAGGCAAAAGGCAATTAGATTTAAGTTCAAGAAGAGACTTGTGAAGAGGCCAATATGTTGTTCTTGGTTCTAGTTTTTTTGGTTTTTTTTTTAAAGATTTTATTTTTTTATTTTTAGACAGAGGGGAAGAGAGGGAGAAAGAGAGAAAGAGAAACATCAATGTGTGGTTGCCTTTCACGCGCCCCCTACTGGGGACCTGGCCCGCAACCCAGGCATGTGCCCTGACTGGGAATGGAACTGGTGACCCTTTGGTTTGCAGCCTGCGCTCAATCCACTGAGCCACACCAGCCAGGGCTTGGTTCTAGTGTTTATTTTTCTTGTTATGAAAGCAAATTGGCAGTCACTGCTAAGAATCTGGGGAACACAGGAAAGCTCACAGAAAGAAAACACTCATGAGTCCATCACTCAGGTTGTTCATCTTTTCACGCAGACCCCTCTGGCTGGCTTTCCTGATAAGATAGGTACTTGTTAATGTAATAAAATAACGTGAATATGCCCAGGTCAGTACAGTCTTCTTGCTTTGTGATTCTCCCACCTGACGTTTTCTTCTAGGGCCTGTGGAAGTCCAAGTTCAGTCCTGAGAACACAAAGAAGGAACCTTTCTTCAAGGCTCATGGGGAGTCGTGCTCAGCATCCATGATGTACCAGGAAGGCAGGTTCCGCTTCCGGCGTGTGGCAGAGGGCACCCAGGTGCTTGAGTTGCCTTTCAAAGGGGACGACATCACCATGGTGCTCATCTTGCCCACGCTTGAGAAGGGCCTGGCGAAGGTGGAGCAGGAACTGTCCCCGGAGGTGCTGCAGGAGTGGCTGGACGAGCTGGTAGAGACGATGCTGGTGGTCCACATGCCCCGCTTCCGCATCGAGGACAGCTTCAGTGTGAAGGAGCAGCTGCAAGACATGGGCCTTGTGGACCTGTTCAGCCCGGACAAGTCCAGGCTCCCAGGTGAGTCGATAGGGCCTTTCCTCCCTTCTCTGCCCCCAAGGCGGCCTGACCAGAGGTGGAAAAGGGCCCTGGACTGGGATAGCCGGGTTCCACCCCAGCTCTCCTGCGCACCCAGTTTCCACTTCTGGAAAAGGGAGGGTGGGCTCTTGTATGTCCACGGGCCTAGCTGGCACGAGAGCCCTTTGAGTCTGTCACTGAGAGAGGAGATGAGACCAGGGAGAGAAGAACTTGAAAAGGCATCAGAATGCAGAGCAAAGAGACAGATATGATGAAGAGCGGAGGACATCTGGGTTCCACAGATTGCAGAGCGGACGGACGTTCAGTAGCTCCACGGGACTCGTGTGTTTTCCTCAAGGTCATTTGGACAGACACAGACAAGCCTTTCCCAGTTGTGATGTTTCGGTCATGGTGTTCAGTCAATTTGGCTCCTCTAATGCACCGTCCTTTAAAAATGTGCATTCAAATATCCTTTTCAAGCATTAGTTTACAACATTAGGTAACTGAATTTACCTTTAATGGGATGACTTTAAACTAGGTCTGAAAACCAATCCCTCTCTTTAAAATGTTGCCACACTGGAAAGACAGACAAAAATTCCCGATGGAGGGAATTTTTCATTAAGAAGAGTCCCCTATCCCCCTACCCCACCCAAGGGCTGAAGCATGAGACCAAACCCGCAGGGGCCGGGCTGAAGTAGTGCAACACACTTTATTACTGTCAACGTGCATTTATTTTGAGGGTATCGTTAGGTGAGGGGCCAGGATTGCCTCCTACTTTTCAAAAAAGCCCCAAAGGACCTCTTCACCCCAACTGAGCTCCTTGCTGCTGGTTGAAGTCAACTTTCTCCTGCGTCTGGTCTTCCTTCTAGGTATTGTGGCCGAAGGCCGGGACGACCTCTTTGTCTCAGATGCGTTCCATAAGGCATTTCTTGAGGTGAGTACACCACCTTGTGCTCTCTCTTCTGATTTTTTTTTTAATCGTGTGCCACTTTATTACTTGTTCATCATTATCTCATGTGATTTGTAACTCGGGTTCTTGCTCCACTGGTCATCACAGGATAGGTAGCAGATGCGTGAGCAGCAAGAGACAACTGTGGGAGAGCCGTGTTTCTGGTGTCTCTCAAACCCCAAGGCCACAGCCCCCTCCTCGGGGGGTCCTGCTACCTCACAGCCCGGCCCTGAAGCCCGGGGGTCTGACTGTTCCACCCGCCCTCCCAGGCTTGACTGCCTCTCCTGAGGCTGGTCAAGCAGGGACACAAACACTAAGGCGAAAGCAAGACAGGAAAAGGAGCTGGCAAAGGCCCCCAGGAAGGAATTCTGAGAAGTAGCAGGACAGTGTGAGCTCATGGAAACCCAGGGAGCAGTTTTAAGAAAATGGAGCCCCAGCTGGTGTGGCTCAGTGGCGTGAATGCAGCCCTGCGACCCAAAGGGTCACTGGTTTGATTCCCAGTCAGGGCACATGCCTGGGTTGCCGGCAGGGTCCCCAGTGGGGGGTACACGAGAGGCAACCACACACTGATGTTTCTCTCCCTCTCTTTCTCCCTCCCTTTTCCTCTCTAAAAATAAATAAATAAAATCTAAAAAGAAAGAAAGAAAGAAAATGGAAAGCATCTCGTAGGAAGACTGGAAGGTGACTGCGGGCTCCTTTTCCCTGAGGCATCTGGACAGGATAGCAGGGGTACAGCCTTGTGATACAGGACCAGGGCGCAGGGAAGGGAGGGAGGGGAGCTGGCGAGTGTGGACCGCGTTCTGAAGTGTGTTCCAGAGGACCAGCGCTCTAGGCTACGAGCAGGTAACAGAAATTAGGTGGTTAAGTCAATGCACTCCCTCTTCTAGGGACACTAACGAGAATGAAGGCATAGCAGCGTGGGGAAGTCCGAGAGGGTCTCCAGGGAAGAAAACAGCTCAGTATTTATTGCTTACCCTGGTGTCGCCCCAACTAAGGTGCACAGCTAGAATCATAGCTGTAGAAAGCTTGTACCACTCTGGTTCACAAACAAATACTGAACCGGGGACCACCAGTGGCATTAGTTATGGGGGTGCTGGCCTCTTGGCAAGTCCAGGATGGGGCCCAAGAATCTATTTTCAAAACTCCTCAAGGGATTTTTGGTGCACAGCCAGGATTGGAAACTGCTTCTGTACATTATTCTTTGGGGAGCCAGGCTGTGAGGGTAAGGAGATGTGGGCCAAGGTTAGCAAAGGTCACAGGATCGAGGCAATCGCAAAGCAAGAAGGCTGTGGTCAGAGAGGAAGGCTGCAGACCATGGAGCTAGTAGCTGTGGTGGCAGAGCCCCCACTCGGGGGGGGACGTGTGGCGAGGGGAGCACAGGTATCGAGGGACAAGAGGAAGTCAGCTGAATTGCAATGGGAGTGAGAAAATGAGATAGCTTGGAAAACCAGAGGGCTACGGTGACAGAGAAGGATAATGTCAGTATAGTTTCAGGGGGACAGCAGTTCAAGGACATGCCTCCTCAGAGATGTAGCCAGGGGACTGGTTTGCTCAGGTGGAGGTGAAGGCGATGCTCACTGGGCTGGCTGAGGTGGAGGACGTGGGAAGTTAGGGTGTTGAATGGGTCTCCTTCTGAGGTGTTTTAATCGTCTAGGCCCAAGACAAGCAGGTGCTGGGTACGGGTGGGGGGAAAGAAGGGCGACGAGCTCAGTGCCAAAATCCTCCATGTGGACATATATCCCCCATAGGACAATGGGAGACCTGTAGGAAGGACAAGAGCAAAAGCTGAGTGGTGTAACTTAACAGAGCAAAACAAGGGATCTTACACGAGCCACCGAACTGGAAGTGAAAACGACACTACTGTCGCTCTCTTCCACGTGCATTCTGGGAGAAAGCACACTTAGAAAGGC
Organism: Desmodus rotundus; assembly: GCF_022682495.2. Taxonomy (NCBI): domain Eukaryota; kingdom Metazoa; phylum Chordata; class Mammalia; order Chiroptera; family Phyllostomidae; genus Desmodus; species Desmodus rotundus. The sequence goes on from NC_071398.1 coordinate 96,016,441, forward strand.
TGCAAGGGAAGACGAGCCCTTGGGGTTTTAACTACAGAAGTCCTCTCTGAAGGACCCCAGACAGAAGTGGCCAATGCGTACCTCTTTGAGGGCTTTGAGCTACTCTCAGGGAGAAGCAAGGTCTGGACCCACTTTGTCCACCAAGCCCACCAACCAGCGATGCCAGGTTCCTCCATGGCTCTTGGAACAAAGTTGTTTTCCTTGAAATCCTCGGGAACTCAGTACACAGGACCCCAACTGATTGTAAATCTCCTGGGAAGCCATTAAAAGCCAGAATCTGATTTGAATATAAGAATACTGGTCTTATAAAAGCCCCATTCTGCTTATAAATTTAGTCCTAGAATGATTATGAAGTAGGTAGCGTGGGGAGATGGGGGTGGGTGAGGAAGGAGGCAGAGCAAGAGGGAGGGAGAGGCCTCCACCAACCAGCTCCACAAAGCTCAGGGGTCCGAAGGGCTTGCATGAAGAGGCCGGGACAGAGTTTTAGTGATATTCTGGGTCCCCACATGGCCAGGTGTGTCCTTCTAGACTGGTGATGGTCCTGCTTATCAGCAAACTCCGTTCCGGTCTGTTACTCTGAGGAATACCCGTCTCACCCAGCCAGAGTGCCCTCGTCTAATAGGCCCTAGGTCCCCAGTGGCTGCTTGGGGTAGTTACATCCAGGATCCTGACGCTCCAGCAGTGAAACTATCTCAACTGTAGAGCTCTGATCTTGAGTCAGAATCTCCCTTAGCATCAAGTGCAAAGTAATCCTCCTGTGATACCATGTACGAAGGTGCCGGCCAAAAATGGGACAACCCTGTCTACCTCCAGATTTCTGGTCCCGCGGTTATCTGAATGGATCCAGCCAAAGGTGTGGACAAGTACAAATGCTTACATCCCTGTTCACTGGATGGAAGAGAGGAACAGTAGGGTTCCAGAGGGAACCCGACCTGACCCGGGGGTACTCTCTCCTGGGTAACAGACAGCACTCGGAGGAATGGCTGTGTCTGCGCATGGCGTCCCTGCGTCCCAGAACTGCAGAGTGGCTAATGCAGCATTTGTTTGCTCTCTGACCGGCAGGTAAACGAGGAAGGCAGTGAAGCAGCAGCTAGTACCTCCATTGTGATCGCTGGCCGTTCGCTGAACCCCCACAGGGTGACCTTCAAGGCCAACAGGCCCTTCCTGGTTCTTATAAGGGAAGTTGCTCTGAACACTATCATCTTCATGGGCAGAGTAGCCAACCCTTGTGTTGACTAATGTGTTCTTATTTTTTGCACCTCTTCCTGTTTTGGTTTGTGAATAGAGGTAAAAATAAATAGTTACTCCCATCTCTCAAGTATGAATGGACGTTGCCACCTGACATGAAGACGAGGAAAGGAGAAACTGACAGACGTGCCGCTGGGCATTTGGTAGAATGATGCCCTTCACTGCTCTCTGCCAGGGAACACCTGGGGGTCAAGACAGTGAAGGCTGTCTCAGCGCATCATCCCGAGAGACGGCAGGCATCCCGGGGCGGGGGGGAAGGTGGAGGGCTTGAAATCTCTTGATTCCCACCCTACTAAAAAATCCAAAAATTTAAAACATGTTAATATCCATGTACAGAAAGGTCAGAGACTCGAATCTGAGTATTAAACCGTTTAATTCTCAAACCACTCACATGCATAATGTTCTTTTACACAGTGTTAAAATAAAGAGGAAAATGTGTTTTTTTATACAAACAGAATTTCAAGTATACATTAATAGACTTTTCAGATTACTCACCAAGTCGCTATTTCATTCACATTGTTCTTAAAGCTGTTCAACGAGAAAGCCTTTGCTAAGCTGCTTTAAATACGTTTATATAAACCCCTATCTTCACCCTTGCTCTGAATCGCCCACCCCCAGCCCTGGTCTCGGCCCCCCGCCCCCGCCCCAACGGGCTCCTGGGGTTCTGGGAGACATGCAACGCCGCCAGGAACATTGGCTTGTCATCAGGGGAAGGGCAGAGTCTGCCGGAGGAGAGCTGAGGGCGCCTGTCAAACTTCGGGCGCGAACACACCGGGCTGAGACGCCACACAGCCGGCTCGGCCCGACTTTCTGATAAACGAGATCTCGGCCTCCCACCAAACCACCCAGAAGTGTCGGACAGGCTGGTAGCTGAGGAAGTAACTTAGCGTTGGGTGTCTTCCCCAGTGAAACTTCTACAATCAGAGTAGGCATTTTATTTCCTTTTGGTTGTTTATTTCCCTTTGGCAGGGGGTGGGGGCAGCTTGAAAATGGATGTTATTATTTGTGTGTTAACACTAAGGAATTTGGTTAGTTTCACAGAGTCTGGCAAGGGTTCTCCCTCCTCAACTCTCCTCCTGCAGTAATCTGGCTTGGGGGGGGGGACAGCCACTCTCCTTAGGAATTAAAGTGCATTTTTTCAGTAAAAGGGGTGTGGGGGGTGTGGTTTACACATAAGTGATAATGATTAAAAGAGGGTGGGGTAAGAGAAAATCCTATTCCTACATCTAGGTATTTATAATTAAGGTCATAATAAAAACAGATACTCTCTAAAGAAATAAGATGCACAGACCCAGCCCGGCGCCCCGCAGGGCAAGCGCGCCAGCCGGGCTCGCTGCCTTTTCTGAGGCATCTCTAAGCGACGTGGAGGGATCGCTGCAGATGAAGGACGCAAACTCCAAGGGGAAGTTTTTTCAAAGGGAAAAAACAGACTGGTAGGTTCTTATAGTTAAAAACTATTTCGCTCCCTTTCAGGGATAACAACATTTTAGAAATTGATTGTCTGTTTTAATATGAATCCTTGATTAACGAGTTGTGAAAAGTGTTAGGTTCTTCCGCTGCTTACAGACGCCACGGCAGCCGCACAGCCCAGGCAGAGGGGCCGGCTGGGCCCTGCTCTGGCCGCGGGAAGAGAGGTCTCCCTGGGATCTGTGACCTGAAGCTACCGCGGACTGTCTTCCTTTCCATGCTTTACCGTTTGGTGGGGAACAACCCCTAGAGTTTTCCAAAGAGAAGGAAACGCTACATTATTAGCTGTACGAAGAAGTGACGGGCTCAAGGGGAGGGGAAATTGTCCTGGATTCTGGCCTCTGAGTCCAGTGTGATCTGCTTTTCACAGTGACCAGTGGGAAGGCACAGTGCCAAGGACAGCGGATGGGGACAGCTGTCACCCACCCTGTAAGCACCATAGAGAACAGTGGACAGATTGCTTTCAGACCACGTCCATCTGAAGGAAACCAAGAGTCTCCGCTGTCTGAGCCCTCCCTCCGCCTTCCCTCCTCCAGGCAGAGCAGAGGGGCCCCACCCTGAAATCCGGAGGAGCCGGGAAGTCCGAGTGCTCTTCCAGTGTGCTCTCCCCTTCCCCACGACTGCTGACAGGCCCCAGACTGAGTTCTGATCCACAGATTCCTTAAAGAAGCCATTGGCTCCCGGCTGAACTGGCAGGTCTCTTTCAGGTCTGCCATGAGATCACAAAAACGCAAGGGGCCAAACCTGTGAACAGTCCCTGGGCGGGGACAGGACGCCCCGCTTCCGCCCACGGTTTGGGAAGGCCTCCGTTTTGTCCGGAGGAGGGGCTGGGGCAGGGTGGCACACTGGCAGGCAGACCGGCATTCGGTCGGGTAGCTGCTTCGGGAAGGGGTTCTTAGAGGTTTTGGAGGCACCAGCCAGCCGACGCAGGAGGGTGGAGGAACTTGACCGAACTTCACAGCCCTATAGGGAATGTTTCATTCCTTGCTTAAAATATAGTACAAGGGTCTATATTTACTTCTCTACCACTGCTTCCCCATCCTCCTCCTCTACTCTCTGCCCTCTCCAATCTTAAAATCCAGTGCGGAATGATTTGCATAAAGTTCAACAATGTTTCACAGTACTCCACAATGTTCTACAGTATGAGAACTCCGATGCGTGCAAGTTCCAAAGGCGACCACTTGCCAATGCCACCCGATGTCAGGGAGCCTTTGTAGTTTTCTAAGGCATAGGAGGCATTTTCTCCGACATGGCAGCATTGATACGCTAAGCAAATAGCCAGGCCTTAACGTTAGTGTAACAAAATTCCATAGCCCGCTGCCAATTCAGTCCTCTGCACTAACCAATCTTTCCTTTTCCTCCTCAAACACACCACCTATTTGAAATTTAAGTGATCAGTTATTTGGAGGCAACACTATATGAATGGATTTCTACGATGCCCAGAAGACAGACCACTATCCTGAACTTGCTCTTAAACACGAAGTTCTCTCATGAATTAGAAACAACCCGGTAGCTCGTTAGTTTGAACAGTGGTTCTCACTTTTTAAGGGAAATCGAACAGTTCTCCCCTTCCCATTACCATGTGTGAGGCTTCCGTGGGCAGGTACCTTTACCACCTGGGGTGGGAAAAAGGAAAAGATGTGGAACCGCATTTGGGAATTACTGGGTTAGTCTTCGACATCCTGGACCAAGGATGCTAAAAGGACTCATTTCACATTTCATATAAAGCTCAGAAATATTTAAGCTTTAGCTAGTGCATTTCATTCACAAAGAAGTAAGGAAAACGGAAAGTCACTTTGCACTGAAGTCCCACTTAGAAGACAGCTGAGGGAGACAATCAAATGGGTCGCCATCACCCCAGGAAGGAGCCTTTTCTTCTTCCACTAACGTGAACGATGCTTCCTGTCGATTTTCCAAATGGAAGTCACCCTGGCTGGCCTGGGCGTGGCTCTTTTAATAAGGCTACGGGCTCTATTTTAGCTCGTAGATTGAGAAATCTCCACTCACATCACATATGCAAAGGAAAGAGGATTCCAGAGACCAGACTTTGAAAATGTTTTGCTCACCGAAGCGTCCTCTGCATTTGGTATCGAGGAAACCGGATGGATGGCAACCTCTCCCTCCAGAGCTCCTCTGAGGACAAACGGACAACCCATTTCTCCACCTAAGCCTCGGCCCCCCGGAAGCTTTGAGGTTGGAGCCGTGCCTGGGATGTCAATAAAGGTATCTGACGGGAAAAAGAACCAGACTGAGGGTCTCCTGCCAAAGCCCACCCAGGTTCACCTGGACAGTGATTCTCAATCCTGGCTGCCTGTTAGAATTACCCAGGAGCTTCGGAAGCCCAGGGACACAGCAGGCCAATGAAACATGCATGTCTGGAGGAAGCCCAGGGCATCAGTAATTTCTTTAATGCCCCAAATGAAAATAATGTGCAGCCAAGATGGGGGTCTACTGGCCAAGGTCAACGGCCCTGCCAGAGAAAGCTTTGAGGCCAGGGTTCAACCAGGTGAGAGGGAAGAAACATGGCTCAAAGAAGTTACCTAGGCATTTCTCCCTTTTGTGTTTGCTCTGCGTCTACATAAATCACTTTGGCTGTGATAGGCCGCATCACCAACAGCGAATTATGGACTTGCAGGTAAGACTGCACCGTGAGTAGGCTGTACGGCCACACAGCTGGGGACAGGCCTCGGACAAGACTCGGCACAAACCAAAGATGAGCCAGAGGGAAGGATTTCCGCAAGCAGGAGGTAAGTCCTGAGTCTAGGATGGTTTACAGGCTGACCGTTATTCTACAGTTAGCGAGGACACAGCTGTGGTGAACAGATCCACACTGATTCTTCCGTCTCGTCTCCCTGCAGGGTTCCGGCTGTCCGCAGGTGGAGCTGCTGTCCGTGTCAGTTGTCACCCAAGGGTAAGGCCTGTCTTGTTATCTGGCATTTCACACTGCTGGTATCGCCACCAGCCCTACTCAGTCACCGGTAAGTAAAACCTAGCAGCTAATACTTAAAACACAGAAGCAGCCTCTAGAATCTGAAAATGGACCGCTCTCTTGTTTTCACTCCCGCCCAGAGAATCTCTGCTTGGACATCGCAGCCAGCCAGGGCACTGGAGAGAAGGGTGGCAGCTACAGAAGGGCCAGTGGTCCCCCCGAGCTGTAACAGATGCTCACGGGGACGGGACCGGGCCTGGCTCAGTGCACCAGTGCCCCGAACAGCCAGTCTGCTCAGTGTTACACCTGGATTCAGAGGAGGGGGCCTCCCTAGTAGCACTTACTGCTGAAACTACACTTCCCAACGCTCGCCACATTCCAGCAAGGCCCCCTGACCGTGGTAACAGCATCGGCATTAAAAACAGGCGTCTCTGTCTTTGGAGTGACGAAAAGCAAACCAATGCACCCAGAAATCCATGCCATGCACACCTCCGTGTCATGATACTGGCAGAAGGCTCATTATCAGGAAAATACGGTTTTTATTCCACCCCCTGCTCTCAAATGGACTGCAAATGGCAATTGATAAAAAAACAACTCAGGATTCAAGCAAATTTTTCACATCACTACAGGGAGCTGGGTGCATCTTTAAAAACAATAGGAAGACTCCACTTCCAGACTACTCTGGCCAAACAGAAGCCAGCGGATAGAAGCGCGGAAGCCAAGTGTTCGGCCACTTTGGTCTGGCCAACAAAACCAAGCGTTAGTGTCTGAACTCGACAAGGAGAGCTAGGTCCTGCAGCCTCTGTATTTGGGGTCTGGCTTTCCTTTGCCTGCGATGGAAAGCTACATTCTTTCTTCAGCCAGGTGCTCAGAGGTAGAGGAGCTGAAGTGAGTACAAAGGAGATGGGGGCAAGGGAGCAGAGGCTGAGGGATCCAGCCTCCTGCCCACGGGGCTACAGGGAGACCTTGGAATATGCTCAGTCTTTAACGGGAGGTAGAGTGCTTGACACTGACTTATCTGCCTGCATCAGACACGGTGTGCTCACATCCATACATGCAATCATACACACGCAGCTGGCAACTCACAGCGGGACTGCAGCCTGCAGCGGCAGCACGCCTACCCCAACACTGCTCTCAGTCCGCCGTCACACAGCACCCCGGCTCTTCTCGGGCTGGCGCAGGCCAAGGGGGTCATTCTGAGGTCCCTCCTTCCATCAGGCTTCTAAACACACATTTCACGCCGACACCTACGTCTCCGTCTCTGAAGGAGAGCTGCACTACGTGGGTGCAATGTGTTATAACATCTTTATAAATAGAAAGTGCGTGAGAGAATTTCCTTGGCCAAAATACAAAGGAAGCAACAAAAAGCTCTCATAGCCTACTGTGCCAAGATCAGATTTTTAGAATCAATGCTACAACTAACAAAATGCTTCTAACACTACTACCAAGGTCATAGTGGATGAGTAAATACATTTATAAACGTACATTTGTGAAAAAAGATATTAAGAAAATAGCCGAACTTCCCACAAGTTATTTGCACGAGCTCTCTTTAGCATACTGCTCTGTGTTCAATGCACACGCATATACAATTGAATTATATTAGTGTTATTTCTATTGGGCCACTTTTCCAAAGAGAAAATTGGCTCGTACTTTAAAAACTTCAAGTTACGTGATTTAAAATCATTTTTGTAAAAATAATACAAATACCATATAAATTCTAAATCTCTCTGCTATCTGACTGATAGCCATTCTAGAGGTGGGTCTCAGTCACCCTTGGTTTCGGGGGAAACACACCGCAAGCTCCGTCCCGGGCTGGAATTCCATTTTTGCTGTGGCTCTCAAAGAACCACTGGAGTTGGGGTTCAATGACCTTCTAGGAAACTCAGCAGATCATCCTCTCCCGACATAAATGTCTGCTCTAAAATGTAGCCACGGGCAGAAAGCTCACCCTTAAGGAATTTCTACTCGCCCAGGCTGCTGTGATTGGCTTGAAATGGCTTAGACTTGCGACGCTGGAAAGAAAGAACAAATGTTTTAGTCTACAAGTTCTCTATTCTTCTGACTTTGTTCTCTCTTGCAATTCAAGACCACAGTACTGAATTTTTGTGCAACCACCTGATGATTTCAAACTTCAGAGTCACTGAGCATCTAGGGGAGGGCCCAAAGAGCTATGAAATCCAGAACGAGAGACTATGGAATCCAGAACAAGAGACTATGGAATCCAGAACGAGAGATTATGGAATCCAGAATGAGAGACAGCTCCATAGATTGCCGTAAGATGCTTCATTGCCTGGGAATATTCCCAAAGGCATTCTCTGTCACAAAGAGCAGACTCTGAGGTACACCAGATGGGAAAGGTGGATCAAAAAGAATATATTAAGGCTCTTGTGTTTTTAGTCATTAAAAATTTCCCCAACCTTTATAGGATCAACATTCCATCCCTGATTATCCAACCACAAAGCCAAAGTCTTCTCTTCCCCTTCCCAGCATTTTGTGGGGCCCTAAATGAAGTCCTCAGTCCTGGGTACCCCTTTTATTCCTGTATTTGCAATTCCTGAGGCCTGCCCTATGGACAGAGGTCTTACTATAAATTGGGGGACCAGCAAGAAGCCCTCACGGCTAACTCTCCAGGAATCTCCTGCCCAAGGAACGGATGGAGAATCCCGAGCCTTTCCTCTCTCTATTAGAAAGTGTATTGATTTGAGAATGGTCATTTTTAGGGCAGAATTTACTCTCGTCCCCTATGTCTTGTGACGGCAGTAAGAGTCTAATTATTACGGGTCAGCAGGAGCTAGAATAAAGCATCTTACATCTGACAAATCTAACCACTGGCTTAAAACTTCAATGATCTGTTATTTCAGAGAAGAGAGGCTGGTAAGCAACTGGTAATTTTAAAGGATTAACAACACGTCAAATCGGGCAATGGACCTTCCTGTCTGAAAGGTAATAAAAGTGGGATGGACCCGCTTATCTTCTAGCACAGACTGTGCCAGCGGAGGCGGGTGGCCGTGCAGACAGGGCTGGGACATGCAGGCCACACTTTCAACTACCTCAAGAACATGACCCATCTGCCTGCTCAACAGAAACTCCTATGGAAAGAGATTTAGTAGCCACATAAGTTCTCCTACCACAGAAGTTCCCACCTATTTGTAAACTTAAAACACAGCCGACATCAGGTTCTGAACAGTAAGCTTTTCACTCCCTCTAGAGAATTTCTGGTTTAGCAAATACAGTTTCAGTGGCTTCACAAAAACCAGCAAACAAACAAAAAATGGGCAAATGCTCACAAGTTAGAACAAAAGAAAAAATGGAAAATCTGCTGCATAAAACTCAGGGGCGGGCAGCTAACGTACTCTATTGTAGTCATCTGTCTCATTTGCCCTCTCGCTCCTGTGCCGACCAGAGCCAGGCCTAACGGATGGCTTCTACAGCACAAACACTGGACCTAAATGAATGAACACAGAAGAGTCAACAGCAATCAAAAAGCCCAGGGCTATCCCAGATTAAAGATGGGCCCCTGTCCCTCACGCACCTCCTGGCGAGTGGGAAGGTATTGCCTCCGGGCCGACTGGTGACTTCTTTGACCAACACTGTATGGCAGTGGCTACATTAAGCTGTGAGCCTGACTTTATGAGGCCTGGCACCTTCTACCCAGCCTCTTGGACACCTGAGCTGGCATTTTCAATAGTCTGACTACCCTGATGGGGAGACCACACAGAGTCGCCGAGACACCAGCAAGGGAGAGAAGGCTGAATACGACCAAGCGACCTAACTCGGCCCCACCGGGAGCAAAGGAATTGCCGAGAGGAGTCCCTCCTGAACTTCTGACCCACATCATCATCAGAGATATAAAATAGTTGTTGTTTTAAGTCACTGAGGTTTAGGGTAGTTTGTTGCACAGCAACAGGTAACTGGAACGCTGTCTTCCAAAGTCTGCCTTGGCAGTAACTCACTCACTCATTCACCATCAGACCTACCGAACGGGCGACGCCTCTGAATCAGTGGGCAACACCCCCGGGAAAGAGCCACCCTTCAGCATCTGCTCAGAGGGATTGCACTGTCTTTCAAAGAAATCTCCCAATCACTTGTTCTGGAATTAACAGTTCACTGTAAGCAGCACTGTTAGGGGCTATTGCGTACCCCAGTTCACCCCAACCCCGTTGGCAAATGGCCAACGTGACACAGTGAAGAGATTATAGGCTTTGGAGTCAGGTCGGTGGACACAGTGGGGCCATGTCCCCACCGTGTGGTCTCGGGCTCATCAGTGTCCTCATCTGTGCAGTGTGGTACGGTAACACTCTTAACAGAGTGCTGGCTCCAGTGTGGGGCTGCCGGGGGCCAAGCCTCTGCCTCCCTGAAGTGAGGCTACCGACAGTACCTCCCCTCAGGGGACTGTCATTGGTTCAGATGAGTTCATCAATGTGAAGGACAGAGAACTGAGCCTGGCACGTAGCAAGCATTCAAAAAAGTCACCTCCTTTTCGTTCCTTCTGTTACTGCCTCATAGGGTTGCTTTCTTAGTGCGGTTGATTCGGTCTCCTTTTTTTCCCTGTCTCCTTCTTTTTGATCTTTGATATATGTAGTAAAAGGTGCAGGCTTTTGAAAAGCATACATCTAGACTCCAACCAAGTGGGTTTAGGACTCTCAAGTATAGGAAACCACATCTAAACTACGTCTAAAATCATTTTTGTCATATAAATTCCATGCACATTGTCTGGCACCAGAAAGTACGTAATGTTTACCTAACGGTGCAGGCTCCCCTGTATGCTCCCTACCCCTGAAGGTGATTTCACAGAACGGGGGTATTTCCCTATGAGACACTTTCACTTCTGGCATGGATTAATTCAGATTCTAAGATTCACAGTACTTAGTAACTATTTGTATTACATCGTGCTGTTGGTCACAGAGAATGCTGTACGTGCGTCTCTTCTTAACTGGATAGTGAATTCTAGCTACTTCAATGGGACTTTCTGAATAGACACGAGAGAGGCAAGCATTAGAAAAGTATTTCTTTTAACAAAGCTGCTCTGCCTTTGTAACTTAGCTTTGTTGTTTAAAGCTTCTGCTCTTTGAGCAAGTGGGCCATTCTTAACTGTGTTAAGATGGGAGGTATTTGTTATATAAATAACAGGAAAGACGTGTGATAAGGAATTTACTTGTATATGCACCCTCTGTGAAGGTAATGTGTATTTCAAGTAATATCTGCCATCTAAGTCATCGCTGCTCCACGCAGTTGAGGGAAAAGATAAGTCAGCTCACAAAACACAACTGGAGAGTCTGTACAGACATTTCCCAGGTTTTGATATCATTGCTCCCATCAATAATTACACCCTGTGGAATGTAACTAAGTCATGTACTTCAACGTACTCATGATATCCAGCTTTGGCTTGTCCTGAGCAAGAAGACCTACCTACTGCAAAAGAAAAAGACTGGCCCTGGAGAAAGCACCACTGAAAAATAAGAAGATTGAAAACTGAGAAAGAGACTCAAAAACAAAGGCGGCAAAACGTAAGTTTGATAATTATCGAAGAAGTCCTAGTGCGTGGCAAACTCCGCCGTCTCCCATTTAACCTGATTCGTATTTAAATGGCATCTATTCCCAAGACCTCAAACAGAGATGGATGCAGATGATTCACTGAGCTCAGTATCGAAATGCGACTCCTCTCTCAAGTCCAACCCCCCAGATTCATCAGAATACCAAATTAATCAGACAAGCAACACTCCAAGTCTCCAGAACCCACTGTCACTGTACGTGCTCTAAGACACAGCGGAGGTAATCTAGGCAAGTAGTCTGGGACCCTACAGAAGAAGATTACTCTTTACTAATATCCAGTTTAGAAAAAGGCAACTTTCAGAACAAACTGTCTAGCGAAGAAGTGCTCTCTAGGAGGTGAGGTCTCTCACCCAAGCTCTGTATGTGTCGCGGAGCCGCCACCACGAGGTCAGAAGCAAGCTCACTGTGTTGCCTCGGCAAGGCCTGGGACGCTTCTTTGGGACACGTGTGTTTAACTCGGTCCTTCACACACTGTGTGCAGATGGGGAACAGCTATATTCCTCCTTTTGCAAGGAATTCTATTCATTGTTACCCTGACCTTTTCCATGTTTTCCGCGTCTGGTATAAATAAGCTGTTTGAACAGTAAGAAGGAACATTCACAAAGCAAATATATAATGGCCCAATATATATTTAGAAGAATATATTACAGACAGTGATAGAAATTGGAAGATAGGCCTAACAAGACTTTGAAATCCTCAGATGTTTCATTATGTTTTAAAACATTCATTAAAAAGAAAAAAGAAAGATTTGGCTTTTAAGTACTCCACACGGAACAGAGTGAGTTTACTTGAGGAAATTAAAATGAAGATTTATAGTACAGGGAAGAGTTAGAGGCTTCTAATCTGGAAAAACAGTACTTTGGACAAGAATCAAACCACTTATTCATAACAGAAAGGAAAGTTTAATACTAGTGGGAATAAACTCGTCCTTGCCATCTTTATGCAAGCAGGTTCAAGTTAACTCAGAGGAATGGCAAAACTGACTTATCAAAACATTGGTTTTTTTAACAGTATTTTATGTAAACATGGTACTCGTTTAACCTCACATTATTATGCATGGGAATTACTTTTAAAAATTGTTACATATGCAAAAAATCACCCTAAACTTTAATTTACCTGCACCTTTAAGGCAAGGTTGCATCCTAAGGCCTATTCTAAACGCTCTGAAAGCAGCGGGAATCCTTACGAAGCACTAAGTGGGGTGTGAGAAAAGGAACTAGAGAGACGGCAGACCCTTGAAGAAACGTGCACATATGGCAATATGAATTTAAAACCTCTTCAAATTATGAATTTACAAAAGCAAAACGGCTGGACCGACGAATTTGGGAGGTAAGCCCTCCCGATTTAATCCTGGATTGGCGAGCTCTCCCGTCAGGCAATACTGCCTGGTCAGGCTGTGCAGGCCAACGGGTCTCAGCTCTGCTATGACAGGAGAAAGCAGCCACGAACACCACCCAAGTGAACAGGGTGGCCCTGTCCCACCATCGCTCCCTCTACACAATTGGGCAGCCTCCGCATGTGACCCGGGGCTGTGGCTTGTTGAACCCGGATCTAATTCAGGGTCCTAGACATGTACTTTGCTCATGGACATCCTCTCAAATTGCTTGTGGTCCCTTTTCTCAATCTCAGGAAACAAAACACTTCAGTACTTTGTAGTCTTTCCCGTATGGCGTAAGTAAAGAGCCCCGTTTCCAAAGACTGACTTCAGTAAAGACGTGGCTGTTCCTTGGGGAAGTAAGTACGCAGATAAGGACGGCCTTTGAGGAAGAGGAAAACCCCGCCTGCTGTCTCTGAGAAAAGAAAAACTTCCAGGATTCCACCTCATTCTTAGGATTAAATGTCTTTCCACTATGATTAAGAATTTTGTCTTTGTTCAATTTAAATTCTTTTCCATTACCCATTGCTTTCATTTCTTTAAATTAGATCTTTTAGTCAAACAAAATGTAATTTTTACCAGTTAAAAGAAACAAAATCAGTGTCCAGTAACAGCTAACACTTTTAAAAAGTTATTTCTTAACTAAAGACTATTCAGCTGTTAAGGATGAAGTTTCCTATTTTTCTCTTCAGCCAGACCACTTCCAACCAAGGCCAAATTTCAACTATGAAGTTTGGAGGAAAATTGTTTATTTCTTTTATCAAACCCTCTTTGGCAAGCCCTGTCACTGATGTGGAGGGAACTGGAAACGTTGAAAAAATACCCCAAAACAAAATAGCAAGAAAATTTTCCTTAATTGCTAGCTCCCTTATTTTCCCATCTTTATGCTTTAATACTTTATTTTTACATATTCAAAATTAGATTTAACCCTTGGAGTGGTCCGATGAAATGGCCTGGGGGTGGTCTGTAACTTACATGAAACAAAACTCAACTTAGTTCAGAGGTAAATATGGTTCTGAGTAGAGAGAAGAGGTCATTAGAAAGAGCCTCTCTGCCTAAGTACAGTGCCACTGCTCACGCCAACGCTGTATTTTAGCTGGTATCAGAGTTCACAGAGGAAAGGGACCTCTTAGAAGGAAGGTAGATTAGTATATTACCATGTCTCTTCTTTTGCTGAGAATGTTGGGTAGCTCCTTTGCTATTAAGTGCCACTCGATGAATGGACAGTCCCAGTGTTCGCTATTTCTTGGCTTTAAAGTACTTAACCATGATTTAGCTCTCATTGCTAATGCAGTTCCCTTCCCAAGGTGACACGTGCAAGTTAAGATTTGGTAATGAGTTTTCAGCATCAATTAGCTAAAGTCCATTTAGTACACCCTTAAGAGAGGTATCATCTGTGCACATAACAATATAGCTATTCATTAATGTAGATAAAACACTACTAACTCCTATGACCCTACAGGGATGTTAGCTAGAAACTAGGACGACATCACAGTGAACCTGGAGAAGAATCCTGGGTAGTCGTTCAGAATAGCAGTATCTCTTCTAGCTAAAACGGGAGAATTGCTTTTGGAAACTTGAGTTTGTTCAACAGCTAGGCTGGCTGGAATCTTTGCAAATCTCATAGCTCTGGGCTGGACCAATGAGGAGAGAACCAGCAAACACGGTGGTGCTGAGGGGCCCCACATGACCTGGAAGCACTCTATTCACAGTACGACACAGCAAAGGCTATTAGACGTGAACGAGAAGGGTGGGAACCCACCGAACACGCACAGCACTTCCACGTCCACTAGGCAGTCCCAGTTCCCTCTAAAGTGTTTGCTGCCGACTCCGGACCGAGTGCTGACCGATGCTGCAAAGCTTCTCTTTACAGAAGTTACTGCACTTCACTGCTACAATTTGGTAAGTTTTGAAAGCTCCATTTTCTCACGTAAATTCTAAGAAACTGACAAAGCATTAAAGAACTTTCCAGCATACTACTTCTCAGAAGTAGGATGGATGGACTTAGTATCTTTTTGGCAGGCTTAAAAACTCCATCTAAAGCAGGACATTCCGTACCCCTCACCTATTCAGTAATGGCAAGAGCTGTCCATCGGAAACCTTGATGACCAGCTGTAACGTTTCCCCAGAGATCTGCATCTAATGTCAACTCCACTCTTCCAGGCCGCAGAGCCTGGCCGGCCCCTAAGATGGCCCTAGGCAAGAGTTTTCCCTATCATGCTGTTGCCCAGCTAAAGAGGACAATGTCCCAGTCTGTCTTCTAAAGAAAAAATTCAGCTTCAACACTACGTTTAAGGGTAGGCTCTTAACAAACGGTAGCATTATTACATTTCTATTAAATGACACATTTCTGTTTTTCCAGAAGAGACAAAATCACCATTCTCCAGTGATACAGTGCAGCTGTATGTGTATGTACAATTCTCCGAGTGCTAAAGTTACCCTTTGCATTCTACCATCCCAGCGGCAAAGAAATGGCATCACCACCCCCCCTTTCCCCGTACACAAAGCGTTCTCAGGAGGGGGCGCACTACTACAGCTGGCTCGCAGATGGCTCCCCAGTGCAGGCAGGACCAGCCCTCTCCCAAACCTCTCTTACCATCGCCTATGTCTCTGCACCCGAACAACTGCTTAGGCCACTACATGTTTCAATACTGTTAATGACGTAGTGATGATTAAGAGAAGCCAGAGATTTTTCTTCTTTCCCTGCACTGTAAGCGTCTGCTTGCCTGACCCTTACCAATCCCCCCTCATTCTCCGCACGCACAACAGGGCATCTAAAGCTCTACACGTTTGGTAAGTTCTTTCCGACTCAGTGCTGGATTAAGAATCTCAGAATTACCAAAAAGGTCTCTTGAAGTTTTAAAAATCTCAGGAATGATTAAGTAACCAAACCTGATCAAAAGTGATGCCTTGATCAGTTTATTGCAACATGACTGTGCCTGATGTTTTCTGATAAATGCCCTGTACGGTATTATTAAAAAGCAAAGCTCTTGGAGTCACCAGCAATTTGCTGATGGTTGGTTTTTTTATGAATTACTAGGTTTGCAGACATGAGACATGGATTTAGTGAGGTTCTTCTAGCACACTGAAAATATAAACTACTACTTACGTAGAAGGAAATGGAATTGTGGTTGCAATAAGAACCATAGTGTTGAATTTCTTCAATCACAATACTGCAGGAAAAAATGTGTTTAAAACTTCATATAAAAGTTATCAAATAGGGAGACCTGTGGATTTAAAAATACAACCCAGGCTCGTTTCACGGGAAAGGGATGTTTCTGATGCGTACTATTGCTGTTGGGCGGAACTGGGAGCCGAGGAGACGGGGTGAAACTTTGGTAGTCAGAATTCATCTAATGCATGAATTCCTCTGGACGAGAGCCACTTCCCAATCCCCAGAGATACGCAAGCTCTGTGGTTTACAAACACCAATGGGAACGTTGCAGTGGGCTCTCTGTTCCACATTTGCAAACCCCAAACTTCCTTCCCTGCTCCCCCCGCCTCCACTCAGCCCCTAGGCCCCCAAGCTTAGCGGTACCTATTGCAATCACTTGCTGTCACTTCCCTTCCAGCTGCCTAAAGTGCTTCAGGGGACGATGCCCCAGAACGCCGCCCCAGGATGGCTGCTTCAGGGAACAAGCCGACACCTCCCCGGTGCCTGGTCAGGGCGAAGATAAGGTCTAAACTTGCAAAACAGTAAGAAGCACCAGGATACGTTTTTCCCCCCCCTTGACACGTGAAACTGCACGTTCCAGCAGGAAGGGAGAAAGGTCCCTCATCATCACCATTGTGGTAACTTCCTTCTTTCCTGTGGTTGGCTGGTTCCAATGACCAAGGCTCCTGATGTGTTTTTTAGATCTGGGCAAGTGACAGCCAGGATGACATGGACCGAAAGTACAGTGTTCAAATGTGACTGGTAGATAAATGACCATTTATCATTGTTAAAACTTTTTTTTTTTCTTATAAAGTTAACAAACCAAGGCTGTTGATCCCTGAATTAGAAAGTTGATTTGCTTGATTATTTTCCAAAGTGTGAGGTGGGAAGGAGGAGGGAAAAGCCTCTAGTGCTTTTGTGTATGTTGCTGATCCTCTAGTTTGGCAACATCTTGGGAGCATCTTCTGATCTAGTGATGTGGCATTTTGTGAATCGAAGTACCAGCCCATGGCTCTGATGCTGGCTGCTTACAGCCCAAAGGGGAAGAGGGTCTGCCTCCTCCCCCTCGATGTTTCAATCTGGCCCAGTGGTGGACACGGAGCCCTGGGCCGTTTCCCCAGGGGCAACTGTCTCTTCTTGGGAAGGTGACTCTTCCTCAGCTTGTCCTCGAGACGTGACAGTTGTTTCAGGGGAGATGCTGTGGGGCCCCTCCAGCGGTATACAGCCAGGGTGGTTTTTGCGAAAGTGCTGATTCAAGATGGCCTGGAAGGGGAAGCTTTTGCCACACACGTGACAGTGAAAGGGCTTGTTGCCTGTGTGCTTGCGGATGTGATACTCCAGCTGATCTTTGCGGGTGTACTTCTTGCCACACATGCGGCAGACGAATGGTGTGATCCCCATGTGCAGGCGCATGTGCCGGTCCAGGCTCCCCTTCTGGTTGAACGATTTGGCGCAATAGATGCAGGTGAGACGGGGGTTGTACCGGAACCACCGCTCAGATACTTCCTGCTCTCGGAGATACTCCACATAGCCGCTTACTCCCATCATTGCCGACTCTTCTACCTGTGCCAGGTGAGGAAAACAAGCACAGAAAACAAGCATGTATTTTTAAATATGTACTATGAGAGACATAGTAAAAGAAATCAAATCGACTTTTACCTCTGTTACTAAGCTTTATGCTTATTTTTAGTAGAGATCCAAACAGAAGACTACTACCAAAAAGTAGAGCTGTTAACAGAACAACAACATAAAAATCTAAGGACACAGTATTTCATTGCCATAACAGAGCAAGACAAACCTGCGCTCGACGTTCTTTTACAGCAGTGGGAGAGTCTGAGCCGCTCGTCCGTCCCATCCTCCTGGACCCTGACTTAGTTACGCCCAGACAGTCCGGCAGGTGCCTAGACAGTGCTGGTCCGACAGAACTTTCTGCGGTGACAGAACTGTCCCTTTGTCCGCACCATCTACCACAGTGGCCACTAGCCATGTGTGGCTATTATGTAGTATGCTGATGCAACTGAGAAACTGAATTTTTATTTAAATTGCTTTCCATTAATTGACATTTAAATAGCCACATGGAACTCAGCTAATGGCTATTATATCTGACAGTACCGAATACGTTCTGGCAAGCACGTTATAAATTATACTTACAGCAAACTCACACTTACACCAGAAATAAATTATACTTATACCAAAATTTAATCCAACAGTACCTAGCTTTATAAGAATGTAAATACTTTGTAGGTGACAGTATTCCTTTTTATCCCAAAGTATTTTAGTACCATACCAACACAGTAACTTTGTTCTGCAGACTACTCGAAGTTTAACTGACCCCATAGCCGAGGGGCGGCAGAGCTGGTAAAGCAGACGGGACGGAGCTATGAATTTACTAACTGGGTTATTCTTTCCTATAAGCCTTTCAAAAAGTAGTATTCAGTAAGTATTTACTGATGCTGTCACCGAATACAATGACAGGTGCCACAGAGAAAGGACAAGATCTGGTTTCTGATTTTGCTCTCTGGAGACAAGACTCTGAACAAAGTGGACAAAGAGAAACGGGAAATATAATACATATTCCTCATGATGTTGCTAATTCACTCTTCTAGCTGCTCGTACTAAAGGTGAGTATCCTGGAAATACAGTGCGTAGACACGGCGTCATCTGATTTTATACATCTATTATTCGTAGTGGTTTTGAATGGACTTAGACTGAAAGTAAATAGGATAATCTGTGATTTATGTACTATTTCTCTAATCTTAGTTTATAAAGTATCCACCCAGACTAAGCTGAATTTCTAACATTGTGATAATAAATTTATTTAAGACATCAATTATTATAAAAGCAGCATTAGAACTCTGCTGTTGTTAATTAGATAACTAACCCTTTAAGTTATTACAAAATACTTTCCTTTTTATATGATTTACTTTATGAAGGTCATATGAATTAAGGCAATTCCTTAATATCAAGGAAATAAGACCTTAATTTTGTTTTACCTCCTCTCACCATTAAGTCACATATTTCATACATGAGAGAAACATGGGAGCCCCTGTCTGAAAGCTGGGGGTACCAATAAAATATTCCTTTGAATGGATAATTTAAAACTGTTGGATTTATAAATGCTTTTGATTCAAAATTCATATTAAAATATTATCATTCAGTATTGATATAAATAAGATCCATATTTTGTGTGAAAAGCTTACACACGTACATAAGCATGTGTAGGAGGGAATTATATATGTTTAGCAGAGGCTAACGTATCGATGCAAAAGGGAAAAAATGTAAAAGCTGACTCCGGATTAACTAGAGTCATTTGATTAGCAATTAATCCTACGCCCTTTTCTTGGGAGTCTAAAGCTGTGTTCTGTCTCCTCACAAGCTAATGGACAACCGTCCTTCAGCATTTCCAGCAGGACAGAGGCGGCTCTCAGCAGGCGAAGCCCAGCATTACACGGTGAGACTGAGGTTTTACACGATTTCCGGGGTTTTATATAACACTTCTTTCCGCTTCAGTTCCCTGTGTAATAGAAACGGAGCTCACAGGAAGAGGGAGGGATGATCCCACTAAAGGGCCCGGGTGACCACGGGCAGGGGCACAACCACCTGTCTGACGCTTAGTGTTCCATCCATGAAATGAAAGGGTTAGCAAATGCTGTCCTGGACCCTGGTTCAAATCTGCGTCCTACTGACTGTGTGACCTTGAGCAAGTGACTTAACTGGTCCATGGGACAGTTCTTTATCTTTAAAATGAATAGCATGTACCTCATAAGTTGCTATGAGCACTGAATGAGCTAAAGTACTTAATGAGGCCCAATAAATGTTAACTATTATTAAACATTACAAACAATATTATTCATAATCTGGAGGGTTATCAATTCCCTAAAACAAATAAACAAACAAAAAAAAATCCTGCCTAATTTTAAGGAAAATAATGTCATAATATAATGCCAGTATGGTCCACAATCAGAAAATAAATACAGGGTCCAGCACAAATAACGCCCTTTTTTAAAATTACAAAGTCATAAGCGTGTCATTCTGTAACAGAACACTATCACACTCAAGCACACCGTATGACATTTTAGGGGAAATGTTCAAAGTGCTATCTCGTGCGAGACGCTCACGTACCCTCCCAACCACACTCAAGCACACCTTCCTTCCGCTGGACCCTGTATATTTTAGTTATCTGTGATGAACTATAATCACAAAACTGGAATGTTATGCTTAATTTCACCTAAAAAATTACAGTAAATTGCAATAAAAGAGCAAATGAATGAGCATAAAATGTAGATTAGGTCCTTGTCAACGGCAACAATATCTTCAATAGTTTCATTTTAACAGGAAGCAAGCACAAAAGTGGCTGCCCCCTGGCTCTGACACTGGGGCAGGGGACGCGGGGGTCCTGTCACTCCTCCCACTTGGCAATTCCCTCCTAGACTGTAAACTCTGTGGGCACAGGGGCATCTGTAGAACGTTCCAGAAATTCAGCAGTGTTTGGTATGTCATATGTTCAAGAACTATTTTTAAATGAATTATTCTATATTAATAAATTCCATGTAAATAAGTGATTGTTTTTATGTTCCAAAACAAATAGCAGTCTAGATTCTTGGCATGGCCTCCAGTGCTGTTCACCTTCCTAATCTTCAAATACTAACCAGAGACTCAAAGACTTGAAAGGACTTCAAAAATCATCTGATTTCGCTCATTAATTTTATATACACATCTCGAAAACGGGGGATTTCACAGGCAACTAAGTAATCCCCTCTTTACTGGGCACCTACTTAGTAACTTCAGTGACTCAGAATCACTTAGTGGTTAAACAACTCCTTTTGCGGCATGCACCAGAGAGGACGTCAGGTACAAAAATTTAAAAAGTGGATTCTGCTCTCTAGGTGATTTCAGCCTAGATGGAGACACAAAATTAATGCAAATAAAAAAAGAGAGATTGTATCATACCACCTGTAAAGGCTACAGTGGTCTGGAGAGAGACCAAGAGGACTGGGCTAGTTGGGCTAGATGGCTCTGGGAGTGGGGACTGGACGTGGGGTGGATGCGGGCACCCGGGAAGAACAGGGCATCCCCAACTCAAGGAGCAGAGGAGTTAGTCTGATGTGGTCCTGACAGAAAGTCTGCCTGTTGGGGCGGACAGTGCGTGCTGATGAGTGGTGAGAAAAGCTGTTAGAAAGATGATGAATTACTTGCAACCTTAGGCCACGTATTTTAACCTTCACGTGGTAGGAAAAGGGGAAAAGCTACAGAATGTTTTGAGCAAAGAGGGGCCCTTAGTAGTCAGTTCCACTTCAATCACCCTTAGAAGCAGGAAGCTCTTCAAGTCTATCAAAATTTGTTCTCACTGTAATGCAAGTCCATGTCCTGTTTTGGGTCTGTGATGGGGGAAAAATAAGTCTACTTGCTCCAAAATAAACTCGCATACATGTTAGGGCATACATGAACTCTTAATATCATCTCCAGGTAATAGTACTTCTTTCCTATTTCTTTATAGCTGCACCTTCTGCTACAGCCAGGTAACCAGCCTTGCAGAATTCCCACTGTTATCCCTATTACATCTACATAGGGAGTAAGGTAGCCCTTTGTAACTATTCATTAAATACTGCATTTAAACTCTCCTGAATAATGACTTTCTTTAAGTGGTTATTGATTCCAGTTAACTGCCTTTTAAGCACTTCCTACTCCCTCCACACTGTTACTGAAGCCTATATAGTTTCACCTATACCTGTTCTGTGTGTTTGTGAGTCTGTCTCATGCCCCCATTAAGTTGTAAGTTCTGTCTCATTGCCATATTTATTTGTGTAATAGTCACTTTCAATAGTCATCCCATATTTTAAAGATAAGGAGAAAAAGAGCCCTAATTACATTATTAAACTTACTTTTCCTCCAAGCTCCTAACATTTTCTTTAACACTATATTAAAATTTAAAAAATTCTTATAATAATTACAGTTCCTTTTCTGGTACTGAAAAACTGGCATAATGAATATGCAAGTAAATATAGTTTTGTAACAATGTCTCGCTGCCATTACTATACTACATACATCCGATGCTAGGTAAAAACTAAGTAAGATACTATCAGCATAATGAAGAAGCTAAAAAGATTAGCTGTGCAATGCAATCTTATCAATCAGTGGTTCCTTTAAAAGGACAAAAGGACTTTAAAAAGGACTTTAAAGGACTTTTAAAGGACAAAAGTATTTGCAAAATATATTATGTTTTACTTGGTGAGTTCACCATCCTTCTAAAAACCAGTCTTCAGTGATACAGACCTGTGAGGAAAAACAGACAAAACTATCAACCAACTACTTAACACTACTTGTTAAGGAGAGTTGCAAAGAAAATAGAAGACACCGTTCCTGTCCTTTCTAGAACATTTTTGTTGAACAAAATATTCAGGAAGAAGAATAAATGAAAAGATACAAGCACACCAAATTGCAGAAGCAATTGCTCACAATATATAATATCCTGTGAAGTAGTAATTATGTAGCCACAGCCCCACACACGCACAGAATGAGACTCTCTCCCGCCCAGGCCCTACATTACCTGCACGCAGTTGTCAGAGGTTACTTTTTCATCTCTACAAGGACTACAGACTGGTCCAGAAAAAGAGTTCCACAATCTCATCTTCTCTATTTCCCAAACTCTACTGACACCAAAAGTGTGTTTCTTGCATGCTTATAAATAAGAATTTTTTAAAAAGTAATCAAATAGAGTATTTATTTAACAGGCCACTGTCCCCTTTCCTACATCTTTCCTTTCGGATGCCCACACAGCAGTGATTTCTTCAGCAGTGGCCACAGCTACGTACCTGGGAGCTGGGCTGCTTGGGCTCATCTGTTCTCCCGGGAGACTCACTTCGGGCTCTGTGTCTCTCCGTCAAGAGGACAACACTGCCAGAGGGGCTAAATCTGTTGGAAGAGGAGCAAACAGGGGGCTAATAGAAAAGTGGGGCCAAGGCACTTAAGTAGCGGTGACGTCTATCCTCTTCGTCCAGCGGCTGAGGAAGGGGGAGCTAACTGAGCAACAGATGACTAAGACATGCTCTGGGGAAGTCAACATATAGGAATCTGGGTTGAAGTAAGACAAGAAAGGTTTGCCGTAGTAAATTTAAGAATACAAAATGAGCCCTGGCCGGTGTAGCTCAGTGGATTGAGTGCGGGCCTGTGGATCAAAGGGTCGCTTGTTCAATTCCCAGTCAGGGCACATGCCGGGATTGCAGGCCAGGTCCTCAGTGGGAGATACATGAGAGGCAACCACATATTGATGTTTCTCTCTCTCTTTCTCCCTCCCTTCCCCTCTCTCTAAAAATGAATAAGTAAAATCTTTAAAAAAAAAAAAAAAAGAAATACAAAATGACAGAGCAGATAGACCATGTGACCCCATGAAGCCAAGGCTAAGCATAAGTTCTATCCTTATGTAAGTATTGGGGATACCATAAAAAATAAAACCGGGTCTGGTCTGTAATTCTGTTTCTTCTATGTAACTATTAGGTTTTTGGGTTTTCCTTCCCCCAGGCCCTGGGAAAACTTGTTATATACCAGTATTTCAGACTGCTGACAATAGACAAGGAGATTCACAGTCTTTGCATTCAAGTTATTACTTCTCTTTAAAAAAATGTATTTATTTATTTATTTATTTTCAGAGAGAGGGGAAGGGAGGGAGTAAAGAGAGGAAGAGAAACATCGATTGGTTGCCTCTCCTAAGCGCCTGACCGGGACCAAACCCACAACCCAAGCATGTGCCCTGACAGGGGATTGAACTGGAAGCCTTTCGCTTTGCTGGAAGATGCTCAACCAACCGAGCCACACGGGTCAGGGCGGCTATAATTTCCGACACAGCGCTAACACCGTGGGGCAGTAAGTACTGGGCTCAAGAGTACGTAAGCTGTCACCCTGACTGGTTTCCCTCGCATGTCATGTTTTTCTCCCCGTCCTCCCTCCCTGCCCCCTCTCTAAAAATAACTAAAGAAAGTCTTAAAAAGAAAGGAGTATGTTAACTGTTAAGAACACAAGAAGGAGAGTATTCAAACCAAGACCGCCTAAAGTGGACACAGTACACACTTTCTGAGTGTGTAACACGTGTCTCTCAAGACCAGGGGTTACCTAAGTAACAGCTTCTTCAGTATTCACTGTCTGTGCAGTCTACCTTAATTCATTTTTAGGAGAGGAAACAAGTATTATCACTCTAAGTTGGTAACATTTCTTTCTTTCAGTTGGGACCTTCAGTGTCCTTGGATTCAAACTATTGCTTTTTTCACCAAAAAAGAAACGCTCTCACTGTGAATAAAAAGAGGAAAGGCAGGCGAGGGACCTAGTAGCGAGGTAAAAAAACTACGCCTGTGGCCGCAGCTGTCACCCATGAAAGACAAAGGGAAGATGTCACGGGAGAAGTGAAAAAAGGAATGAAAACCACCCCAAAAGCTTCCCCTTGGAATAACTTCTGTGATCACACTAATTTAAGAAGACCAATCACTGTTGGTGCCACGATCACTGTTGGTGCCACGCCTCCTCTACTTTGGCAGGTGGGGAGCAAAGGGAAGTAAACAGCTCTATAAAGTACAACTCCTCCGAGACCAACGACCTGGGTCCTAACATACCAAGGAAGGGCAAAGCTGCCAGGCTCCCAGCTGACCACCAGCCCCCTGCCTGGAGTTCCCAGGAAGCCCTGCCAATTGCTGACGCTAGTGTGGCTGCAGATGCTTTTCTGATTCATGGAAGTGTCTCCCCTTACCAAAGCTCTCCCAGCACTGAATTCTCTAAGACTAGGAGCTGCCTGCTTTAGAAAAAATAAGAATGCAGTCTTTTGGCACACCTCCAGTTTCCCCAACATCAACTTCTTCTGGAGAAGAGCATCAAGGAAGGGAGATGCTCTCTGTACACACTGGGGGGAGGGTTAGGTGGGCTACATGGATGAAGAATGAAAAACTTACCTGTCAATCTCACTGCTTGTTGGCCGAGCCACCTTGGCTCCTGACGATCCTAAAGGGTAGCCCTCCTGTGCTACGGAGCCATGGCCTGTGGTATCGATCACCATGGCTGTGACCTCCTCCGCACTGCTCCCATCTTCCCCGGAAGGCTGGTTCTCGGGCCCCAGCCACTCCTCGAGACTTTCTGTTTTGATGTGGACTGCTCCGAGCACCCTGACTTCATCGTCACTCCGTGCCCCTCGGTCCGCTACTCCGGTCTCCACGTACCACTGTCCTGCCCGGTTGATCCGGAGGATGGGCTCGCGGCTCTCTACATCGGAGCTTGGCTCAATTATCTGTGGGCTGGTGGATTCCTCCGGAGGGCTGAGCTCCCTGATGTCCAGCACGGCACTCACCTGACCTCGCCGGCTCCCCTTTGAGGGATTATGTCGTGGGCTAAGGGAGCGGTTTAGAGTTGGTGTAACCCTGTGAGACTCTGGAGGTCTCTCGGGATGCTTGGTCCTCGTTTGACTTAATTCCGCTTCGACCTCAGCCACGTTAATTTTGAAATGGATGCCCTCCAGGATCTGGGTACACTTGTCTATGATATGCTGCATTTGCAGAAAGCTGGCGGCCGTCAGGTAGCTGATGATATCCGCCAGCTGCAGGCATATCCGCCCCGTGTAGCAGAAAGAAAGGAGTTGTTCAAAGACTGTGGGGTTCTTGATGACGGAAATGGAGACAGTACTCATCTCGTTCAAGGACATGTGATCCCGGAAATAGGGGGAGCTGGCGGCCAGTACCACTTTGTGAGCCCGAAAAGTTTGTCCTTGCACGTTGACCACGATGTCACAGAGCCGGCCCTGCATGCGCAGCTGGTTGAGGTGGCTCAGGACAGAGTTGCTGAAGTCAGGGATCTCCAGTTGTATGTTTCCACCCTTCTCCATGGTGGGGCCTGAGGGCATCGGCAGGCATTCAACCCTGCTGAAAGAAGAAACCATGTTCTCATTAACAATTAGAACTGCACTCCCCCCGTGCTTTCCTCTTCAAACCTATTTGAAAACATCATTTGGCAAAATTTCAAGATCTCCCAGTAAAAAAAATACCTGCCTCAGGTTCAGATATGGACTAGAAGTACCAACAGGTCTTTCT
Source organism: Desmodus rotundus (assembly GCF_022682495.2). NCBI lineage: Eukaryota > Metazoa > Chordata > Mammalia > Chiroptera > Phyllostomidae > Desmodus > Desmodus rotundus. The sequence goes on from NC_071398.1 coordinate 96,042,228, forward strand.
GTTTAAAACCAAAAAGTGATTGTCAGACTGCTAAAAATTCAAGCTATCCCCATGCTTTCCTTACTAAGAAAGGATGCAGCATCAAAACAGAAGGTCAACAGAATAGAGGAGAAACGCAGTTGTTGAGTTTTTTAAAGTGTTAATCATAAGGTGTTTGCACTGAATATAAAATCCTCTGACTTTTCCTTGGAGGAAGTTTTTTGAATAAATGTAATTACATACAGATAGGTCACTTAGATATGCCTCTTAATGTTTTTCTACACGTTGTGTCAGCTTATTGTTTTGTCAAGTGTCTAATATCCCATAAGCATGTGAGCCACTATTTGTAAGTATGAGTCAGAGCCCCCACAACAAGGCTTAGGGTTCAGGACTCTTGAGCACAGGACTCAATCACAATGCAGAGAACTTGAAGTTCACCCTCAGAATTAGGAAAGGGTACCCGACCCTACCTAAATTATCTAAATTCACGCTTGGGAATTTCAGGGTGGTGGTGATACTTTGATTCGGAAATTTAGTTCCCCAAAGCTGGTAAAAAATAGGGCACTTACCAAGTATGGTCAATACTTTTACTTAGAATCTTGTTTTAAAAACGGTGAAAACACTAAGCCTATAATTGCATCCAAGAGCCTTCAGTGGTTACAAGGAGTTTGCATGAACCCCAATAAGACACTGACTTGGGCTCCATGTGTTTTCATTTATCTGTAAAGTTATGACATCGCACAGTTAAGTTACCTAAGAAACTGCAGGAACTTCTGACAAGCTCATAGGATTGCCCGGCATTCACAACACACTTATCAGTAAACAGGGAAGTGCACACTGCTTTCAAGAACCAACTTGAGCCAATCTGACCTTTTTCCAAAGCGTTTTTGTTTGTTTGAAAACTTTTAATCCAGTAAGAGCCTCTGTCGATGCCATTCTGAATTCAGATGTGTTTATTTTGGCGCCTACACCAGCGCCTTTTTTGTGCGCTCTTTCCAGCAATGCCCCAGTGAGGAGGAGGCCCCTGGAGGAAGGTCCTTCTCCCCCGTCAGCACTGGAAGGTGAGCGCTGTAAGAGGGAGAATCGGGAACGCGTGGGGTCGGCCACTCCCGTACCTGAGTGGCTTCCGTCTGTGTTAGGAAGCGCGGGGACCGGGGGGCTGGCTGAGCCGCCAAATGTCACCGAGGAGCAGGGGGACAGAGAGAGACGGCAGCAGAGCGTGCGGCCGGGAGCGGGCCTTCAGGTGCGGAACGGGACCGGGAAGGGGGCGTCGGCCTGGGACCCGGGCCAGCGAGGGGAGGGGGGGTGCAGAGGGGGTGAGGGGGAGGTGCCAGGGGTGGGTGTGTGCGCCTGGGTGTGGCTGGTTGCAGTGGGGGAGGGGGCCGCCCATCCCGGGGTCCTGAGGGAGGGGCCAGGCAAGGGGGCGGGTCCGGCAGCTCAGCCCGGCTGGGGGCCAAGGGGGTGGAAGGTCTGTGGGTGCCTTGAGATGGGGGTGCAGGGAAGAGGCTGAGCACCCCAGGAGCAGGCTGCGGCAGATCGGGCAGGACGGCCCCGGGGCAGGGTAGTGAGACCGTCGTGTGGGGCCCCAGCCCGGTCAAGGAGCAGCACCTACCTCCGGGGGTGGAAATGGGCCGGAATGGGCCGGAACACCGTCCCGGAAGTGAAACCCCCCGCCCCCTCCCCCGGAGCGGGCGACGTGCCGGAAGGAAATCACTCACCCTTACACCATCCCCCCCCTTACCCCTCCCCCAGCGCTTTCCTTCCCTCGCGCCCCCTCCCCTCTCCTGTCTTCCTCCTCCGTCCGTGGGAGGGTGGGAGATTTGCATCACGCGGGCGATCGTGGCCCCGCCCACAAGTCTAGGGGGCGGGGCCAAAGGCGGGCTTAGGGGCCGGGCTTAGGGGCAGGGAAGGAGGTGTGGCTAGAGGAGGAGGAGACTGAGGGAGGAGACGGGGAGGAGCTCACGTGGACGCTGGCAGGGCAAGTGCGTCATGACGTAATGGCAAGAAATCCTTATATACAGGCGCCTGGACGCCATCTCGGTCTTTCGCAGATGGAAGTCGGCTTTTGGTATGTGTCTGTTTGGTTTGCAGTTGCTAAGTGGGTTCTTGGCTTGAGCCCTCCAGGTCACGCCAACTAAAGCCGCCCTAAACTGCCTGGCACTTATAGGCTAGACGTAAGCCTTTGCAGGACCCACAGGATGAGGATTGTAGAGGATGGCGTGTTGGGTGCAGGCTCGACATGAACTCTACAGTCGGGTTGTTGGGCCGAACTGCGGAAAAACCTCGGCTGGTGTGCCCTGCCTCTGATGAAGCTTATGTTGGTAGGGACATCTGAGACTGTTGATGAATGCCAACAGCTCTGATGGCGGCACTTTCCGAGTCACCGAGCGGACCTTTGTTAATGACCTCGGCCAGAGCCACTTCCTCCTGGGAGGCGGGTAACTGGGATAGTCCACGTGGTTCTCTAAATTGCTGCATTCTGCGTTGCACCATTATTTGCATCAGTCATTCTTAATCTTAGATGTGCAATGTTGCCTTTATAAAACGTTAAGTGCACCCGTTACGGTCACGAAATTTTGGGTGGTGCTGTAAACGACTTGCATAGGTGATACAAAAAGGACGTAATTAGAAGAAAATGAATTAAGCAACCTGATCTTATTCCTAGGAATGTTGCTAGGCACAAGTGCAATGTGGCTTTGGATGGCGTCTGATGGACAGATAAGAAACAGGTAAATACAGTGAGAGGCATGAAATTGGCTTAGATGTGACCTTTTCGTTAAGCCTGTGATGGTTTAAGAGTAGTGGGCAGAAGGGATTTCTGAAAAACTTTATTCTGAGGCTTAAATATTTGTGACCTTAAGGTCGCATGTGGCTGCGCAGCATGTGTCATGGGTGTCCTTTGTGTTTTCTAGTTCTGTGCCACTGGAAGGAAAACAGCTGCTTCGGTAAGTTACCCAAGTTCCCTGACAAAGGAAAGTTAAAGTCCCCTCGGTGTGCCACAATGATGACATTTTATTTGCTACTCTTGACTGTGAGGATGACGAGAATTAATTACCACCATTATCTTAACTGAGGCACACAAAAGGGTGATGTAGAGAAGAGAAAGATGCACCTGAGTTGACATGAAATGAAACTTTCTTTGCAGGTCCTAAAGCACAAGCATCTCACCCTTGCCATGGGCAGGCAGGTGAGAAACCTTTTCCTAGTTCGTATTTGCCCAGTCCTTTCCGATGACTTTTCTTAGGGGTTACCAATTGCCAAAACTGTGCTGACAACTTAGGCTTTTCCTCCTTCCCTTTTCAAATGTGAACTTCTGCACTCTGGTATTTCATGCTGGGCCACATCTAAAACGGATACTATGATGTTTGCATAGTTCAGCAGATTGAGTCCTGAAGAGATGTACCATTTGTCTGATGTGTCTGGTATAAAACTTTTGCTGGTGACAGCGTAAGGAAAGTACCACTACTAATCTACCTTCTTTTTATAGGCGCTGAAAAGAACCAACTGGAAGTTGGAATGGTAAGTAAAAGTACAACTTACATACCGGTAACTGGACAAATGTGACAATGCCACCAATGGCTTCCTAGGGTTGCCTTCCAGCGCATGGGAAGCACTCGCCCTGATGGGCTGGAATGTGCTGAGTGCGTTGTGTTACAGATTCTGGTCCTTTTACCGCTTAAGATGTCGTGATTGGTCAAAGCAGCCTGTGTGATGATAAGCAAATACTGACTGGACATGAAGGTCTTATTTATTAGCTCTACCTGATTTCGGGCGTTTTAGCAGATTTGTGAGGGGACTATTCACCTTTAGCTGTTGTAAAACCACCCTTATTTCTTCAGGTGGACTTGAGTCTTTGATATGTCTGGACTGGCTTTAATTTTTCCTGGTGAGTATCAGTGCTTAGAAATATTCTAATAGGCTCAAAACTGTTGTTGAGAATGCTGATAGAATACAGTGCTTGACTAACAAGCTACTAATATTTGACATCTTGTGTTTGGATGGTGAATGCATGTTACGTATGCTCTCCGTGGGGTTTTTGTAATGATGTTGATCAAATGTCTGACCTGAAATGAGCATGTAGACAAATTTAACACTGAAAAACCCTGTGACAGAGAACACTGAGCAAAGCACTTAATGATACTAACATTAATAAAAGATGTGTTCTGTACCTTCTAGCTGTTGGATATGCATTTTCCTCTGGATGGCACGCTTGGGGTAAGACACGTAACAGTTTTTGGCTTCTGTTACTCACGTATATATTGTTGCTAAAATGTACTGGTCTTAGTAATTGTTAACTGTTGGTGATTTCTGGTGGTAAAAAGCCATGGGTAGTTTTGAGAAATAGTCTAAAATACTTTGTTTTTCAGATGCCGATTTTGGAGACATTTAAAATAAAGGTAATGTATTTTATTAATCTGAGCTAGTTACTAAGCAAGATGCTGTTGGTGATGATGTTCGAAATTAAAAACAGATGGGAATCTCTCTGAAAAAGAATGAAGTTTTCTTTAATAACTGAAACAGTACTTGGAAAATTTTAGAAATTTGCCTATTACTACCTGTTCCTAAATTTGGATACATTTCTGCAGGTGTGAAGCGTTAAGCTTGTGGAGAAGGTGGCCTGGAACAAAGAATTTCCAGCAAAGGTATGGTAGTTGCGAGTTTGGTTTCTGTGTTAGGTGGTTTGGAGCCGGTACGATGATGATAACATAGTTCAGCAGACTCACGGTGATGAGCAGTACTGTCTTTCGCTCCTATCTGATGTATCCGGCTGCAATAATCGTTTATAACCTCAACGGGGAACCGGCCATATCTCAGAAAAGGTTCAGGGGTTTGGATAACTGAAGTCGTGCAAATGTTCCCCGTGGTATTTTAAGGATTAGAACTCATATTTGGGGAAGTGCAGGTTGATAAAGTTTGTGAAGAGATTTTTTAATAGGGTTTTTTTTTTGAGAAGGGAAGAGAGAAACGATTTGTTGTTTCACTTACTTACGCATTCATCAGTTGATTATATGCCGAGGATTGAACCTGTGACCTTGGCATACCAGGACGACATTCCTGCCAACTGCGCTATCTGGCTAGGATGTTGTAAAAAAATTTACGGAGTACATGCAAGCATAGATTATGCCAGAATTATTTAGCTGTTATATTTTTACTTCATTAGATGAGTTTTGCACTCAGAGTCACAGCAAACTTGACAGAAAGTGCAGAGTTCCCGTGTGCCCTGTAATTGCACACCTCACTGTCAGCATCCGCCGTCATAGCGGGTCCTTGGTTAGACCCGCACACCTGCAAGGACACACTGAACGTCCAAAGTCTACAGCTCACCCTGGGGTTCGGACAACGTATAATGGCACATTCACCATCGTACTATATATACACTAGGTTCACTGCCCTAAATGTTATTTTTTCCAAAAGTAACAATGGGGGAAATAAGGTAAGGCACATTTCTAACGACTGTTCTTTTTTCCCCATCTCCAGGTAGGCTTGTTGTTACCCTGGAGATTTCCAGGTGAGTCAGGCATTGGTCTGTATGATGAGTTAGACTGTAACCAGTGATGTACTGATTCTGCCAAATGAACTAGAATGATATCACTCACAAAACCGTTCCATTTTCATTCTGAGGTTACTTGACTAACGAGCACCACAGAAACCTTTTTTTTTTAATCACCATTAATGTGGCATCTTTACTTCCAGGCATTTACGGCAGCGGTCAGGCGGCCGACTGGCCAGTTGGCAGGTAAGCCTGGGAAATAGCAGTGCTGTTTTACCCCAGAATACATGATGATCTACCCCACCTTGAACTCTCTCACTGATTACTTGATGAGTATGGAAGATCTGATATTCTGTGTACTTCAAATCCCGTTAAAATGGAAATACGGAAATGTGACTAAAAATGGCCATTTTCTTGCAGGAAGTTGGATGGACACTCGTAAGACAGAAGATCATATAACTGAATTTTAATAAAACTTTGTAAACCGTCTGATCAAGTCTGCTTATTTCAACTGAACGGGATGAAGGGAGGAAAACAGGACGGCTTTATAAGTCAGACCCCCGGCAGCCCGTTTCACTCAGGAGACAGCCAAGGGGCTGGTCCATGTGTATTTTACATGATGTCTTAGACTTGAAAGCACAGTTTATGCTGAAATAAGCTCCAGGCCCTCCTCAGTGGTTTTAGTGTTCAGAATGGGCCATCGAGTTTATGCAGATAAAATTGCAAAGAAAAGCAGGTGCTCTAAATGCCAACTAGTGCTGGGAAGTGCTGCGACTGGAGTCTTCATTTGCTCTAAGCACCGCGGTGCTGGGTCTCTGGCGAAAATTGATGTGTAAGGCGAAGTGACTGGCTGTGCTGGGTGGATCGCCCCCAAAAGATGCATATTAGAAAGGAAAAAAACCTAAAAATAATGGGGCACATCAGATTTTATGAGGCCATTTAGTGCTGTGGTTACAAAAATATACTTGTTTTAGAAAATCAGTTTAGGAGAACAGATTTTACCAGTAAAATACTGGAGACACGTATTTAGGTCAATGGGAATATTAATTTAACTAGGGGTTACCAGCCACTTTCTCCAAAGAAACCATTATTAACTCGGGCTTCTGGCAGCATTGAAATGCCAAATTATAGCTCACTTTCTAATGTGACGCTTGGATGTTGGGTTGCTGTTTGTGTTTGGACTTCATGCTGGGAAAACTTAAAAGTTGTAGGTGCTGCAAATCGAATCAGGATAAAGGTGGACACTCCTTTTCTTCAAATAATTGGTTTTGTTGGTTGAGGTGATAGTTTCCGAGTGTGAGGAAGTATTGCAAGTTGTTGACCCCAGCCACATTGACCACCTATACTTGGAAGTTATTTGGACTCGGTGCTTGCTATTCTGCAGGACAGTTCCACATCCCTACCCAAATGTCCTCCCACAGGCCCTGAGACCCTGTGTGAAACAGCCGTCCCCACTCGGGTGCTAGCTCTTAAAACTATTTAAATTCATGTTTTCGCCTACTGGAACATAAACTCCATGAAAGGGATTTCCTCTGTTGTATTGCAGTGTTTCCAAGCCTGTTCAGTCTGGTTACATTGTAAGAATTAGGTGTGATTAGGTGAAATCTTTGAGAAGTTTTGGTGATTGGGTGCTGAAAGGCTGAAGATCAAATACCCTGATTTTGAAATTGGGGTAGAATAAGCTGAAAGGTCTTTGGGGACGGAAAGAAAGGGCCACAGCTACTGGAGACTACGTGGAGGAATATTAATCTCTGAAAAGCCCCAATGGTGTGCAGGGGGGAAGCTGGCTTGCTGGAAGACAGGCTTTACTTAACACAAACCCTGTGTCCAGCGGAGGGACTGGACTGTAACTGATGGGACCTTAAGGAACCAGTGGGAAGTTGGACTACGGTGTTGGGTGTGCCTTCAGATTTTAGGGCCCTGTAATTTCTGTAACCTGGCCGTGCATGGGAAGGTGTGGGAGAGTGAGATGTGTAAGGTGCTGTTACAGCCCTGGTAACGTGTGAATCACAGATACTGTATCATTGAAAAATGCCGCCCATTCATTAAGGGAGCTTTCACGTAATTCATATGAGGAAAATGAAATAGTCAAAGTTACTGGTGAAAAAGAAGTGTATGGAAAAAATCATGGACCTTTATGGCTAACCCAATACAAATTTTGATAACCCTCTTTATACAGCAATACGTTGTGGGATTTTAGTCATTAAATCTCGACTTTGCATAGACATCATTTTAGTAGCTGGTGTGGCAGTGGGAGGCGCATGCGGCACGCTGCCACGACCCACAGTAGCTCTCCCGGGAAAGCCGTGCGCGGTGTCTGAGTCAGAGCGGAGTTGCCGGCTTTCCCTGTGGAACACCATCTTTACTTGAGAATGTTAAGATCATCCATATTTGGGTACTTGGCAGATATTTGCTCAAAAATGAACAAGTAAGTGGGAAAAACTGATGGCATTTGTTGCCAGTGATAAAATTCAAGCTTCAGCAGAAAACGGGAATTTTGGAAAGCTTGTATCTCACTGAGCTCACAGCGTCTCCATCCTTCAGGCTTTTGTGATGAGATCAGTACTGATGCTAATAAATGGTTTTTTAGGAATTGTATGATGAAATGTGCCCACTTTGGGAAGGTTGGCATAACTCAGTGGGCTAGTAAGTCCAAGTGATGAATGGTGTTACAAAATTAGAATTAAAAGTTATATTCTACATATGAGAAGGGCCAGAGGACTTTTGGAAAAGTTCATCTATATGATTCAGATTCCACTTTGCAAGTAACTGGTGTAGCATCAAGGAAGAATATCCATAATTACTAGAAAAGGCTTAAAATACGCTTCCTTTTTTTAACTTCATATCTGTGAAGCCAGATTTTCTTTATTTCAACCAAGACAATCACAGCAGATGGAATGCAGCAGATAAGAGAACCCAGTGTCTCAAGCCAGACCTCAAAAAGATTTGCTGAAATGTAAAACAATGCCACTCTTCTAATTTTCTTATTACTTCCTAATGAGAGAATAATCATTTTTAAATAAAAACAGACTATTTGTTGATGTAATGTATTAATAAGTACTAAGAAACCTGAATTCCTCCTATAGTGGACCTCTGAAGAGCTCTTTGGGATCCCCCAATTTCTAAAGGCCATAAGGAGGCCTGAGACCAAAAAGCTTGAAAACTGTGATTGTAGCTGAAGACAGGAGCTTAGAGAGGTTAAGCGATTGGACTAAGGCTGTGTAACTGGAGGGAGATAACGCGAGTTGTTAAATCCAGGTATCTCCGGGTCACACGGGTTGTTTTGGCAGAGCCCGTCGTCTCAAATACAGAAGACTGATGTAGATGGGCACTTACTGCGTGACTTAGGTGTGCAGTTGTTCTGTGGGTATCTAACATTTTTACTGTGTACCTGGTTATTGCTCATGAGTGACTCCCTTCTGAGAACAAAGTATCCTTATGGTCGTATCATCCTCAGGATGAGTCTGAACAAAAAAGCAACAAGGAATGTGAGCTGTTATCAGAATTCTGGTTCTTCAGAGACGAATTCTGGGAAAAGGCAGAGCGGCGGTGTAGCTGCAGTGTGTTATTCACCCAAAGCCCAAGAGCGTAAAACAGCCCCGTTGGACTCATCACCTGACACACCTTCCCAAAGAGGGGATTTGTTCACAAGGCAAAGCTCTCTTGAAGCTAGGAACTGTCGACGTAGCTGGCAGTTGCTTACCTTGTGTTAAAACTTGGAACATAAGATAAATCTAAATTGCCTAGGAGGTTGGGGATTGGATTTGAAATAAAATGTTTCAAGTTTCACTCCACCTCAGTGATGAAGGTCTAAAATAGTAACGTTCCCCTGGATTTCAGAATAAGCATTTTTCCCTCTGATAGGCAGGGCTGAAGACAAGCCGAGTGATGTCCCCACGTGACTGGGTCTCTGAGATGCTGATGCAGGATAGCTGGACTTCTGGGGACCCGGAGCCTTTGGTATTTGTAGCCTAGAAAACATCCTACAGATTTGGGGTGTTTTCTGTCACTCATCTCAGCACAGAAAGACAGTATTTGGGTCAGAAAGATGCTCTGAACAGTGAATAGTGAGTTTATTATATTTAGAAATTGGGAACATGCATGTGGGATAAGTGAATATAAAATTGCATTTTCCTACCCGATAAAAGGCACCTCCAGAAAGTCTTCTCACCAAGAAAGGGTGGGCAGAGTTGGGCAGCCTTTCTTACCAGAACCTGCCAGCAAGGATTTTCTGGCTCAGCGTCCACCCACAGCTGGGGAGCGACTGTTGGGGACCAACTTGAGGGGAACACTCCACCTAACCGGGAGCAGCCGCCTGCAGTGGTGGAAGGCCTTGACGCTCTTTACAGCCCGCTGAGCAGCGCAAATCAGACCCGGAGGTGAAGCTGCTTTTATTTTCGAAGAGAAGATTATAGTATCGCGTGGCTTAGAGCCCTGAGAAAAGCAGGCAGGGATAGAGGCCGATACTTGGTGTTGACATATTCTAAATCAAGACGTCAAAGCAAAAGTGAAGGTAATGTAGAGAAGCACAACTTCATCCGTCAAGGCCTTGTTCCTATTTTATATTTATTAACCATAAGCTTTTATTTGTGTCAACAAAGAGTCACAGTGAATTTCAGCGTTGGCCTTTTTATCCACCCGAGGTTGGCCGAAGGTCAATGTTTTCAATAAAATTGGGGGAAAGTTATTCAGGAATTAGTTATTTTTAAAATAGAAATAGAAGCAATACTGATTAATAAATCGACTTTTTCTTTCACTACAGAGAGGCAGTTTTGTTTAATCTTAAATTATAAAGTACGGGGAGACACTTGTGTCTGTTACCAGAGGGTGGGCAGTCTTACGTCTGTGTCTTGCCTCAGTTTTTCAAAGTATTTTCACTCACTCACATTATCTTCCCCACCCGTTGTCTCCTCTGGTTCCGGTGAGGTGCGGTAGCCAGGACAGGTACTGTTCGCATCTCCCATAGCAGGAGGGAGGCCAAGAAAGGCTCCGGCAACTTGCTCGAAGTGCGGCAATGCCCAAGATTTCGTGGACTTCATTTCAGTGATGCTCTGCGTTCTGTCACGTGGCTTCTCCCTCTGTTACATTGACAGCTGCAACGTTGCGGCCTGAACTTACACGATTCTCTTGATGACACCGGTTAAACTGACTCCTCCAGCAACTCAGCAGTCTCACGGGACACATATTTTCTCACATTCCACACGTGATGTGATTACTTCTGTCCTGAGTGAACAGTCTACCATCCAGGTATGAAAACCGTGATTAGGAAACAGGCATTACATTACTCCACAGAGAGCCACCTTTCACACCTCTTAGGTAAAAAAGAAACCAAAAAAAATCCTAATAATGCTGTATGTTACCAAGATCGGGTACCTTCTATCTGTCTCTTCTGTGTGGTGAAGAATGTAGCCTGGAGTCCTCCCACCTAAAGACAGGTTGGATCTGTGAACTTGGATCTGATTTTAGCCCTGAGGGAGCAAAGAGGAGGAAACTTCGAAGCTCAGCTTTGTGGACGGTGTGGGTGACTCGAGCTCTGTTCCGCTTCTGAGTCCGTCGGCCAGGAGACCTGGATATGATAGGGCTTCAGGTCCTCGGGAGGGACGGCATCTGGGGCATGGCTCATGAGGTCGTGCCCCCGGAAGGATTTGGGGAAGGCTATGACATCTCTGATGCTTGGCGCTCCAGTGACGAGGCACATCAGTCTGTCTAACCCTGTGAGTGAAACACAAAGTTAACAGGTGACAATGTAGTCTAGGCTGGGAGTGAGTCAGTTTCCCTTAAAGGTTGGAGAGAACTTATAAAAAAAGAATCTTTAACAGGTGGCAGCCCAGCACAGTTCCCTGCCTTTTCAGGGACCTTGTGCGTTCAAGGTTACTTTCTGTCTCTTTTTAGAAAAATGCTCAGGACTAATATTCACGTCAGCTGGGATGCATGGGGACAGCTCACTCAAGGCTGGACAGAACTCGGTGCCGTGCAGGCGACTCCAAGGACACAGAAGCAGCTCCCTGTGGTCGTGGGTCCACAACCTGGATGAGCTTTCTAGAATTTCTCACACTCCCCCTGACTTGATCAAAGCAGCGAGGTGAGCACCCTCGGCCGTCAGGAGGGCCCTGGCACCGAGCCGGCGGCCAGGCAGCTGGGCTTTCCAGACTCCTACCAACATGTCCGAGGCCCCCAGGGGCTGAGCAATAGTGACTTAAGACCACGCAGTTCCATTCTATTAAAAAAGTCTTTTAAATGCAAATTATCAGTTAAGTTTTAGCTTTATCACTGGTAAAGTGTATTTTTTAACTTGTATGTCAGTGAAATGAAAACCCAAACTGAAATTCTGTAGAACTCTTGGGCTCACCCCCTACCTTCTTTACCCCCCCCACCTCCACCTCCACCCTTTAAGCTGGGAGCCCAAATCTGAGACAGTGCAATGGGATGAAATTTGGCTTGTGAAAGGACAGGCTGTTTACCTAAGGCGATTCCTCCGTGAGGGGGCGCCCCGGAGTCTAAAGCCTGGAGCAGGTGGGAGAGCAAGGTCACATCTTCCTGAAATTCCAAAGATAATTCTATTTCAGCACACACTGAGAGTTCACTAAGCTCCACACTGTGTGCTTAGGTGCAAAAGGGAAAATAAAGGGGAGTTAAAAATGACTTTAAGAGGTTTACAGTTGAGGAAGACAATGTGACAAATCACAGGTACTAGGACCTGCAGAGAAATGCCGGGCGCTTGGTACATGCAGCTGTAAGTACACTGATAATGCAAACAGTGAGACCAAGCAAGGTTATGGAGGGGTGGGCTCCGAAAGGCAGGATGAAAGCAGGGAACTGTCCCGTCCGAGGCACTAGGGAGGACAGTAGGAAGCAACAGGGTCAAATGCTGTTGGGAGGTGGGAGCACTTGAGGGGGGAGAGCAGGCCACCAGATATGGTGACAAGGAACTCTTGTGGGGCAAGGTATGCAGAAATGTTGACAGCGTCTGGAAATGGTTCCCTGGCCAGGCTTGCGGATCAGAATCAGGCAGGGAGCTTCCGGGAACAAACACCAAAGCCCCACACTTAGAGCTTTTCCTTTAATTGGTCTGGAGTGAGAGGGGTTATTCTGTTTTTAATGCCTTCCAAGCGATGCTATCCTACTGAGTGGCAGGGCTGGGAGCCACTGGTGTGTGGGGAGAGGCAGACGCACTCTGATGCCTCTGAGAAGCCTGACAGTGAAGCCAAGTAGGCAAGTGGGTGGCAGGCTGCTGCCTGGAAGCTCTGGCTTGGGGGAGAAGCCTGAGGGGGGCTCACCACCCCATAATGCTGACAGGCATCTGCTGTTCCGAGTTCTCCACTGCTGCTCTGGAAAATCAAGTTCTTCCAGCCCAGGCCACCCCGTGAGTTAATCCACAAAGGGACTTTCAGGATCAGAGTTGGATCTTTCCTTCCCGAAACCCGTCCTAGCCTCTACAGAATCATCAGCCAACTGCAGGTTCTGAGCCCAAGTGTGTCCAGACTCTGCAGAATCCTGATCATCCTGCTCCATCGCTAACTGGAGCAGTATCGACTGAGTGACGTAAAGTTCCGTCACACCTCCTTCTCTTCCTCTGCATCATCAACAGTTTCAGTCATTTCATTTCGGAGGACAGGAGCTTGGGATCAAGAGCCACCTGCCGGGATTTGAATCCTCGCCCTACTTACTCCTGTGCTGGTGGTGTGACTCGGGGCAGCAAATTAAGTGGCCTCAGGTTCTCAGCTGTGAAATGGGCAGAGTAAGGGTGTTCATCCCCAAAAAGTGACAGTGAGAATTAAGCGTGTCCATGCATCACAGTGCGGCATAAAATAAGCACTAATTAACAGCTATTACGATTTACTTTTCAAAGTCTCACACTAAAGGTAGGAAGATAAGCTGATACTAGGCTATACCTGCTGAGTCCTCCATTCATAACAAATCTTAACACAAAAAAAGGCCAGGTTGGAAGATGGTTACCTTTAGTAACGTTTCCAGGATGTAGCGCTGGAGCTGAGCGTTGTGAATTCGGATAGAACCACCTCCTATCTCGTTGCCATTTAAAACCAAGTCATAGTGTTGGCTGCGGACCTAGAAGATACACCGGGTCTTTACGTGGGAAAGTGTTAACTACTGACTCAGACCTGACAATTTCTCCCGGGGCTTTCAGACTGAAATCGGAAGTTCCCTGCTTTCGTTTCCACGTTTCCTTTAACTTCCCAGTACTGACAGAGTACCTTTTCGGGCTCAGTGTGTAGGAGGTGGACGTCACTGGGGTGGGGAGCCGTGAATGGGTGGTGGGCGGACTCCAGTTCTCCAGGATGTTCTTCCTTGGGAAGGAACAGTGGGAAATCCACCACCCAAAGGAAGGAGAACAGGGCTGGGTCACGGAGCACCACTCCTCTAGCTTCCAGAAGGTCAGCACATTCCAGGCGTAATTTTCCCAGCAAAGAGCACTGCAGACAGAAGACATGAGCGCCGAGTTAACCTCTGGGACAGAGTAGCCAGCAAACACCACCGTCTGGATTCTAAAGCCAGGTATTCTCAGAGAAAGGATTAGCCGGTTAAGAGAGGAGACACCCTAAGCTGCTCAGGAGACAGTGGTCTGAGGCCGATCTGACTGCAACAGGCTGAGGAGGACTGTCAGACTCAGCAGCTGGGTGATGGGGAGCACCGGTATCAGCTGGGTGGACCTGGGTCTGAACCGCAGTTTGCTGCTGACTTCTCTGCGCCCTGTTCCATAGTGAAATGGAGATAAAGACAGCTACTCCAAAGGGCGGTGGCAACGATTCAGTAAGGTAAGGCCTGCAAGGGGCAGTATGACGAGCCCCTCTCCTAACGATTATTTCCTCGCTGCTCCCGAGGGCTGTGCTGAGGATCTGCTGAGGGCCTGGCACGTAGTTAATGCCCAACAAACGCTGGCTGCTATGAGGAAGGCAGTGTGGGTTAGGGGCTAACTTAAGAGTGTGGCCTGGGAACCAGATTTGGAGGGTTAGAAAAAAAATCTGGCTTTTCCACTTCCCGGCTGTGTGCAAGCAAATTTTTAACCTCTGAGTCTTGGTTTTCTTATCTCCACAATGTTAACAGTATCAGTAATTCTTCTTTTTTTTAAAAAAAATTTATTTATTTAGTTTTAGACAGAGGGAAGAGAGGGAGAAAGACAGGGAAAGAAGAAACATCAATGTGTGGTTGCCTCTCATGTGCCCCCTAGTGGAGACCTGGCCCACAACCCAGGTCAGGTGACTGGGAATCGAACTGGCGACTGGCACTCAATCCACTGAGCTAGCTACACCAGCCAGGGCGGTATCGGCACTTCTTGACCTTTACCGTGTGCTTCCGGTGTTCGCCTGACTTTGGCACCACTGTTGTGTGTTTTACCATGATCTCTGCAGCTATACCCAGTCTTCTGCGTGCCTCCTGCAGCACAGTGACTAAGCGGTGCATGGTGGCGTGCGCCCCTCCTGCCATGCCCAGGTGGGCCAGGGGCTCTGCCAGCCCAGCAGCCCTCCAGCGGTCTGACCCGTCCCTCTGCATTTTCAGGCAAGCATTACGTGCAAAAGTTAGTGACTACCAAATTTTCTTAATTTGCAAAATCTTGCAATTGAAAATATGTTTTCACAGTTGTACCGAGTACCAACGGCCCTCTACCTAAGTGGCTTTCCTCATCCGAGCCACAGCCAGCCTGTGTGAGCAATGCCAATGGAGGCTGGTGAGGGAAAAAAACTAGTTCCTATACAGTGCATTATAAAGTGCTGAAAGACGTTTTTTCATGTAAGAACTCGTGCAGGCCAGCTCCAGTTTATGAAGCTGACAACTTCCAGTACGCACTATCTGCACAGGAGAGGAGAGCCTCGCTCAGCCCCAACAGCCCGGAGCCTGGGGCAGCGCGTCTTACTGCTCTCCTGTGCTCCCCAGCGGCGAGCAGGACCACGTCCTCCTCCTGGGCCTCCAGTCGTTGCACCAGTCCCCGTCCCTGTTCCTCCATCACAAACTTGGCAACTGGCGTATTCCAGTTCTGATTGGCTTTCAGGAGCACAGGTAAGACTTCCTGTGATAAAGAAAAACATTTGATTTTCTTACAGTACAAAGATTTCTTATTCCCAGTAGAAGAGAACTTACATGAGATTATCCTTATTCCTTCCCTGAGCCCCTTAACAATGATATGAAAGGAATTTAAAGAGTCATTTCATTAATAATGAAAAACAAAGAGAATGAGGGTCGGAGGGATGTCAGCAGATGAGAGACTTCTGCATGTTTTTGGCAGATCGCGAGTGAATGGAATAGGAATGACTGAAGAAGCAAGATGCAGGGAGGTCTGGCCCAGAGAACAGTGGAGCAGCCTCAGCACAAGAAGGCACAGGTTTTACCTGCAGAATCCTAGAGATGCTCAGGACTCCTGAGGCTTTGGGTCCCCAGGGCAATGGCCCATGGCTCTGCTGCTCACCCTAATCTGAACCTAACTAACCATTTGCAAAGCCCCTGCAAGGGCCCTGTGCTCCCAATCAGCTTTGTAAATGCTTCCTTCTTAAATATGTGTAATCAACAATCACTACACATTGAAGAAACTCTGCAGCATAATCCTCCCCCAAAACAAATCCACAACCAAGATAAGAAAGACCCAAGAGGAAAGAGATAATTTAGGTACCAAAAAAGAACTTAAACCTCAAAGGCAGTCACAGATATTTTTATCAATAAAACCAAATTAAAATGCAATGAAAAGAATACAGAGCTCCTGGGAAATAAAAATGGGATTGCTAAAAAAAAAAAAATTCAACAGAAGAGTTGAACAAATCTCCTGGGTGGGGAGGGGGATGGGGATGGGGATGGGGAGGAAGAGATGGGAAAGGACACAGAGAAAAAAAGAAAAAAGAGAGACATACAAGTTACAAAAAGAGGTTCAAGAGACAAAAAGGGACACTAGAGAAAATGACGAGGTCAAAATAATTAGATAAAAAAGAATTCTGCACAGATGAAAGACATGCGTCTCCGTGAACGAAAGGGCCCTTCAAGTGTGCAACATACTGAAAAGCGATCCAAAGCTACAGAGACTGAGGCTTCAGAACATCAAGAATCAGGAGGCTGAAAGGAAGAAAATTAGGTTTGCCACGAAGGAGTAAATCCATGCAGGCACCGGACTTCCCAGCAGCGGACAGAAGAAGAAACTAAGGAACTAAGGCGGCTCCTTCAGCGAGCAGGGCTGTGCTGTCTGACACGGCGGCCGCCTGTCACACACAGCTATATAAATTTAAATTTAAATGGAATTAAATTTAAAATTCAGTTCTTCAGGCACACTGGCCACATTTCAAGCATCCAAGAGCTGCACTGGCGACTGGCTGCCATATAGGGCGATGCAGATACGGCACTTTCCCATTCTTACAGAAAGTTCTATGGGGCAGCACTGTTCTAAAGGGATGTGCCCGCCAATTCAGAATTTTACACAAAGCAGAACTGTTGGGCAAGTGTGAGGTTTGAACACAGAGACATTTTTAGACCTGTAAGGATTCAGAGAGTTTCTCTCTCACACACTTTCTTAGGGAGTACCTGAGGATCGACTCCTGCACAGGTAAGAAAGAGCAAGACTGGGGTCCAGGAAAGGAGTGGCTTCGACGCAGAAGACGAATGAAGGAAAGGTCTGGAAGGACAGGTGTGCACAAGGGACAGAGTAACAGGTAAGGCCGAGTGTGGGAGCCTCATCTCTCGTTGCAGGAAGTCAACAGATAAAGTTTAAAATAGGTTTTTTAAAAAGGCAGTATGTACATATACGCGTACTTCTGAAAACAGATGGTGTGGGCCTGGCGTGGCGCAAGCCAACACTTCCTGCGTTTCGCTATCACTGTTTTTTTAAGTAAAAAGGAAAATATTAGGCATATGGGGCTTCATTTATTTTCCTGACCAGATTAAAGTACCATTGTTTATTTAAAAGCGTATGACTGAACTTTCATTCTGATCAATGGTAAATTTTTAAAAATATTTTATTTATTTATTTTTAGAGAGAGGGGAAAAGAGGGAGAAAGAGAGGGAGAGAAACATCAATGTGTGGTTGCCTCTCGCACGCCCCCCAACTGGGGACCTGGCCTGCAACCAGCCATGTGTCCCAACTGAGAGCTGAACCAGCGACCTATCGGTTCACAGGCTGGCACTCAGCCCACTGAGCCACACCAGCCAGGGCTGACTACTAGTGAATTTGACTGTTTAAGCTCAAGTCTTAGAATTATACCCAGGGGTAAGGTTAAGTTTAAAAATAAAAAGGAAAAGTAGAATGATCTGAAATACAAGACTGTCAGAACTAATGACAGTGAAAGAGCTCAAGTGATTATTTAAAACATTAAATCCCTAAAAGCAGGGAAAAAACTGCTCTAATTAACTCCTTACCTGATCAAAATGGTCAGCTGCAAATTTTCTAATGGACTCAATGTCTTTCCGTTTTAAGTATTTCTGATGAAAGAAAAGCAAGTAAATTCATCAGTATGACCCTGAGCTTCGTGAGCATGGTTATGACAGCAAGTGGGACACGAATTCACGTTTAGTCTTTCCACCACAACAGTGGGGCTCAAGTAAAGTTTAATTTCTGCTGCCAAATGTCAACATGTTAAAGCCCGTTACAGGGCTACTTTTCCCCTAACAGGCAGGTCTCACTGGGAGAAGCTGTGCGTGTGTTCCCCGTAATAATCAGGATAAATGTTCAAAGCAAATCTCCACATCTGAACTGTAAAGGAAAAAATGACTTTCAGATCAACAGGATTCAGAACTGAATTTTTTCAGGTCTCTTAAAATTCTTTGTATCTTTTTGTAAACTATCTCAATGTCTTTCTAAGTGGGACACTGCCATCGTAACTAGTATTCACGGGCCACTGAACTAGGCACGGGAGACTCGCAACCCAGCAGGTCTGCTTGGGGAAGAAGGGACGTCCTCGAACTGGGGTAAAGGTAGGAACAGGCAATATTCGTTAGATGAGTTCAGCGCTTACCTGAATACATTCCTACATCAGGACTAGAGAGTGGACACCACCTTACCTTCCACTGAACACACGCAGTGAATAGAATGTAATGAGATGGAATTCTTATGCTCAGTTTGAACACACTTAACATGCTCACGTACCCGAATGAGTAGTCTTTCAAAGTGGCAATCTTATTCAGGAGCCAACAGGCCTGGGCTGTCCTGGGCTAAGCTGACAGCCTTTGGACCAACTGAGGCCGGACACAGAATAGGAACGCGATTTCATGCTCATCACTGGTGGAAATGATCCCAAATGAAGCAGGTGTCTTACAGCATGGTTTACATGGGAAAAAAGCTCTGGGTCTTGAGTATGAAGTCATATTCATGAGGTTTTACTGTTCTCTACTTACAGTTTTAGGGACACTGTTAGACGTTACATAAAGATATACATTCTTTTTTGTAGGACCACTTTTATGAGTTTATTTGAAAAGATATACTTATTTACAGAGATTGTTCTTTCTGAAGTTTAAATGCACCCACATTGAACTTATTTACTTTGCACACGCAGATTCTAGAGAAAAAAGAACAATGCTTCACTTACTGCTCCTTCAGGGACACGTATGGCTTTGACGGTTCCTTGGGGTTTACTGAGTGCCTCTTGAAGAAATCTAACTTCTGTGCTTCTGAACACATCACTGACATCTACAATCTGGAAAATTAGTTTAAAAAAAAAGTAGATCTTGTTAACATCTATAGAATAGTTCCCATGGGTTCCCATTGGTTCACACTATGGCAAGTGTGAACGTACTTTTCATTAGTATCAATTCATCTCATCCGTAAAACAAGAGTGTGAGGGAGGCACTCGTACTATCCCTACTTAAAGCACGAGGAAACCAAGGCACAGAGAAGGCACTAACTTGCCCAAGATGACACAGCTACTAAGTGGCAGAGCCCCAGTCGAAGCAGCCTGACTTGAGAACCGCTAGTCTGTATTCCAAAAGAAGAAACCGGGACGTAAGCTGGCGGCCAGGAGCGGGCAGTTAGGACTTTTTGTGTGTTGAATTTTTTTCATTCTAACAACGGAGTACCACCTACTCATACATGAGCGGGACTCAGCTTCTAAGGCGTCCGCACAAGAACCAATACAGAAATGTCACCAGCATTACGGAGACGAGGGGCTGTTGCTAGGGGCAAATAAAGAGAGGCTTGCTCATGGAAACAGCGCCATGTAAATCCCGTCCTTACCCTTAGTCAAATGTGTGTTGGTCTTAATAATATGAATAAACGTTTCCATATCTTTGAGCTCTTTAAAGACCATGGAAAAAGAATAAGTGACTTGTAATCATTTGCCTTCCAAGTGCCATTTTAGCCCTAGAAAAACTGAAGAGGAAAGCACAGGGTTTTTTTTTTAAGTTACCGTTTGTGTCCATATGATTAACAACTTGTCAGTAATACAAACTTTTTAGCAAGAAGCTTGCTCTTTGGAAATGGGTTTTAGAACACAGTAGACAGACAGAAGTGTTGTCATGATAGCCCGCTATGGTCCTGTCTTGCTGTAGCTCCAAAACAACACAAGTAAGGAGCCCACGTAATAAGACAAAATGTGGCAGAACCATGTGTGTGGCTGGATGTAGATTTCAGAGTGTTTCAAAAGACTGCGGGACTCTTTGGGGGCGGAGACCTGGGAGACAGAAGAGTCATACCTTCATCCCAAAGCGAGAGTCAGGCTTATCCGTTCCATAGCTGGCCAACGCCTCAGCAAAAGTCACAGAAGGAAAAGGGACCCCCACCGGGCCTTTGTCCTGGGGCCAGGAATACTGGAGCAAACCCTCAATTAGACTCCGGATCCCGGTCTGGTCTACAAAAGACATCTCTATGTCAATCTGAAACCAAATAACATATGGAAACTAATTTGAACAGCCACAGTATTAATATGTACATACTTACATATTTCTCTGGTTGTAAGTTACCATAGGGTTCTGGACATAAATACTTATACGTGGGGGAATAAATATTATACATCTGTTTTCTGTCAGGCACTGTGCTACGCTTTACATACATCATCAACTTGTTTAGTTCCCTGGACTATTTCATGGCTTATGGCTCAGAGAGGCTAAGCAGTTTGCCTGTGTATGTGTAGCTAGGAAGTAGGAAAGCTACCCTCCATCCCAGGTCTGTCCACCTTCAAAGCCTATGATTTTTCAGCTTCCCCACACTGATTAATACTCTACCAAACAGAAACCAAATCGTAATAGCTCTGATTAGTCCACAGACCAGCCAGGTTAAACCCCAACAGACAGAATTGCTAGTTCTTAGTGTACACGAGGCGTTTTAAGAACGTTATCATGGCCATTCGAACACCGCGGGAACCCCTGGCACCCCTTAGTTGGCGGCCACACTCCTTCGGCAAAGGACACATGAAATAGGCCAAAAATTAAATAATTAATGCCTCGGTGCAGGCCAGTCCCACTAACTGTCTGACGGATACAATGTACCGCGAAGGGAAGTGCAGGGGACTGCTGTCCGGGTCTGGAAACTGGCCGCAGCGAGGCCGAGGGAGCGAGAGACGAGCGAGCACGCCCCGTACCTGAGTAAACTCGGGCTGCCTGTCTGGCCGCGAACCTTCATCTCGGTAACATCTGGCAACCTGAAAGTATCTGCGATCGAAAAACAGCACTAATTGACGCACGATTCTACTGAGGCACACACACTTCTCCCCCGAAGCTCATGGCAGTGCAGGCTGGGAGACACACTACTACTACCACCTGCAGGGCCTACGAGAAACCTAGCCTCGTCAGACACAGCGGGCCCACGGGGACTGAGCTGTGGTGCACATTGTTTTAGAAATGTACAACGGCGCCTTTGGGTATTCACACACGAGCCTGGCACGCGAGGCGGCCCGTGCTCCTTCACACAGACTCTTGTTTTGGCCAGAGTGAACCCCCTGTCGCCCCAGGCCCACACTGGAGCTTTGCTGTGCTCTGCCGTCCAGCTCGCATCTTCATCCCGTGACAAGCGGCTCTGTCCCAGGAGGCCCAGCTCACAGAGCTCTTGATATTCCTCAAATGATACAATTTCAAACCTCTTAATATCTACTCTGCAATTCTCAATGCACTTAATTTTCATGTATATCACAGCTGGTTTTTAGCACAGAGCTCTCTCTACACACAGAGTCCACCCAACAAACCTTTACCAAGGAAAGACTACGCATTTTTAGTGTGTTTCTTCGCACACATTTCCCAAACTCTCATATACATTTTCTAACCTTCTTTTAACAGCTCGGACCAATTTTTCCCCCCTTTCCCCTTCCCCTCCCCACCTTCCCTTTCCTGACGACCACTAGCATAGACAGAGAAAGCTCACCTGTCTAAACCGCCAACCATCAGGAGCTGTTTAAACTGTTGTGGACTCTGAGGGAGAGAATAGAATTTTCCAGGTTCCCTGGACGGGATTACAAACTCTTTTGCACCCTTTTAACGAAAGAGAGAGGGAGAGGGGGAGAGAGAGAAGGGGCGGGGAGAGAGAGAATGAGTAAGTCCACTGATTGTATAAACATTAAGTATCGAAGTTTAGAAATGTCAGTTCTTAATGAACAAGCGATTTATGTTTAAGGAACCAAGTCATTCTTGATTTGCATCTATAAATCTTGAAGAAAACTCATGCAGAATACAATAATTGCCTTAAAATATTGACCCATATAATTTCTCAACTCTTTTTTAATGAAAAATATAGTTTTCCTAAAGGATCTAAAGGAACACTTCAGTGATACCCATATTAAAAATGACTACAATCACAACCCCATCTGTTTTGGCTTTTTTTCCCACTTAGTTTTGACATTTGGACGAGTAAAAGCTTGAGAACAGTCAGAAGCTTCTGAAGAAGGACGAATGGCCTGCTGTGGCCTATTTCTTACGTTCCCAGGTTAGTCCATCTGCCTGACATTTGCTGCACTCAACTCTTTTCTTTTTTAAATTGAATTTATTGGAGTGACATCGGTTAATTCACCACCCTAAGTCAAGTCTCCTTCCATCACCACTTATACCCCTTTTGCACTCAAGTCTTAATACCACTGTGAACCGAACGGTTGGAAGATGCTACTTTACTTGTTACTAAGCTTCTCTTAGCATTTGCCACGTGAAAAGTTTCATCCTGAATAAAAATGCCCGGGACCCCAGTGCAAATCCCAGGATTAGGGAGTGTGTTGGGCCTGGGGGCTGGAGCCCATGGACCCCTTTTTAGGTGAATAACACGGAGACCCAGACAAGAGAGGGCTGGGAAGGCATGGTCAGACCTGGCTCAACGAGTTGCAGCACTTCCAGCAGTAGGCGTGACTTCTGCCCGGCCCATAGTCCCGTTTTCTCTCCCAGACCCATGGACGAGGGATGGCGGACCCCTACTCTGAGTTCCGAAGGCCCTGCTGGCGGGGCTGCCCTGGGTGGGCCGGGCCAGACATCCTGCCCGCTGCAGGTGAGAAGGGCGGGCTCAGGGTCCTCAAGTGTCCACCCTAGCTGAGGGAGGGGCACGCAGCAGAGGGGCGCAGGGTGGCCGGCCTTGGCGCCTGGATCCACTCCTGCCCCCAGAAGAGGAGGCGAGTGTGAACGGTGGGACTCAGACACGGCTTTGCCTCTCAGCGCCTCTGTATCGCAGTCAGTTTTCTCGCCTCTTACGAAACCTAGTTAATGTGACCATCTCGAGGGGCAGTAAAATAAGGGACAGAAATACAGCCGAGTGGACAGAAGTGCAAAGTGGCCCGGTGTCCTAACGAATACGACGTTACAGTCGGCTGATACGCACCCCTGGAGTCCTCTTAAACAAGGTCGGCGTTTCTATATCCACAAACCCTAAGAAGAGAGAGACGTCTGAATTTAATAAACAGGGATTTGTCAAGTACGATGTCTGCGGTACAATCCCACCAATTGGAGGCTGCCCCTTATTCAGGAATTTTGACTGAAATGAGTTACCAAGCCCACTGCCGCTGGTTTCTATAACCCCAAGAAGAGAGCCGAAGATTTTCATAAAATCCTATTCTGTTCATTAGATTGATACTTCTGTCATGAAATAAATCTAACTAACGGGATCTTGTCTACTAGCTGTTTTTGATTTTTAAAGTATTCTTGTCAGGTAGAAACAACACAAATGGAGTAGGAAAAAACCCCAGGACTGATCAAAGGGTCAGATTTAATTCCCATGACACCCCTGAGCTCACAGCAAATGACCCGTAAGCATGATAAAGAGTTAAAAAGCTTACAGAGGTGACGACCCAAGGGCCGTCTGACCTTCGGCAGTGATGAGAAGTCCCGAAACAGGCACTCTGGCCCTTAAGAGGCTGTATTTGTGACCTAGTAGGAAACTAAGTTATGCTCCAACTTACTAAGATAAGTTCTAGGACAAAACACCTGGAAATGAAACTTCAAAAACTACTTTACACATTAAGTGAATTCCAGCCCTCCGGCAACACCTGACCCAGTGATGCGAAGGAGAAGATACAGTAAAACTCCAGAAGGAAACAGAAGAGGCGTTAAAAAGCTCCAAAGGACACGCAGGCGTCTCCCTTACCATGTAGATTACAGAGAAACTCCCTCATTTTCATGACCATCTGGGACCTCAGCCGCAGGTTATACTGCATTTGGAAACTACGCAAGTCCAGGTAGCGATACTGCAAACGAAGAGCCTCTGTTTTCTAAACAAATTGAAAGATTTTTATGTTTAAACAGTTTTTCAAATATTAAGAAGATATTAACTTTAGATACAGAGTTTGAATTTTCAAAAACGTCAACTCTACCTTTAGCGCCCGCCATTTGGGTATACACCGCCCTCCCTGGTTCCTGCCGCCTCTAAGTTTGTTCCTGGGGCGGATTTTCCGTTTTCTATTATTCATGATTATTAGTATGACCCTCCATTGGCTGAAATTTCCCTATGACACTAAACACTTAGACATTCAGCTAAACCTGGCGTTGAGTCTTGATTTCAAAGGTCTTTTAAAAATATACACCAGAGTGAAAAATGACTATGTTATCACCTGAATGGGACCAAGAGAGTAAGAAATGCAAGGAACGGCAGCAGGAACCTCAGCGGCTACGCGAGTGGTGAGAACGTTTGTTTATGCTGTGAATCTCTGCATCCCCTTCTGTGCTAAGAAGTTTTTAAAAAGTCCTTTTCCTGTGTGTAGCTTATTTCTTTGACTAGAAATAAAAGAACTATCTGTCACTTCTTATTCTGAAAGTTTCGCTGGGTATAACTCCCACCCCCCATCCCTCCACCACCGCAGGGCCAACTCTGTAACTATATTGCTTCTTTCTAATTAAAAGATGAAGTATTGGGAACTTAAATGTAAGACTAAAGGGCTTTGCCACGAATTTAAAAGTCCCTTTACAGGTCAGTTTACAAAGTGGGACTCTGCAGGTCTGCAGCCGTAGCTGTGACATAGCTGAGATTCACCTGGGCGCACGTCCCCAGTGCTGTCTAGCTTCATGACCCCCTCAAACTTTGGTAACGGACATCCTGGAGCACTGTAATACTTACGTGCTTGGGAAGTCAGGCCAGCATTTTGTCACTGTTAGAGGCTTAAACTTAATAGATGCAGGATCTCCTATACTGTTTGGCCATGTCCAAGCTAGACATAAATTTCCTTTCAAATTGTAAAACAGCAACAACACACTTGAACAAAATAACACCCTGAGTCTTAAAGGTGGAGCCATGTTTCAAGCTATCTGAACAAAAGCCCCGGTGTGTAGGTACTGCGACAGCTTAACGGAATGTCACTGTTAAGAAGGGTTCATCAGGAAATCGTGGCTCTAACAGAACAACGCCTGATATATCTATAGCAAAAGGCTTAATGGTGGGAAAATTCAAGTTTTTCTTTAAGAAACTCTGTAAATACTTTACTGGCCATTTTCCAGACTAATAACAAAGGATGGCACCTTCACGAAGTCCTTAATTTCAAAGGGCAGCTTCTTGCAGGAATTCAGAAGTTCAGCTGTTTTAACCTTGATTTCAATCTCACCGGTTGGCATTTTCTTAGAGAGAGAGAGAGAGAGAGAAGACCTGTTTTCAAATTCACTCATCAGGACATGTGCACAGTGAACATTTGTAAAACACACGACTTATTTATATGTGTAAAATGCATGGGTGCTTATAGTGTGTTGTCTAAATGTCCACGCATGATTTTGACATGCTTATGCATACCTGTGGCTGACGTGATCACGAACAAATACCTTCACTTATGTCGGCGTGTGTGTTTACAGTGAAGACTTTGAGATCTGTAGGTTCATTCACAGAACTCACAGAGCTTTAGTGCCTGATGTCCAGTGGGTGCTCCTCCCGTGTGGCCTGAAGGCAGAGGCAGGCAGTGCCTGTGTGTACAGGGAAGACTGACACACAGTGTCTGGACTACTAACCGGGTTCTCTTGTCCTGGAGGCCGGGAAATGACTGTCCCAGACACTTGCACCACAGATTCCACGGGGGCTTCACATAAAACCTTCTTCACGGAAGCAGCTGACTGCAGAGAAAGAGGGGAGGACAATTCCAAGAAGCACATGAACTTAAAGGAATCTGTAAGGGAGGGGGTAGGTGGAGGTGGAAGAGGACATAAGGGGGATAAATGGGAATGGGGAAAATATAATAAAAAAATAAACTATTAAAAAAAGGAATCTATAGTAACTCTAGTCTATGGTTTAGAAAAACGACAATAGTCACATAGCTTAATTACTGTAAGTTACTGTGGCTATCCTTAATGACTTTTATTAAAGAATTTGGCAAACTGCATCCCCATTTTGATTCAAGTTAATACAGCAAGTCAAACTCTTAGTGAAAAGTTTTAAAATGTGTTCCTTAAAGGAAAATACAGGGAAGAATGATTAATGCAAACGAGTCTCACATACTTTCATTTTTACTTTTTTATCCTCATCCGAGGACAATTTTTTAATTGCTCTTACAAACCTGCAACCTAGCTATCAACCCTGGCTGGGAATCAAACCCGCAACCCTTCAGTTACAGGACGACTCTCCAGCCACCTGAGTCACACTGGCCAGGGCTACCACGCACTTTAACGGCAACAGTTTGCAGGGCTGGTCTTCGGGGCAGTTAAGTCCACTAGCAAAATGGAGGCCAAAGGTTAGCTCCGCTCATCTCCGAACCCTGAGACCATTCATCGCAGTGACTTCAGAACACAAAGAGCCGAGTGGATCACTCTCCTTAGGCACACAACATGTGTAATCACCGCAACAAGAAACACTGTTGCCCAGGACCATGCTGAGGGATCTTTATTTCATCTAATTTTAATGGTAATTATTTTTGAGCAGGTAGTAACTTCACATGGCTCAAAATTCAAAGGGGTCAGATAAGTATACAGTGAAAGGTGTCCCTCCTGTCACTGTCCTCCAGCCCCTTAGTTCCTCTCCCAGAGGCACCCAATGTTACCACACACTCACGTGTCTTTCCAGGACACATCACGAGTACACACACTCATACCCCCTCTCAGTGCAGATAATAGCCCTCTGCATGCTCTTCCGTATCCTGTGTTTCTCAGTCTAACAATATACCTGGCTTTTTCCGTGTTAGTACCTAAAGGGCTTCGTTAATCTTTTTTTTCTATGGCTGTCAAAATGTACATTTTTTACTACCAGTCTCTTATTGGTGAACGTGTAGGTTGTTCCCAATTTTTTTTTCTATTAAAAATAACCCCGAAGTGAAAAACCTTGTGTCAACGTCATTTCGCACCTGTGTAAGTCCAGGTGTAAGACAGTTGGCAGATAATTGACTGGAAGTGGAAAGGATGGTCGAAAGGATAGATGTGTCGCTAGTTGTGACAGTGCCAACTGCCCTCTACAGAACTAGTGCCATGTGGACTCCTTCTGGGAAGGCACGGACACTTGTCTTCCCAAACAGTGTGTTGGCAACCCAGTATGTCAAGGATAACAATTCTGTGTACTTTTATTTTTTTAATTTTTCCCACCGGGGACCTGGCCTGCAACACAGGCATATGACCTGACCAGGAATCGAAGGAGCAACGTTTCGATTTGTGGGCCAGCACTCAATCCACTGAGCCACATCAGCCAGGGCTTTTTCTGTGTAGTTTTCATGCACATCTCTACCTATGAGTGGGGTTGGGCATATTTTCATAGGGCTAGAAGCCATTTATATTTTCTTTTCTGTAAATTTTATGTTCATACTTCTATGGGTCACTGATTTTTTTTTTTTTTGAAATTTGATTTGTAGTAGCCTTTTAGATATTAGGGAAATTAACCTTTTATATTTGTTGTGCTCATTAACAAATGTCATTTACATTTACATAGGTGTATGTTTATGGTGAATATTTTTTCCCAGTTTGCCATTGGTGTCAATGTTGCTTACTTTTCTTTTTAGTTTTCATTAACTTCTGAATTTCAAACCTCAAACCTATTTAGCTTACCCTAACCACAGCATCAAAGAGGCTTTCAGTAATAGTAGGAAACCTTCTATTACCTCATCCTGGGGAATGACAACTTGAACGAGTCCCTGGAAATCTCTTAGGACCAGGAAGGTGTTTTGCCTGATTAATGAAGAAAATGAACATGTTAGGATAAAATCTCTAAGCCCCAAATTTAAGAAAGCAAAACAAACAAATGACCCACATAATTTCTCACATTAATTATAATAAATAACATGCACTTTCATTTGTTAACAAAAAAGGAAGACTGGTCTCTAAATCAGCAGCATGGCTAGACAGAAAAAACAGCATGTCTGTTACCTTGGAGTTCTGAAAGCATTTTTATACATGATGTAGGGGGAGAAAGGTGTCACAGCAGCCATTCTGAAAGAACTGGTATCAGCTATACACAACGGGAATGGGAGAGGGCGGAGCGGGCTACTTGGGGGCTAGGCACAGCAGCTGACTCTGTAAAGCTCACGTGCGAACATGAAGCAGAGGCTCCCACTTGCATGTTAATTAGAATTCCAACATACATTAAGGAGTGTGAGCAGTCTTTTGTTGGTTTTGCACTGTAGCTGTTAACCAATAACCCCTCTGTCTCTTCCCTCCACCCTCTGGCCTGCTGTAATTTAATCTAGAACATCTCCGAATTTTCTCTGTGTCGGGACTCTCCAACCTTCATAAGCCAAGGGACATCTCAGTCCATGGGTGGGTCATACTTCATTATGGTACCCTTCAGCAGATGTTACTGGTACTTATTGAGAGAGACACTATTTGGGTCTTACAGAACAATACTAATTTAATGAATTCTGAGAATCTTGCAGGAGTTGCAAAGCTTTTATTCTTTGGACAGGTTGAAAATTAATAAAGGTTTGGAACTGCCTTGGAAAAACACCACCATGCATTCTTAAACCTCAACTTACCTTCGGTACTGAATCCATCCACACAAGGTGACTTCCTGGCCTAAGTGAGAGGAACGCAGCTCTCCACACGTGTTGGTCCGGGTGACAAAGCTACTGAGTTCTTTAAAAAAAAAAAAAGAGCCAGATTAAAAATATATCATTTCCAAACTGCTTAAAAATAAAGACTCTCAAATCACATCATCTCAGGTATTCCATGTCAAAGGCTAAAGTTTATGAAGTAAATCTAAGTATGTCATTTGATTAGATCACTACTAAATTTACCTGCAAATGTTCAAAAGCCAACGGAATTACTGTCTCAATGTAAATTTTTACCTTATGTTAAGAAATCTAAATTGTTTTGATTACCTAGCATTTGCATTGCCCTAAAATTACCCCATGGTTAATGGTGCACATATCTTTCCCAAATCAAATAGGATCTTCGGAATCACCTAAGTTTAATGGTGCAGTGACCAGCTTTAGTATGACTCTATAATGAAAGTCACTATGTACACTTAGAAAACAGTACCGAAAGTATTTTCAAGACGTATTAGTAGCATCAACTAAACGCAGAATAGCCTATGTGGCTACTTTTCTGGTCCTTTCAAACTCCAGGATAAAAACAAAACAAAATAACTTCATTGTAAGAAACGAAGAGGGTGAACGGTCTGCTTCTACACATTAGGCCATCCGTCCAGCTAAGACTAGGGGCAATGGAGAACAGGAGGAAGTGCTGTCCAGAGACAAGAAAGAGCTCTTCGCTGCTTTCACCTGGAACTCTCCGCTGTGAACTCAGTGTCAGACTTCTGGAGAGAGACCCCCAGAGCAGCCGGGCGACCTTTCCGGTGGGTGTGGCTACACCCCTATTTAGCCGAGTTAACCAACTGGAGAACATGTTGGAGCTGCAGGAGGGCGAGAGACGCTTACGAATCCCACAGTACCGGTGTTAAGTTGTGGTCAACAATCATTTTTGTAAATACACACGAATCCCTTAAAGTGCCAGGAGTTCCCACTCTCTGCTCCGATATGTAAGCCCTTCTCCGCGGAACACGTGTCTAGGCACTAGATCGATCTGCAAGGTCTTTGGGGCCCTTGGCAAGTGGGTAGAAGAAAGACCTTTGCCCCCCTCTGCACGCATCAGTTTCCACTCGTATTAACAAACACAATTGCGGCCAGATGTGCCAGAACGCGTCCCCTCAGCAGCGCAAGGCGTGATCCCGCGATCACGCAGAGACGGAAGGGGCAGGTCATCACGCGAACCCGGTGCCTTTCCCTTCCTTCCACGCCTCCCCGAAGGTTCCTGCGGGAGAAGCGGAAAACAGGAAGAACTCAGCCTCGCGTTTCAAATCTCCTGGCGCCGACCTCGGATCTTCATGATGAGGAAGAGTGCAAATCCCAAACTTTCTGAGGGTCCGAACCCACTCGTAGGTTGCCCAGGTGAGGCGAAGTGCTCCTCCCAGAGCCCCGCAAGCGCCCCAGATTACGGTGAGCACGAGCAACCAATCAGCGCAGAGGAGCTGCCGCCATGCTTAGTGCGGCCGGAAGTTGGAAGGAAAGCTTCACGTCGGTAGGAAAGCGGTAGTGTAGAGGAACCGCCGCGCGCTTAGAAAACTTGAGGCTAGTGGTTAGGTCGCTCGAACGTGCCCTCAGTAAAAATGGCCACCTTAGTGGCTTCACTGACATGGAATTGGCACCCTGGAGGCTTCCGGTGACGGGCCGCGGAGCGAGGCGGGAAACAGTTTTAAACTGAGGCGGTGGCTAGGGAGTCAATTGCGGCTTCTCAACGGCGGGATTTTGCAGCTGTCCTTGCTTGGCACCCGAGGGGCTCAGGTGTAAAGTGCGAGGCGGGACACACCGTTCCTCTCCGCGGGCAGAGGCTGACTCGGCAGGAGCGAGGGTGGCAGAGCTGGGCGTCTGACTGTGCGGAAATGTCCGTCAGGGTCAAGTCGCTGGGCTCTCCTGGCGTCTGAGGGAGCGGAGGTCTCCCTAGTGGGCACGTTTGTGTCCCTGGTGAACCCGCGTATCGTGGAGCGCAAGATAACTTGGGAGGGCCAAGTGTTCCTCCGGCCTCGCCCTTAGCTGCCATTTGGGCGGCCTTCCCCCCACTTCTGGGGATTTCATCCTGGGCGAAGTGTTGGGTCCAGTTTTGAAGAATGCTTCGTGCAGCCGGCATGGGTGACAGCGTCATCGCGGCATTTCATTGGTAAGTTGCTTTCTATTGGCCCGGGACTGGCAGTGAACTTGATAGTTCAACCTGTTGTGTGGTTGTTACCTTTTCAGTTCAGTGCGTTTCGGTGTGTCCCCAGCGCCCGGCTGAGCCCTGGCCGCGGGGCGGTCGACTTCAAGGCGTTGGTGGCGATTGTCAGGGTTGCTTCCTCCGCTGATGCAGCGCACGAAAAACAGCAACGTTGTGGCCGTGCGCTCTGCCCAGAGGACTTGGCGGGAGAGCTGGCGACTTTGAAACTAATTTTTTAAATTTAAGAAACGACTTAGTAAATGCATATACTGTACCCGGGTTTCGAGTTGTATTTGTTCACTTACGTGTGGCTGGTATGCAGTGTCACATTGGTCCTGTTAGTTGTGCGTGTGCAGTACAGCGCCCTGACACTTGCATACTCGGGCACGTGACCTTTCCACTGGTTCGGGGGGGCCTGTGTCACCTCGCACACTCGACACTGCTATTGACTGCGATCCCTTCACCCTGTTCACCCTTCCCCCCACCCCTGCCCTTTGGCGACGAACTTTCCTCGGCTCAGAACTCCGGCTTTCGTCCTTTTTGTGTAGACCATGGATGCCTACCGCACTCCGGAATCGACTCGCAGACGGAGAGCGTCGTCGAGGCTGAAGGAGTACGTGGCAGGTGCCACCCCCGTGCAGAAACGGCTGGAGTCGGTCCGCAAGCAGACCTCGCTGGTGCCGACCTCCCCGCCTCGCAGGGTTCCCGGGCGGCCGCGGTTGCCGGTAGGCTTTTGCGTCCCTCCGCGTCCTTCAGGGACCGAGAGGGGCGTGCGCCACAAGCTTCAGTTTCTGTTGCTCTCTCGGGCGGTAGTATTTGCTCGGTCGCTCAGGGAATACAGTAGAGGAGGAACAGCCAGAGGAAACAGTTATTTGTACCATTAGCTCCTGCTTTGTCACGTCTTTTCAGCCCCTGTCATCCGGAGCGTCCCCACACTGTGTCTTTTGTGGCCTCGACACTTCTGGGGAGGACGGCGTCCTCCTCTCTGCTTTTGAAGTAGAATGCGCCTCACTCTGTCTTCGTGGGATGTTTCTTTCCCCTGGTGATGGGGCCGAGCTGCGAGCTCTCGGCTGGGACGCTCGGGAGGTGCTGTCGTGTCCTAGGGGAGTGGCCTCTGCTGCCACACTGGTGGTGTCCATTCTGGTCGCCCTGTGAGCCCCCGGGCGGTCGGTGGGGTGACACTAAGGTGACGCGGGTATCATGGTACTCGCCCAAAGTTCCTCCTGATACTGGCAAGACAGCAATTTCCCATCTCCCTCTGCTCCCTGCTCACCAGCCAGCTTGGGCGTTCTCTTTCGAGCCCTTCTCATTTCTCCTCCACGTGTTTATCTGCCGGGGAGAACTCATGCATTCCTGTTTTTCGGATTTTTGTAACTCATCGCCCAGTAATTTGGTTGTTTAAATTGGCCCAGATCTCCGGCGGCGTCACGCCGGCTCCTGATCACTGGTGAGCGACCCGGAGGTGTGCCCCGCTGGTAACGTGCGATTTTACTGGAACGCGAAGTACAGTCCCAGGCAGTGCCAGCCTGGCCCGTGGCTCTGAGTCACTCGGCAGGGAGCGGGGCTGAGAGGCGCTCCCAGCGCCTCGCTGCTTTGTTGTCTCGTCCGCGCTCCGTGCCCAGGGTCTGTCGGGACGTGAGAAAATCTTTGCTTCTTTGTGAAAACGTTCTTAAAGAAAAATTAACTAGTGCGGGTAATGAGAAGTGATGGCTCCTAACCAGAGAACAGACATTGTGTATAAATTAAAGTTTGGAATGTCCAATTCGGTGCTCCCTTATGTCTGTGATACAAACAATTTTGCCATACATTTTGATAGTAATAAGAAAAAAGTTCATGACTTTTATATAGAAGTTTATAACCATTTCCATGAGTTCTCTAGTCAGAGCAAGTGTTTTCGTAAGTAGGCGACGGTAGTGGAAGTTCTCCGAGATAGCGGTGAGACTGTCGGAAGTACGCAGGGATTGTGTAGCAACCGCAGTCCGGAGTAAAGCTGGGAGCCGGTAGGGTGTCTGCGAAGGCGCCCGGTGGTGCCGTAGGGCCGACACAGGTGACCTGCTTCTGTTTCTCACGGTCCCTGTGGCTCTGGCAGAGCACGGCAGAAATGCCCCCGGTACCTTTTATTTAATGTACCAAATGAGGCACTGGGTCAGAGAGGGTTTACTGCCAAGCAGTTTAAAAAATTAATTAAAACCAGTCAGATTAGTTGCTCTGGGAATAATTACTATTTTCAAATCTATAATTTTAAGTTTCTAAAAGTGAACCATAAAACTTCATTCAATTAATGCTTTTTGAACACCTGCCCTAGATGGCACTGTTCTAGGTGCTGAAAGGTGGTAGGGAACAAAGTAAACCAAATCCCTGATTTCATTGAATGCATACTGTAGTAGTGAAGACAGGCAATAAAAATGAGACAAATCTGTAATATCAGACAGTAATAAATGCTGTGAAAGTTTGGAGTGGGTATGGGTGCTTTAGATAGGGTGGCGTCCAGTGACCTTTGGGCAGAGAGCCGATTGAAGGGAAGGGACACGCTGTGTGACCCCCCGTGGGAAGAGAATACCGAAAGGAGGGTGCAGCAACAGTGAAGGTCTGTTCAAGGATCTTCAAAGAGCCTTGCAAACCCCAGTTTGGCTGGAGTGCAAAGAGCAGGTACCCAGTCATAGATTTGTATTAAATACTACGATTAAGTTTTTATTTACTAAAGTTTCCTAATTCTTAAGCTTCTTTTGTTGTGATTTTTTTTTTTTTTAGGAAGATGTTGATCCTCAAAAGGTTGCATTCCTTCTGCATAAGCAGTGGACTCTATATAGTTTAACTCCCCTGTATAAATTCTCCTACGCTAATCTCAAAGAGTATTCGAAACTCCTGAGTGCATTTGTTGCTGCTGAAAAGCAGAAAGGACTTGCTGTGGAAGTGGGCGACGACTTGAACATCGGAGTGACGTTCTCTGCTCTCCTGGGAGTGAAAGGAACGCAGAGAGACCCCGACGCTTTTCTTGTCCAGGTACAGTGTGTCAGCGGTACTTGGTTCCGAGGGGAAAAGAATCTGCCTTGTTCTGGTTTGGAAATCATGGTGATTTTTACTGTTTAAAAATTTTTTAAGCTTGTGACTTATGACTCTTTTTGTCTTATTTGACCAAATTAAGGTAATTAGATATGGTCAACTTAAAAGTTTTTTCTATTACAGTACAGGGTGGGGCAAAAGTAGGTTTACAACTGTGAGTCAGTGAAACAGTTTATTCTTGTATAATTATTTATTAATTATTGTATTAATGTCCATATGAACCACTATAAAACCTACTTTTGCCCCATACTATATAAGCATGTTTATTTTAGAAAACTTTGAAAATACATAAAATACAAAGAAAGTTAAAAACCACAGTTTAACATTTTGGTATCCTTCTTTTTGTCAGTATCCAACCTGAATAGGCCTACATCTATTAAAGAAATTGAATTAATAATTAATAACCTTTCAAAACAGAAAACCCCAGGCTCAGATAGGTTCACTGAATGCTATCAAACGTTTAGGAGGAAAGTATACCAATTATCTACATTCTCTTTCAGAGAATTGAAGCAGAGGGGATGCTTTCTAACTCATTCTGTGAGGTCAGCATTACGCTAAACCAGAACCAGACCAAGACATTAGAAGAAGGGAAAACTACACATCAACCTTTGGCTACTTGTATCAAGATTGGGATCACATTGCCCATACTTATTTGCACTATGGCTTTTTTACTAATAATGTTGAAGATAATTACTCATGTCATTAGGAAGTTTACAGTTCTGTGATTTTTACTGGGATTAAATTCCAGAAGTAGAAAAAAGGTAACCAAAAAAAGGTAACATATTACACATTGTGATATCATGTTAAGTTACTCTCAGAAATGTAACATTTTATATTCCTTCCTTTACGCAGTGTATAAAAGTAATATGATTATTGTTTGATTCATTACAAAACAGGATTTTTTATGGCTGAGTAGGATTCCACTGTGTGAATGTCCCACAGTTGTTGTATCCACTCATCCACTGGT
The DNA here is from genome assembly GCF_022682495.2 of Desmodus rotundus. Taxonomy (NCBI): domain Eukaryota; kingdom Metazoa; phylum Chordata; class Mammalia; order Chiroptera; family Phyllostomidae; genus Desmodus; species Desmodus rotundus. The sequence continues at coordinate 96,077,186 of NC_071398.1, forward strand.
GGCACTTGGGCTGCTTCCGTATCTTGGCGATTGTAAATAACACTGCAATGAACATAGGGGTGCTTATGTTCTTTCGAATTCGTGTTTGGGGTTCCTCTGGATATATTCCCAGAAGTGGGATCACTGGTTCAAAAGGCAGATCCATTTTCAATGTTCTGAGGTATCTATACTGCCTTCCACAGTGGCTGCCCCAGTCAAGTTTAATGAAAACATCTATGAATATCTGGAAAGCAGGTTTTTCATGTTATTGACAAATTTAAAGTCTGAATGTTTAAGTCAGTCTGCTGGAAAATCAAAATTTTAAAAGATCTCAATAGATTGGCACATGGGCAAGTTGAAAGAGATTGAAATTTTAATAGGGATAAGTTGGCTGTCTCAGTAGAGGTTGGGGTAGGGATTTACCTGTTAACAGGAAAATTGAGTATGTGGGGCTCTAATTTGTGTAAAGCTGTGACTAAAAACCAGAAAACTGCTGCAATCTAAGGTTATATTGATAGGAGTGTAATCTAGCTTAAAGCTGATGGTAGTCCTGTAATCAGGCCTTTTTGAAGAAATTATATTCGCACGTGTTCACCCACAGAGAATTTCAGAGAAGAGTGACCGGGATTATGTGAGACTTGAACATATGTCACAGGAGGAAAGGTCGAAGATAGTGGAGATATTGAACTTGGCAGCACATGTGATAGGGGTCAGGTATTTGAAGGGTGTTTCCTGTAGAACAGACACTAAGTAGATTTTGCTTAGTTCTTCATGCATGCGAGGAAGAAAGCGGGACCGGTGGGTGGAAACTACGTGAGAGAACACTTGAAGGTGATAGAAAGGGCTGCCGTAGGAAGTGTTGACGTTTTCTTCCGTGCAAGAGTTCGAGCACATTGCATCTGGTGACAGTGGAAGCTGTCCTTTCTGAAGTTGAGGGGTTTTTCGCGATACTGTACCTGGTTGCACCATATTGGCATCTTTTACTTTGCAGTTTCGTTGTGTGAAGATCTTGCCATATACCATGTCTCTAGTGTATAAGAATATTAGGAAAAAGCTCAGTGAACTTGATAAACCCTAATAATGATTAGGGGCACTATTCTGTGTGTTTTTTCATAAATAATATATCTTCTTATTTTTAAATAGACTCATTAATTTTGAGATGATGTAATTTAGGAGTAAGTTTACTTTTAAAGGGTATTTTTTAAAAGTTTATTTTTTAGAGGGAGGGGAAAGGAGGGAGAAAGAGGGAGAGGAACATTGATGTGAGAGAGGAGCATCGTTGGGCTGCCTCCTGTATGTGCCCCGACTGTGACCTTTTGCTTTGTGGGGTGATGCCCAACCCACTGAGCTACACCGGTCAGAGCAGGAGTAAGTGTACTTTTGAACTTAAAGAGCCTGTTTTCATTTTCATTCTTTGTAGATTCTATCAAAATCTCAGTTGCCATCTGAGAGCAGAGAAGGCAAAGTGTTGTGGACTGGTTGGTTCTGCTGTGTATGTGGAGACAGTCTTCTGGAGACCGTTCCAGAAGACTTCACCTGCCTACCCTTGTTCCTGGCAAGTGGAGCAGAGACTAATACCGCCCTAGTTGGAACCTGGTTTCAGAAGACTTTCGACTGCTGTTTCAGTCCCTTAGCCATCAGTGCGTTTAATCTTTCCTGGATGGCAGCTATGTGGACCGCATGCAAAGTGGACCGCTACACGGCCACCACTGAATTCCTTTGGTCCGTACCCTGTAGCCCTCAAAGTCTGGATATTTCTTATGCCATACACCCGGAAGATGCCAAGGCTTTGTGGGACAGTGTCCACAAAGCACCCGGGGAGGTCACCCAGGAGGAAGTTGACTTATTCATGGACTGCCTTTGTTCACATTTCTATAGGCATTTCAAAATTCATTTATCAGCCACCAGATTGGTTCGTGTTGCAACATCTGTAGCTTCAGCCCATACTGATGGAAAAATAAAGGTGAGTTTGAACAAACCTAGTTAAGTAATTTTTCCTTACTGTTGCAAAGTTTTCAAAGTGGATGATAATTGTATTTTCCACGTGGAAGAAACACTCTGAATGTCTACCACTTCAAGGCAGTAGGGAGATTGTAATTTATGCTTTATAAGAGATTTACTAAAAATTCTTTAGCTTTCTCAGTTCAGCTTTATTATGGAAAGAGACTATGCTGTGTGCTCCAGATTTTGGTAATACTATGAATTATTCTGTAGTAACTTCGAAACTTTCAAAACAGTTTCTGGCCAAACTTTGAAATAATCAGATAGAGTATTTTGTATGTTAGATAAGAAAACTATAGCCAGAAACATATAACCTGAGATACCATCTTTATATTTTAGGCTTTTCTATCCCTGCTGGAAAAGAAATGACAAAGTCATTGTTTTAATGAAGTCCTCTTAGAGGAAGTGTGAGAAATCAACTGAGAGTAGGCCCTTAAGTATATTGAAATACAACCACCATAAACACCCAGTGAATGCTGGCTTTGTCACTGTGCTAGGAGTTTAGCATGTCTTAACAGTGGTCGGGGTAACCCTGGTGTTAGGTGTTCCTATCCACATTTCATTTTTAAATGCGGCCAAGATAGGCTGAAGTACGTGTGCAAGTTAGCTCAGTGAGAGGGGAGCCGCGACCTGAAGGCGTAGTTCCCAGGTCCCAAGAAGTCCAGACTTGGTCTGTAAGCGCTCTGTCAGTGCTTTCCAAACTGGAGGGCGCAGTGCAGCAGTAGCCTGGGGAATAATTCTGATGGGAAGAGACCAGCTTTCAAAACAAAAAGAAATAGAAATTACAAAAATGAAAGTACCCTATGTGGTAAGGGTATACTTCATTTGTAGTGGGTCATGATGTTAAATTGATTACTTACTATGGTTTACAGTAAGGAATTTACAAGGTTATACTGTACCATGGGATTTTGACATTATAAAGGAAAATGCCATTTTAGCCCCTCAGAATTCAATGTTTTTGAAGACCTTATATCACAGGTGGCAGACACAAGGCCCATGGGCTGAATCTGGCCCTCTACCTTGTTTTATCCGGCCCAGCACCTTGTTTCTACCCGGCAGCAGCGCCAAGCTCCTTGCCCCTAGTTAAGGAGTAGTTACATTTACACAGTCCTGAAATCACATTCGGCCCTCTGAAGGCAACCGTGAGGCTGATGTGGCCCCCGGTGAACATGAGTTTGACACCCCTGCCGTATATATTTAAAAGTCTTGTTTCCATGTACACACACCCTGTTAGTAAACCACAGTTAAAAACTTACACAATGTGTTGGTGCCCATCTATGTATATGAGGGTGGCCCTTAACCACACTCATCTTACCTGGTCTATTCGAAACCTAAGAGCCTCTCTTCATGAAATAAGACTGCAGCCGGCTCTGAGGTTCAAATAATCCCACGATGATAGCTAACGTTTATTAAGCACCGAATTGTGCCCAGCATTATTAAGCGTTCCGTGCATGTGGTCTCCTTCACAACAACCTGTATACAGAGCCCATAAATTTACATAGCTTACAAAGAGGAAACTGACACAGGATAAGCAGGTGCCCCGCGATCACACAGCTGGTCAGTGGAGTTGGGATTTAAACTCAAAAGCTCATGCTTTCATCTACAACACCGCACTGCCTCTCAAAAATTTGGAATTAATGTATTAGCCAGGTCTCTGCCATCCGCTTCTGAGAAGAAGGAAGCTGTGGGACCTCTTTCTAGAAAATGAAGATACTCAATTTGCTTGTAAGTCCCAGGGGCTCATAGATGCCCCTCCGCTCGCTCTTGAGGCGGATCACGGGCCCACGCACGGAAGCCAGGGTCAATAAGAACCCTGGTCTAATGACTTCTAAGCACCATTGATGCAGTTGTAGGGTTACTACAGTCCCCGGTCTTCGTTAGGTGAAGTTTATTTGACTTAGCGCAGCAGTGGTTTTGGTTCCTGTTCATACCTTAGTTTGCAGATGCGGAATTTAAAATAACCTCGGAGTATGTATCAGATACAAACTGCTTTGTTATCATAATTCTATTTTAATTTTAAATGTTGTCCTTTTTTTCTTTTCAGATTCTGTGTCATAAATACCTTATTGGAGTGTTGGCATATTTGACAGAACTGGCCATTTTTCAAATCGACTGAGGCCTTGAGGGGACTGTACGTTATGGATAATACACCTTCTTCTCCTTGACCGTGTGCCCAACCGCTGTGCTGAGAGGGCCCACGAGGGCCCGCGGGGAGAAACAGGCCCCCGTCTGCGTCTGTGTCCTCACAGCGCCTTTGCACGTGCCCAGCAGGGAGCCAAGCAGGATCCCCACGAACAGGAGGTGGTGGGGGGTGAACCTCAGCCAGCTGCTCCTGTAACAGCCACGGTGCTCAGGCGCCAGTCTCTGCAAAAGGCTGAGTGTGATTTGTTGGCCGTCTTCCTAAGGAATATGTAATGTTTATTGTGTCAGCTTTTAGAATTCAAATGAGATGCCTCTAATGTTCAGTATTTCTGATTTGTGTCTATAAAACTTTTAACCCCTTGTAAGCATTTTAGACTTGCAGTCAGAGAGAATTCTGTCTTGTAAAGACATTCTCTCCTAGCACCGTTTTGCTGTAGAGAACTAGCAATCAAAAAGTCCTCTCTACAGAGGAAACTAAAGATGAATCTAGGTTTTTATAGCCACTAATATGCCTCTCTTTTTAATATTCTATCCTTATTGCAACGTTGAATTAAATAGTCACTTTTAAACTGAAGCAGTGTGTTCATCAGTGTCTTGGTGACAGGTCTTTAACGGATGTCTCAGGAATGGGAAGTCGCGGGCTCTTTCTCTGGCACAAAGCTTACAAACCAAGAATAATACAGAGTCATACAGTTGTACATTTGGAAGGCACTGGCGAACCTCTTTTGAGGACAGAGACTTTAACTTTCATGTCCATAATTTTGCTTTAAGCACAGTGCTTAGTAAATAACTAGATAAAATGAATGAATTTTAACCAACTCTTCCATTTTATAGATGGAAACTACAAAATCTACCAACTTTAGAGACTTGCCCAAGAGGTTATATCTAAATCTCTTTTTTTATCAATCATAACTGAGCATAGGAAGGTTTTGTCTTACGTTAGAAACCAGGTTTTAAAAATCTTGTTGGGAGGAAAGTTTAATAGGTTGTCATTCTAAAAACAAATATTAGCTTCTGGAGTGTGGTATCATTTCACATAATTGGGATCAGCAGAGGTAGTAGAAAAAGCAGGGCCTTGGAGTCAGACATTCATTCATTCAACTAATGTTAAGTTTCTGCTCTGCACTTAGAATTGTATCGGGTGACAGGGCTGTAGCAGGGAAAGCAGAAGAGATCCCTGTCCTGGGATACTGCAGTGGAGGAAGGCACAAGAGAACTCATTTCCTGGGGAGACGAGTGCTGTGGAGAAAATAAGGCGGTGCGCTAAGCGGTAGGGTGACTGGAGCAGGCCTGCTTTGGGGACAGGTGTCCAAGAAGGGCCCTCTGAGGGAGTGACAGGTGAGCTGAGTCCTGAGTGATGAGCGGGAACCAGGCACGGGAAGACCTGAGGGTGGCACGGGAAGACCGTGCACGGCAGGTGACACTGCTGGAGGGAAGGCCTCGGGACAGGTCAGGGCTCAGCCTGTTGGAGGAGGAAAGGGAACGTGTGTGGCTGGGACACGGTGCATGAGAGTGGAGCAGCGTGAGACAGAGCTGGGGAGATGGAGCGGCAGAGCTTCCTCCCAGTGTGGTGTCTCCCCACAGTTGGCTGGGCACGTGGCTGCCCAGAGTAGGGATGACGTTTTCCAGCCTTTCTCACCGGTGGTCTCTTGAGTTCTCACCCAGGGCATGTCAGTGTCGAGTGGAGCTTCCAGGATTCCTCCTTAAAACACGGCGGGCTTATATATCCCTTGCCCTTGTCTTCCAGCTTTGCTGCTTGGAACACATGTGACTGGAACTCCAGCTGCTCTTTTAGGTCGCAGGGATGAGGGTCAGGTCCTAAGGATCGGGGGACAGGGCCTGGCAGGGATTTGTGCCCTGAGGGCTTCTTGAAGCTGAACCCCAGTACCAGCCTGGGGTGGTCTTCCTGCAGACTTCTGTGTCAGAGAAGCACACTTCCCCCGTGTTTCAGCTGTTGCCGTTTTGTATCTCTTGCCCATAACCAGACTGCATCCTGACTCAGAGAAGCAAGAGTCACATCATCTAAGTTTTTATCGGTACTGTGAAGAGACGGGGCTTTATACTAAATGCAGTGGGAAGCCACTGAAGTTTTAAGCAGGAGAGGAATATGACCCACTTTGTATTTTATAAGGTATAGAATGAGCTGTAGGTGAACGAGAGTGGGAGAGGGAAGATAGTGACAAGGTGGTTAGAAATGGCACAACGTCTATTGAGAAGTTAGCGATTGACTGTCAAAATTATGTGTGGTTTGCCCTTTGACCACCTACCCCGTCTGGGATTCTGCCCCCCAAATTTACTGGCAAAAATACAAAATGGAGCCTGCACAGGACTATTTATTACAACAATAAGGCTAAAAACAATCCACATGCCCATCAGAGGGGGATTTGTTGAGTAAATTATGGGGTAGCTCCCAATAAATTACCACTATGCAACTATAAAAAGGTTCGAGGCAGGTATCGAATAGTGCGATCGCTAGAATCTATTATGTGAAGGCAGAATGTGGGCAGAGTGTACGGTATGGAAGGAATGGGGGGATATATTGTGTATTTCCTTAAAGAAAAAGGACGAGTCAAAAACTAGCAAAGTGGTTATTCATAGAGGACAGGAAGGAACTGGGTAGGGGGACAGGAATGGAAAGGCTTCTCTGAATGTTCCCTGTTTATAGTTTAGAAGCATGTAAGTGGTTTATATAATTATGAAACTATTAGGTCCAAAAGGAAAAAAACAAAGCAATCCTTAAAAGCTGAAAATGAACTAAACATACTAAGTTCATGCTATAATCACATAAAGAACTATTTTTAGTATCTTTTAACTACTTCTATTTTGACTCTACATTGTCAGTGGTCCATGTCCTAGGAAAAGAAGAACAGCAAAGGAATCTGAAAGTGCATTCAGTTATATTTTTATTAATATTGGTATCATTTTACCACTATTTATATGATAAAACACGTAACTATAACACAGTTAGGAACCAGATTTACGGTATAAAAGATACACAAATTGTAAAATCAGGTAGGCTAAGTAGAAACTATAACATTAAATTTGAGTTGGAAATATCAGAATGAACTCATTTGTTTTTGAAATGCAGAAGTTTAAGTTTTGATGAAGTCCAGTTTATCCATTTTTTCCACTATTGTTCTTTCGGTGTTATATCGAAAACATCATGGCTAACCCTTAAGTCCTGAAGATTTACTCTCATGTTTTCTTCTCAGGGTTTTATAATTTTAGCTCTTAAATTTAGATCTATAATCCATTTTGGGTTACTTTTTATGTATGGTGTGAGGTAAGCATCCAGATTCATCACTGTGCATGTGGATTCTCATTTGCTCCATCACCATTTACTGGGAAGATAATTTTCCCATTGAACTGTGTTACCTTTCCTAGAAGTCGACTGGCCGAGGCTGTTGGTTTCTGGGCTCTCCGTCCTACTTCCCTGACCTGTATGTAGCACGCCAGTCCCCGGCCGCTCTCACACTGTCCTGACGACCGTGGATTTGCAGTGCGCTTTCGAGTCAGAAAGCGTGCTCTTCTAGCTTTATTCTTTTTTCCAGCATGTTTTGGCTCTTCTGGGTCTTTTGCAATTTTATAAAAATTTTAGCATTTGTTGGTCAATTTCTATAAATAAGTTAGCTGGGATATTGATAGTGATTGTTTTGAATCTGTAAATACATTTGGGGAGTATCATCATAATTTTATTAAATTTTCCAATCTATGAATGTGGGATATCTTTCCATTTATTTAAATCTTTCACAATTTCCTTCAACTATGTTTTATAGTTTTCAGCATACAAAGATTGCATTTTGTTAAACTTATTCTGAAATACTACTTTTTTATGCTATTTAGAAGTGTTTTCTTATTTTGGACCGTTTGTTACTGATGCACAGAAATGCAATTGATTTTGTATATTGCTTTTGTGTCCTGTGACCTTGCTGAACTTGTTCGGGCTAGTATTTTCAGTGAATTCCGTAGGACTTTCTAGATACAAGATTGGTGTCATTTGTGAATAAAGAGTTTTACTTTTTAATTTCAATCTGAATGCGTATTTTTTTTTATGCTAAACTGCTTTGGCTAGACTCTTCAGTATAAGAAATGGAAGTGGTGAGAATCTACATCTTGTTAGTGATCTTAATGAGAAAGCATTTAATAGGATGTTAAGTGCCTCATAAGTGCCTTTATCAGCTTAAAGCAGCATTCTTCTATTCCTAATTTGCTGGGGGGTTTTATGAGTGGATGTTGAATGTTGCCAAATTTCTTTTTCTGCATGTTATGATTCATAATTTATTTTTTTTTAAATTCAAAACTACACTCCACTTCTGGTTTCCAGTGTCTTATGGAAAGAGTTTGGAAGTTGCCATCCTGTCCTAGCAACAAGTAAACAGGTGAACAGATGGACAAAACAACTCTTCCTAGATGCCCAGGAGAGACGAGGACACAGGGCAAATGGCAGGGAGTCACAGCTTCCCGGAGTGGAAACCGCACAGGCACCAGGACCAGGGTAAGCAGACCAGAACTGTGACTGCTGAAGTGCTGGAGGCTCCGTGCGGACAACTCTCAGAATGAAAATCCCCAGGGGTCCAGGTGCAGCGTGGTGGAAATCACTGTGCAAGTGAGTTAGCAAAACGTTCTGTGTTACAGCAGTGTCTGTCTTTCACTCCATAAAAGCTGAGTCCTCCAAACGCTTTGCCAGTGATGTAGTTCCTGGGTCTCTATCTGTGAATCACAGCCGTATGAATTGCTCCCCTTGGGGACGTCCCTGTTTACCGAGAGTCTAAGCCCTAGAATTTTGTTCTTGTTATTCTTCTCCTTTTCTTCCATATAGGTGACACCAGAGCCTTGAGAAATACGTGATTTTGCCTTGAAGACTGGCTGCTAACGATGCAGTACTATGTAAGGGTCTCAAAAATGTTTATAGTTTTTCAACGTAACCAGACTACTTAAGGTTTCAAACTACTAATTGGTTTCAGGCAGTTTAGGGTGGGCCTGCGGTAGCAGTGGGGCAGAGAAAGAGGAGTGGAGGGGGAGTTTGGGCAACTGATTTCTAATGTTGGTTCCATCACTGAATGTTTACTCTGGGGAAAGGCTTCTGGGTTTTCCATCTTAGAGCAAAGAAACAAATGGGTGTGGACCAGATGACTGTTGAGTCCTAGCTCAAAATTGTATGATTCTAAGTCCTATACCAGAAAGTAAGTTTAGTGCTTAGGAAATGTTATAGTAAATATTTATAATTAATGTATAAAATAAACTAATATAAACATTAATGTTATAAAACTTTTTATATAAAATATAACTCTAGCTGGCAATCCCTTTATTCATTCAGGTTTGTGAAAGTACTTATAACTTTACATAAAAGAAATATAAATGATATAGAAACAGAAAACCTAATTAGCAAAGATACAAACACTAAAAATTTTTATGGTAAGTACTATCTTTATTTTAAAAAGTTATACATGCTAGAAAAAAGCATAAATGATACACGTAAACAATTGTTTACCAAATACTTATTTCTTTCCTTGTGAAGGTGCAAATGATTTTTAAATGTAAACACAAAAGTTGCCAAACATTTTTTAGTCAGGGCTTGGGGGAGGAGGAAAAGGTTATTCCTTTTGTTGTGGATAAAGTCTTATTTAAAGATTTTCCTGCACAAGGTCTATGAACACAATGACAACCACTGAAATCGTATCACTTTTTCCTTGGAACTTTCTAACTTTGCTTCCCAAGTGCAATGAGAGAGTAGTAACAGTGGCGTTATAGAATGAGGATGATACAGTTGTACAAAAGAAGAAGACAGCAGTGAAGTGCCTCAGTTGGTTTTACACCATTCCCACGTACCGTCACCCAAACTGAAGACTTCGTTCCTTGGAGGCTGTGATTGCAGGCGAGCCTCCGCTTCCGCAGGCCTGAGCATCAGGTGTAAACTGCACAACAGGGTTCACTGCTGGGGACAGGACACTTCCCCCGCCGATCCTTGGGAGCAGTATGAAAATCGGAAGGAGAGTTGCTTCAGTCAGTCCATGTGTTTCTGAGTGAAAACATGCAGAGCAGCACATGACACCATCGGGGGACTCCCGAGACAGGACGTGAGCGTCATGTACTGCTTTTGCAGAGGCACTGAGCAGGGCTCCAGCTCAATCAGAAACTAGGAAAATACTGTGCAAAAAAAAGACTTTCGCAAGGACTGTGGCAGCAGAGGGGCACGCAAGGCCGGTTTTCCACCTGCTGTCAAAGGATGAAGCCAGTGTGTTCATAAATTGAGAGCAAAAGGAAATGGACACACAGTAGACAATGAGATCCTATGTCACAAGAAACAAAGGATACTGAGGAAAAAGGTATGAAAGGAAAGAACCAAGATGGCGGCGTAGGTAGACACACTGCGCCTCCTCGCACAACCAGAACTGACAGAGAATCGAACAGCAAGGGGGACCGACACCAAGGAAATAGAAAATAAACATTCATCCAGACTGGTAGGAGGGGCGGAGACGGGCACCGGGGTGGAGAGGACTCTCGTGGCTGTGGCAGGACTGACACTGGCGGAGTGTGGGACAAATGGCGCAGGCAGTCCGAGCACTAGCAGACCCTGCAGCCCCACATTTGCACGGATAAACCCAGAGGGCCGGACTCAGAGTGGCAGAGAGTGGGGCAGGCAGAGTGGCAGGTAGCACCACATTCGCCCACAGATAAACCGGACGAACGGCGGGCAGCGAAGCAGACCGGGCAACCCAGGGCTCCAGCTCAGGGAAATAAAGCCTCAAACCTCTGATTGAAAGCGCCCCTGGGGGTTGGGGCGGCAGCAAGAGACTCCCAGCCTCACAGGAGAGGTCGTTGGAGAGACCCACAGGGGCCTAGAGTGTGCACGGGCCCACTTACTCGGGAACCAGCACCAGAGGGGCCCAGTTTGTGGGTATTGGAGTGAAAGATTGAAATCCGGAGGAGAGTGAGGCAGACGCCATTGCTCCCACTCGGCCCCTCCCCCACGTACAGCGTCACAGCTCAGCGACCAGCATTACCCCGCCCCGGTGAGGCTCCGCCCCTTAAAGTAACAGATGCACTAAGACAAACAAACAAAAAATGGCCCAAATGACAGAACACTTCAAAGCTCCAGAAAAAATACCACTAAGCGACGAAGAGATAGCCAACCTATCGGAGGCACAGTTCAAAGCACTGGTTATCAATATGCTCACAGACTTGGTTGAATCTGTTCGAAAAACAGATGAAAAAATGAAGCCTATGCTAAGAGAAACAAAGGACAATGTACAGGGAACCAATAGTGATGAAAAGGAAACTGGAACTCAAATCAATGGTATGGACCAGAAGGAAGAAAGAAACATCCAACCAGAAAAGAATGAAGAAACAAGAACCTGGAAAAATGAGGAGAGGCTTAGGAACCTCCAGGACACCTTGAAACGTTCCAACATCTGAATTATAGGGGTGCCAGAAGGAGAAGAGGAAGAACAAAAAATTGAAAACTTATTTGAACAAATAATGAAGGAGAACTTCCCCGATCTGGCAAAGAAAATAGACTTCCGGGAAGTCCAGGAAGCTCAGAGAGTCCCAAAGAAGCTGGACCCAAGGAGGAACACAACAAGGCACATCATAATCACATTAGCCAAGATGAAACGCAAGGACCTACATCCAAGATTACTGTATCCAGCAAAGCTATCATTTAGAATGGAAGGGAAGATAAAGTGCTTCTCCGATAAGGTCAAGTTAAAGAAGCTCATCATCACCAAGCCCTTATTATATGAACTGTTAAAGGGAGTTACCTAAGAAAAAGAAGATCAAAAATAGGAACAGTAAAAATGACAGCAAACTCACAGTTATTAATGACCACACATAAAACAAAAACGAGAGCAAACTAGGCAAACAGCTAGAACATGAGGGTTGTCAATAAGGGAGTGGGAGGGGGAGAGGGGGGTAAAGGTACAGAGAATAAGTAGCATAGATGATAGGTGGAAAAAAAACAGGGGGAGGGTAAAAATAGTGTAGGAAATGTAGAAGCCAAATAACTTATAAGTATGATCCATGGACATGAACTATGGGGGGGGGATGTGGGAGGGAGGGGGTGGGCAGGGTGGAGTGGAGTGGGGGGGGAAATGGGACAACTGTAATAGCATAATCAATAAATATATTTAAAAAAAAAAAAAGACTTTCAATCTAGCAGAAAACAAGCTCATATGGAAAAAAGAAACAAGCTGCAGAGTTCCACTGGCGAAAACTTTCAGAGTCCTGGTTTTACTGATTTAGTATTTCTTTTGAGTTTTACTAGTTAAAATGAGATGCTTCATTTTTAAAAAGGTTTTCAAGTCTTCTGGTGCTTAGTGCAAGAACGATGGCTAACTTACACACTTCGCATATGACCTCTGTCACTGTGGTCCTTGTAGGGAGTGGGTGGAGTCAGAGGATGGAGTGCCTAGAGGTAACAGCTGGATCATGTGTAGCTCTTCTCCCCTTACTAGCATTTTCAAACTCGGTATCTTAAAATAATATTTTACTGCTTGGAATTTTTATCTTTTTTGGTTAGGAGGGAAACTAAAAAAAAAAAAAAATCCATGAAAAATTTAAACCAAAAATAAATGTTGTGCACAGAACTGAAAAGTACTGTGCAAAAATGGCATCCTATGAGTAAAGTACTTTCACTGTGTTGATATTTGTATTTCCATAGGTTGAGGCACCGGCAAAGAATAAAATTTGTTCTAGTGTTTTCTCGAGCTGTAGAAAGCTCCAAAGTCAAGGTGCTCCAGAATACAGCGGAGCATCCACAACTGTCTTCCAGATGTTCACCATATGTGGGATTCACAATGAGTCATTTTAATAACTCCTACACCACCCCCCAGCCGACGGTAATTCATCCCGCCGTATAACCTGCAAGGAAAGGAAAGAAACAAATTCAGGTTTCTAATTGGAAAAAGAACCGTTTCTCCCATAACTAAGATGTTACTAAAACATTTTTCTATGTTTGTATCACAACTAGTATCTTTAGCTCTCACACATCTCTTCCAAAGATCAGCAGCTAGAATTGAGCACTGGCAGGTGGCGGAATTATTTCAGACACTGAATGAAATGCTCTCACTTACAAGGGACTGTTTTAATAAGAGTAGACATGACCTTTATACCTGTTACTTCTCACATCATAATGTATGACTTTACACCTAGACTGCCGAAAATCATACAGAATCACAGATTCTATGTGTTTGTGTCTAGTTTGGGCCTGGGCTATATTATTTTCACACCCACACTTTAAACTACATATATATATATTTACTGAGTAAGAAAAAGTAATTTATATTTTTATATGTATACATGATGTTTAATGTTCCCCATAGGCTGAATGCTGGCAACGTAGCAGAAAGAAAACTTGGTGGGAAAATGTTTTGTGGTCATGTCCACGGCACATGAGAACTGCAATTGGAAAGCCTGGTAATGAACTTAATGAACAGGCTGTGAAAATGAAATGTAGAAGCAAAAAGTGCTACAGTGTCATTAGTCTGTCGTTATTGTGACCACTGAGCCATACAGAGCCATGAGAGAGAAGCAGAGTCCAAAGAATGTCTCCTAAATATATGTAGAAGTTCTGGCTTTCCCAGAGATGAAGACGATAAAAAGAACACAGTAAATTCATTCGCTGAATCTCAACCTGATGGAAAATCCGAGTGGGGAGTCGCAGGCTCAGCATTAGGGAACGGACACTGAGAGCACAGCAGGGACCGACTCTGAGACTGGCCCCTTTGGCGAGGTGACTGACACAGACCTCACCGGACCCGTCACGGTTGTGAGCAGTCGTCCAGGATGCTGCCTCAGGGCTCACGTCCAGGCCGTGGCTGTGGGTGATGTGGTTGCGGGGGGGTGGGGGGGACAGCTACCCTAGATTTGATTAGGCAAATAAGCCCAGTTTATTGCGAAACACCCCAGATTGCGTGGAAGGTAAAACTGTTTGCTCAGAAGGCCAGTATTTAGAATTGACTACAGATATAAAGTGCATTGAACTCACAGTATTGATATTTTATGTTAAGTTTGAGAATATTTGACATTTTAAGTTTTTATAATGTTTAAGAAACATTGGCATATTAAAGCATCTATCCGATTAGTTTGTGAATCAAGCGTAAAATATGTGATTGATTTTTAAGTTTAGAGGCTTAAGAGAATTTTGCTAAGTTTGTAAAAGTGACTGAATATTTAGAATAAATGCACGGTCACCTGATTACGTGAATTTATAAGAACCATTTAAGTACTTAGCAGGGACTTGTTAGACAATCAAAGATTTAAAGGCCAAGTAAAATTAAACTGATATAGCTTAACATAATTAACTCTCTTAAGTAAGATGTAGCCTCCACCTAAAAGTGATTTTAAATTTACTAGACTTTAAAATAGAATAGTTTAAAGTAGATTTTAAAGGCTCAAGGTAAAATACTGGTTTTAAAATGAAGTCAAATATTTTTAAAAGCAGCTGAAATGTGTGTCCCGGGGCACAGGGCACCCACAGGGGCACCAGAAGCCGCAGCACTGATAGACTGAGAGCGGAGATCTGGGCTAACTCGCGCTGGGTCACCAGCTTGGTGAGAAAAGCCGTTTTGCTTCTCGGTGCCTTAGTGTCCTCGGCTAAATGTGATGCGTACAGAGAGGAGATTTTTTTTCCTGTTCCTGCCATTTCTAATTCTGAAACTGAACAGTTACCAAAGAGAATTTTGTAACATGTTAGCCACTTGAAAGCAATAAGCCCAAGGAAGCTGTCACATCTGGGAACTTCAGCCCCTGCAGAGAACTGCAGGGGGCAGTGCCGCGTGCTGACCAAGAGGCGGGGTGATCCGCAGCAAAGCCGAAAGCTCACCTCCATGTATTGGCATCAGGGTCGAAAACTTCGATGGTCTTTAAGTACGTGGTGCCGTCAAAACCTCCTACAGCCATGAGCTGTCCGTTCACCACGGCCAGGCCGACCTATAGGACCAAACACAGTGGCTGCTGAAGAAACGGACCCCTGGGGACAGGTGGCATGGTTTCTAGACAACTCTCTCTAACAAAAGACAATTCTTCATGGCCTTACCTCCGGTTTACTTGATTTGTTTGCTTTACTGGATTATTTAATAGATTTTTGTCTGTGTTACAGAGGGAAAAGCAAAAATCTATTAAATTATGGGAACTATCAAATTATATATTCAATTAGAATATTTACAAAGTTGACAACATGTATTTACTAAATTTTAGGAAAAGCATTCACTGGGAGTAAACAAGAACCTCCAACCTGCTTTTTCACTTCTTCTGGTATTTACCTGTTTTAACCCACTATCTAAATTGCCATGAAAAGTAATTTTAAAACACAGATCTAACCATGCGGTCAGTCTCTAGAAACTTTCCAGGACTTCCTGCCACCTAAGCATGAGTCTGAGTCGTTTTCATGTCACCGAGGTCCTCCAGAAACCCACGCGAGCCTGTGGGTGGCGCCACCCCGCGCACCTGGACTGCAGCAGCAACACTGGGTGGATTCCTAGTCCCAGACGAGGCTGCACAGTTTTCTCATCTCCGTACTTGTGCACATGTTGTCACCTGGCTGGTGTTTTCTTCCCCTCTTCTAGAAAATCTCACTCTCCTTTCGTGACCTAGCCTAGGTGCTACTTTCTCTGATAAGTCTCTTCACTGCCCCAAAAGCATTAAGGATATTCTCCCATGTTCTCCTTTAATTAATGCACAAGCCGCTACTCTAGGATTTGTTTTTTGTCATTAGCTGTGAACATTTTCTTCACTGAAATGGGAGCTCCTCGAGGATAGTATCGTACTGTCCTCAGTTTTGCTTTCCCAGCACACAGAGAGCACTTAGTAAATATTCACGAAATGAGTGAAAATATAATCAACAGATTGAGCAGTGAAAACAGCAGGGATGCAACTAAGAGCCTGTATCAAAGAGCCCCAGCTACGGGATGCCCTGACTTGTGATGCCCGGCACTGGTGCCCCGACGTGTGCAAACCAGGACTGCCTCCCTTTATCCGCAGGTTTGGGAGCCTTCAGCTACTGCTGGTTCTCCCCTCGTGGTCCTCCACGGGTGGACTCCTGCCAGGATCTGGTTTGTGGGTTACATCTCCCTCGGAGCCAACGTCTCAGGGTGGGTGAAGTCTAGAACAGGACACAGGCCTGCCCCTTCGGGCCTGTGCTATATATAGATGGGATGGCCTCCAGCCGGCTTGTGGAGACTGGTGGCGGGGCCGGGCGTGTTTCTTCCTGAACATTCGTACTGTTCAGGTGCGCCGGTGCCTTGGAATATCACCTAGAAATGTTAGGTAGGAATACTCAGCTCTAACAGATACAGATGAACACGGCTGAAGTTAGTCGGTGGCAGCTAAGACAGGGAGATGCCTTTCAGAGAGTTCTCTAATTAAAGGTATGATCAAATGTAAGATATTTAACTACTTGGTAACAGCAATCGAGATTTCCCCAGTACAAAAGTAACAGAGCCTGTTTTGCCTAAGCAGTGCACCTCCTCACGGTCCCAGTGTATTCTATTTTACAGATCAGGGCGCTCCTCCTGCACAGCCCTCTCGTGGTGCTGGATTTTCACAGATTTCCATAGCTGGGCACTTACTCCGCTGCGGCGGGATGTCATAGCCACCACCGGAGACCACTGGTTAGTCCTGGGGTTGTACCTCTCGGCACTGCTAAGCTCTGTAGTGTCGTCTCTGCCCCCTACGGCATAGATCATGTCCTGATACACCGCACAGCCTAGGTGTTTCCTCCGGGTCCCCATGGGTGCTATGGTGTGCCACCTGTTTTCCTGAGGATTGTAGCGCTCCACTGCAGGGAAAAGAAAACCAGTGAGTGGCCATCAGCCACTTCCTCTCACCTCTAGTTTTCTTCGCAGCCTCTGCAACGATGCGGTAACGCATTCTCGTTATGTGCTTTGACCTTGCTTCCGAGCAGGACTCGTGTACCTTTGGACGGCACCACCACGCTCTCACCAGGGCGTGGTTTCTTCCAGGTGTGGTGTGGGAAAAGGGCTGCGCTGGGTCGGGGTTCCGAGTTCCAGTTCTGCCTAGGACGCGTTAGCTGGGGGACTTGGGGCCTCAGTCTCTTATCTTTAAATGGGGGTTAGAGTATACGGCCTGTAAGCACCATTTTATTCTAATAACTTATTGTCAGAATCAGACTGCTTTGTACGCCTTGTCTACATTCCCGCTGCATTCTGAGCCACTGACGAGAAAGATTTGGCAGTGAATCTGACCGGGGGCCACACCGACAAATCTCAGGTGGAGACATCTATGATCTCTACATAGAAAGGATTAATACATAAACCTGCTGGTAGCTATGTTTTTATTTGTTCCCAGATTACAATACGGGAGGTTTTGTTTTTGTTTTTTGTTTCCTAAGGAGAGAAGCCGAGGGGAGGGAAATAAGACTATTAAGAAAATATTTATTTTGTTCATTAAACATTCCCAACAGCTTGGAAAGCAGAGGGAGAAGGCAAGATTGTGTGGATACACTAGCGGACTGGCTGCCTAGGAGCGGGGGGCGAGTGAAGAGCTGCACTCTCTCTAAGAGGGAAGATAATGTCCCCGGTAAATGACAAGGTAAGCTGGACTTCATTACACTTTTCGTAGGGGGAACTCTCCTGAGGAAATTGTGTTGCTCTGGGGGAACCATACGGACTGTGGAAGGGACTGACCTGTGTTGAGTGGAGATGTGCCATCAGAGCCACCTACGGCATACAAAAAGCCTCCTAACACGGCCACGGCCACGCCTAGTCTCCGCGTGCTCATGGAAGCCACTCGGGTCCACTTGTTCTCCTTTGGGTCGTACCTGCCGTGAGAGAAACCACAGATCGCACACGTGTTTGTAGTACGTGAAGCCCTTTCCACGAGCGTGAAATCACACCGCAGATGCTAAGGACACAGACGTGCTATGGTCAAATGCACCGAGAGCAGCTAACACATGGACCTAGTTAGGGAAAAAACCTCGCAGAGTCTGTGCCTGTGTCAGGTGTGAGCTGCTCTGTACTCTGACCTCTGCTGCCGTGGCCAGTGCCCTGAAAGCAACTCTCCTTCTGCGCCAGGCTGGCTCTCCGTTGCACTCCGCCGAAAGGGAGGCCTGGACAGTGGGTCCCGAGGGGAAAGGACCCTGTCATTGTCGTCTCAGCGACGGCCCTCCATTCTGTACCTGCGATTTCCATTTCTGGCCCTCTCTGGCACTGTCAAAACGAGCTCCTCAGGTTTGAGTGCCAGTGTCCCAGTAGTCTACCGCTGTGAAACGAATCCCCTGAAACTCGAGGGCTTAAAAGAGTCCTTTCCTTAGCTCATGTGTCCACAGGGAAGGGCTCCCCAGGGAAGCTGGGGCTCCAGTGTCTCAGGTGGTTGCTGGGGCTGGAAAGACAGGGTGCTGGGGCAGTGGGACTGGCTAGGTACCTCTCCCTGTGGCCTCCCTGTGCTTCCTCCCAGCAGGGCACCCTCCCACAGCTCAAAAGTGAGAGCTTCTGCGTGAGTGCCCAAGAGATCCAGCCTCAGAAATCGTGTAGCGCTGCCTTCTCCCTACTTGTAAGCCGGCCCCACCTTTCGGGAACAAGAGGGTCCAAGTCAGGCCGTATGAAGAGCATGTGAGGTGGCATGCACTACTGTAACCACCTTTGGAAAATACCACCTTCCCAAGCCAGCCAGGCAGAGACCCCTGCGTTGAGTGTACATCCCAGCTGCTCCGGGCACCCTCTCCTGAAGCGCTGATGGGCCTTGCTCTGTGGGCCCCTCCTCCACACGTCTGGGCCCCACCACCGCTGACCTCTCTCCTCGGTCTCCCCAGCCCTGGGCTCCATGGTTACCTTCACTGGGCTCTTCTCACGTTCTTGCCAGCCCTTCAATATCTGCTGGCTAAGTTTTTAATATCGAATATTTAATGTGGTACAGTTTCTATTTTCTTTCCTGGAGACTAATCGGTAAATCACTAGTGTTAATAAATAAGTATGACAAATTATTTAGAGTATGTGCTGAGCACTTTATTTTATTACAAAGGTGGGAAATTCTGTTAGTTTATTAGTAAGTACCATGTGGCTAACTACATTAATATTATGGGAAATATAAAGTAGACAATACTAAAAAATGATAGCCCGTGATCTTAGGAAACAAGTGAGGGAGACAGAGCACATTCTTTTTTAAAACAAAATCTTTAAAAAATTTTATTTATTAATGTTGAGAGAGAGAGGGAGAGCAGGAAAGGGAGAGAGGGAGAGACAGAGAAACAGCGATCTGTTGTCCCACTTATTTATGCATTCACGGGTTGATTCTTGTATGTGCCCCGTCAGGGGACTGAACCTGCCACCTTGGTGTTCTAACTGACTTAGCCACTCAAACAGGGCTTTAAAAAAAATCTTTATCTTTAAAAAAAATTGGGGAAGATTGGTATATAAAATTATTTAAGATTCAAGTACAAAACATTATAATTTAACATCTGTATACACTACAAAACGATCCCCACCAAAAGTCTAGTTACTGTCCATCACCATACACTTGACCCCCTCCACCCGCTTGCCCACCCCCAACCTGCTTCCCCTCTGGTACCCACTAATCTGTTCTTCCTATCTATGAGTCTGTTTTTGCTTTGTTTTGCTTGCTTTATATTTTTAGATTCCACATATCAGTGAAATCAGATGGTAGTTGTGTTTCTTTGACTTATGTCACTGAGCATAACACCCTCAAGGTCCATCCACGTTGTCGCAGGTGGTGAGATTTCATTCTTTTTCGTGACTGAGCAGTGCTCCGCGGTACGCCTGCACCGCCTCATCTTTACCTGCTCATTTCCTGGGGGACACCTAGGTAGTTCCATGTCTTGGCTGTTGTGAATAATGTTGCATGAACGTAAGGGTGCGTATATCTTTTCAAATTAGTGTTTTTGTATTCCGTGGGTAAATACCCAGAAGAGGAACTGCTGGATCATATGGTAGTTCTAGTCTTAATTTTTTGAGGAAACTCCATATTGTTTTCCATAGTGCCCGAGGGCTCCCTTTTCTCCACATCCTCACCTGTCCTCCTTATTTGCTGATTTACTGATGGCAGCCATTCCGACAGCTGTGAGGTGGTATCTCACTGTGGTTTTAACTTGCGTCTCTCTGAGGATTAGTTGTATGAGTTCTTCGGGTGGGGCAAAAGTAGGTTTACAGTTGTGTACGTGAAACGTAGAGCTTATCTTGTATTATTATTTATAAATTATCGCATGATTTTTCATACAAACAACTATAAACCTACTTTTGCCCCATCTATATTTTGGAAACTAACTCCTTGTTGAATGTATGATTTGCAAATATCTTCTGCCATTCAGTAAGTTGCCTTTTCATTTTGGCAATGGATTCTTTTGCCATGCAAAAGCTTTTTAGTTTGATGTAGTTCTACTCGTTCATTTTTGCTTGTTTCTCTTATCTTTGGAGTCAGATTCACAAAAATACACTTCTAATTCTGGCTCGTGTAGCGTCTTTATATCTTACATCATTTGCCTAACATCTTTTTAGCACTTTTGAAATAGTTGATTACATTTTGATCTGTTCTCTAGGTGTGTCTTCCTGCTGTTTTCACTGTCTACAGAGATGTTATTCTGCTGCTGCTTCTTACTTTTTTTTTCAGATTTTATTTTTAGACAGAGGGGAAGGGAGGGAAAAGGAGAGGGAGAGAAACATCCATGTGTGGTTGCCTCTCGTGCACCTGCTACTGGGGGCCCACAACCCAGGCATGCGCCCTGACCAGGAATCGAACCAGCAGCCCTTTGGTTCACAGGCCAGCACTCAATCCACTGAGCCACACCAGCCAGGGCACTTCTTACATTCACTTTATATCGGATCTAACCTCAATACTTTGCTGTTGCTAATTTTTATATAGAATGAGTTTTCCTGAACTTTTGGAAGGGGTGGGTGAGTGGTTTGTGATAATTTTTCTAACTTCATGAAGCTCCCTCTTGTTTTTCATGTAGCATTAAAAAAGTTCCCTGGTTGCCTCTTGAGACGTATTGGCTTTACTCACTGCCCCTCTTTTGATCTTGGCCTTCTCTTTTCATTTTATCTGTTGTCCTTATCCTGCTTGATTTTGACTCCACACCCAGAAGTGTGCACTCTGTCCTGGAAGGTCATTCTGACTGGGTCTCAGCTGGGGTCATTCTGCCCCCCCCACCCCCCCCACCCCCCCCGCTCCCCAGACATCTGGCAAATCTAGAGATGGCTGGGTTGCCACATGAAGCATGTGCTACAGGCACTTGGTGGGTAGAGGCCAAGGGTTCTGTTAAACATCCTGCAACGCACAGGACAGCCCAGGACACCAAGGCGTTATCTGCCCCAAAATGTCAGTAGTGCTGAGGCTGAGAAAGCCCCTTCTAAGTCCTTGTCCTTCAGATTGTATTGAGGGTCCTGTGCCTTGCTCTCTATGGGGAACGAGCAAAGCCCTTCTTCGTTGCAGCTGTTCATAATTTTCCTCTTACGCTACTTAGTAAATACCTGTCAGCTCTCGGGGGGGTTTCTGCACTTACATCTGTCAGGCTTCTGACTGCGTCTCTGTTTCTCCTCCACAGACAAGCACATCACTACCGGTAGTTTGTCTTTGCCCATTTGGTTTTTGGGGTTCATGGATACACCTTTCCCCTACTTTATTTTAATTGTCCATAGGGCTTTTTAAAATTGTGGTAAATATACATACAGTTTACTATTGTAACCACTTTTAAGTGTTGAGAACAGTCACATTACCATGCAAACAAGTTCCATCACTTGTCCACACATTTTTAGCTTGGCTATCTATTGCTTTATTTATTTTTATGTGGGAATTTGGAGAGATTAGAAAATTATGCTGTTGCTATCGTATCTTTGCAGAATCCTCCTACAGAGTTTTGAAAGTGGAGAAATAAGTTTCTTGACAGACAGGTAAAAGGGAACTAGAATAGCTTTAAGAGTTACCTGCAACTTTATCTCCATTTGAGACAGAGTGAAACTCTTCAACTCAAACATGGCAACCCAACTAGGGAAAGCAACTTCAGGAATTCTGGAGCCCTGAGCATCTCTTTCTTAAGAAGCGAGGAGGAGAGATGGTGCGCTCCTGCCAGCAATCTCAGCATGTGAGACTCCAAAATCTAATTTCTAGGGTGGAATGGCAAAAACTGATGGGCACAACACTGGGGACAGAATCTATTTCCCTGAAGTTAACTGATTTGTGAAAGTATAAAGGAACCCTCGGCAGCTCACCCACATTTCCCTAAGGTCACCTGGAGTCTTTACAAGACTTGGAGTCTGTGCTGGACAAAGGACGGGTACTGCAGTCCTCACCTCTCTGGGAGAAGTCTGGGTGGGCTTCCACTGCGTGCACTCTGAGTGCCGGGGAGGAAGTCAGAGCAGACCCCAGAAGCGGGGGGCTTGATCCTACACATGGAGTGCATTTAAGGTATGATTCCAATGCTTTACTGTTAGTCCCAATCAGTGTAACATAGAGTTTAAAATTCAGGTTATATCTTTCCGCATCCTAGACTTCAAGATCAACTGAAAACATTTTCCTTAAAGCCCATGGGGAATCTACTACATGATGGATCCCCTAGTGTCCTAACTTGTTTCTTTTAAAGAGCTTCCTGTATGCTATTAAACAATGGAAAATGACTGGGAAAAACTCACCTCTCAACAATGTTGAGACAAGACACGCCGTCCTGGCCTCCGACAGCGTAGAGAAAGCCTCCGAGCACTGCCACGCCCACACTTGTCCTGCACGTGCTCGTGGGAGCCACGTCACTGCTCCACTGGTTGGTCTTGGGGTCATACCTGCCGAGAACACCAAGACCAGAGTTTGCTTTACACAAATAAAGCACGGCCGCGTTTACCTATTCGCTGACATATGATATATGTATGATCTGCCCCTAAATGTGACTGGTTAATAACTAAAGCGTATGAAAGTCTAATTTATGTTTTTATTTTTATATTCATTTTTACTTAAAGAAGTTACATATAAATACAATTTTTTAAAGATTTTACTTAGTTATTTTTAGAGAGAGGGTAAGGGAGAGAGAGGGAGAGAAACATTAGTGTGTGGTTGCGTCTCGCACACCCACAACTGGGGACCTGGCCTGCAACCCAGCACGTGCCCTGACCGGGAATCAAACTGGCGACCTTTAGGTTTGCAGGACGATGCCCAACCCACTGAGCTACAACTGAGCTACACCAGTCAAAAAAAATCTTTTTTTGAAAAAATTTTCAGAATGTTATATATAAAAGTAAAGTTCCCTTTGAGTTACACTTGATTTCTGGTCTTTTCCCATTTTCGTGTACATCCTATAAGACTTGTCAGTAAAATACTTTTAAATGGTATATACCTATCCACATATATATTCTTTATGTGCAAGTATGTTTTCTTTACATAAATGATACCACTCAGTAGGCATGAAAGAGGACAGCATGTCCAAGGACCAGCAAGAAATTTAGTGGGTCTGCAGTAGCGTGTCCGTGTTGAGGGCGCACTGGTGCCCAGGGAAGGCAGACTGGAAAAGCAGGTGGAGGTCAGCTCACAAAGGACTCGTGTGTGACGCTAAGTGGTCTAGGCCACCAACTAGTGCCACAGAGGCAGCACTAAAGCAGCAAGTCCTCTCTGTTCCCTAAGTAACGTCCCCAATGGAACTGTGAATAGCAGAGAAGAAAGGTTAAAACCGACCTTACTCACCTTTCAACGCTATTGAGATAGGAGGATCCGTCGTGGCCGCCGACTGCGTATAGCAGGTCATCGAGAACACTGACCCCGACCCCACATCGCCGTTTGCTCATGGAAGCTACCATTCGCCATTCGTTGGTCTGCGGGTCATAGCGTTCTACACTGGATATGGCATCTCCACTGCACCAGCCGCCGACTGGGGCAACAACAGACACGGTCAGGAGAACGCCCGCCCTAAAGCAGCGAGTGTGTATTCACTGCTAACCTTACACTGAGACCTAATGCTAGGACTCACCGACTGTCTCTAGAAGATCAAAACATGCTGACTTTTACTTACTCCCCTGGGGTTGCTACATTTTAATATTCTACATAAGTTAGTATTAGGTCCATTTACCAAGAAGGGCAAGGATACCAATCCAAGTCAGACTGGGAGTTACTGTGACATTTAATGACTAAAACCGTGAATTCAGTTAGAAAACGGGGGCTTGACCGTTACCTCTACTAACCTATGTGATCTTGACAAAATCCTGCACACTACCAATTTGTAAAGTGAGGAATGAAAATCTTAAAGTGAAACAACATACATGAAACTGCTTTCTAAGGCATAAAACATGACATAAATATCATGTGTAATTAAGAACCAAAAGAAGCACCCTAATTCATAAGTCTGCTCTTTCTGTGTTTACTCTGTTAGGGGAGAATGATTTTGACTCTTATGACCTCTTACTAGGTCCTCCTGTATCTAAAAATAACACGAAAGTTCTTATGATTTATGTTACAAAGTATTTTGCTTTCTGTTTAAACTGTAGCCTGTACTGAATTCTATAATATCCAACATAACACTTAAATCAGAAAAGGTTCTGAAGAGGGAACATTTTTCACACGTGTCACTCGGAGTAATGAGCTCAAACAGTTCCGTAAAGCCTCGCTGAGGGAGCCCTGAGCAAACGTGTGGCTGCGGCAGACACAGCGTTACTCTGTCAGGCCGTCCAAGCAGGCGCCGGATTCTGGAGCTTAAAAAGGGAAGTCCAAGGATACTTAAACCTCGAAACATTTGGAAACTACTGTTTTCTAGGGGATCTCAGTAACTTTCTGTGCTAGACTAAAACAGGAATGTGTCTAACCTTCTAGATGGATTTGAAAATTCATTCTTTCTTCAAACTTCAATGTACTGTATACATTTTATTTTATTATGGTACATTTAAATCAGGATATTCAACTAATACTATATGTTCCTTTTCAGCAATATTTTTCCTTAAGTGCACTGGTTTCTTAAAGACCTATGTTTTTCTTTGGTAGCAAAGAATACTGTTTATGAACTGATATTAATTTGATTTGGAACCGTGTAATCCAATAACAAGCTGGTTTTAATGGCTTCCATTATTAAATTGTGCCTGAGTTTAATGATTAGGCTATTCGATTTGTCACAAATGCTCGTAACTCTCACATTTGCAGCCAGATCATATTTTGGAATTTAAGATGTTTTCTCTGATACTGAAACTGGCATATGTCCTAGGACACAATTCAAATGAACACACACAAAACTCCCTGTCAGTTAGTTATTAACTGAGTATCCTGATTTCAATGAAACCTGATGTTCTTTTTCCCTTAACTGTGGTGGGTGGAGGGCAACTTCTCACTGGCTTTCCTCAGGATCCACACATTCAGGGCAGGTAACAGGAGCCAACGGCACAGCAGGTTGCCTTGGGCTCGGCCCAGCGCAGTCAAGCTGGGGCGGAGTGTACCTGGTTAACGTAAGACGCTGAGTCTGATGGTTTCAGGTGCTTGTGGGGTACTTGCACACTGGACTGTAAATGAGTGCACACGACTCAATTACAGAACACCCGCTGCAGTGCGTTTTCAGTTGACACCAAACAGAGCACCGTTCTGGACAATACTGGTGTGGGGTCACGAGTTAAGAGTCAAGCTCCATAACGATTTGCGTGTTTCTTGTGACAGTGGACACACAGCACAGCTGTCCGAAGGACCACTCACATGACAGTCCCTCGTGTGGGCAGGTGCAGCTTAGTCACACGCAGTACAGTACAGTAAGACCCAAACCTGCAAACAGCACTTCTCCACATCGGATAGGCTTCCGCGGTCGTGTCCGTGGTCCTTGCATCAGCGGTCGTTCTTGGGGCAACAGGAGATAGTTTTTAGCCTCGTCTACCAGGTCTCTGTGGAGAAAATTCTGCCTTTATTCTGAATGTCTCCATAACACTCTTAGTCCCACCCAGTACGGTTCGGCAATGTGTACACCGGCAAAGGGGAGCAAGCAGGGGTCAGACTGAATCACGAACGCCAGCCCATTTTAGAGTCACAGTGTGACAGCAGGGATGCCAGTCACACTGGGAGTCATGGACTGATCGGTATGCCCATCGTGGCTTCATATCTTAGTGCAGATCTGGCCTGAAACTCAACATGCTTGGGGCCAATGATAACTTGGGGGAAACTAAAAAAATTACCACTCGATGAGCAGCCCCCAAAGTTTTGCTTTCTCATTTATTTTATTAGATTCTGCAGGTTATAGATATATTTCTCATGCATTTTATTAGATTCTGGCAAAGCAGCACATCAGCCATGCACTTGATGTTTGCTAGATTAAAGTAATAAAACTAGGTCAAAAATTGGATGGCTAAAAAGAAACACTCTTCCACCATTTAATACTGATGTGCTGTCTGGTACTGTCGGGCTGGCTTACTCTCAACAAGTCTGCTGGGGATGAACAAAACTTTTTCTGTCTATTAAGGTATTTTATGAGAAGGCCCTAGTAATATACCTGTTAAATACAATGCCAACTACTTCTGTTCGAACTCACAGAAGTCCTTTGCATGAGGCAGTGCCTGACCACTGCATCCGTTACCCTGTTCTCTCTCAACTCTGGAAGCACTTGCTAAATTATACTGTATTTTCACTTCTCTAGTTATTTTATGTTACAAAGAGCAATTTTTTTCTGCTGGACCAGTCCCCAGGCATAACCCAATAATGCACTTCCAATATGTGGCTTTGCTAGGCCCTTTCTGAGTTTATTTATCTTAAAAACAAAAACAAACCAAAACCAAAAAAAAAAAAACCCCAAAACAAAAACCAAAAAACCCCCAAGCTGATGACAAAGAGCCTTTTGTAGTTCCCCAGCATTAAAAACAAAGACTGTGATCTCCTAATGGCTGGTCTTTAACTGAGTTGTTCAGGGGTTCCTAAAAAGAGGACTGTAGAGCAGACACTCGGCAAGCTGATCCACATTAATAGTAACACCACCACTTACAGCATGTGCGGTATGGAACTAGCTCACTAACCCCTGCCGGAGCCCTATGAAACAGGTACTGTTACATCCCAACTTTAAAGTCCAACAAACTGTAGCAGAAAGAGGCTACAGTAACTTGCCTAAGGTCACACAGCCAATAATGGTGAGGTCAGAATATCAGGAAGGGGCTTCTTTAACTAACAAGGGACTTCGTTAAGCACCTTTACTTCCTGCCCCAGAATCAGGGCGATCTGATTTCCGCTTCGTGCAGGAGGGGCACCTTTGTGCTGTTTCCTCAGATTTCAGCTCCACGACTCCTGTGGCCTTCCCTCTGGTACTGTAAGTGTCTGGGGGGAAACTGCCACTGGTCTGTTTCTTAAATTTAAAAGACAGACATCTAAAGCCCCTCTAACACTGTTAGACAGACTTCAGATTATAGAAGAAATGCAGTGAACCTACGTGTCCTTCCTCTGTCCGGGCCCCTGCCTGAGCACATGCTTGCTCGGTCATTAAGGCAGATCCAAAGGTCAGTCAGTGTAGCTGAAGGAGTTCTAAGTACTGACTTGCTCTTTCATTTTTGTATCTGGCCCGAGCTAGGAAAAAATGGTTAAAAAAACCGTATGGTTTCACATTTGAACCCACATCTTTAAAGCCTATCAAACTGGGGAGAGTGACTGACTAAATTTTACAGAGTATACAGGACGTAATGTATACATTACAGAGACAGCCCAACCAAGTAGGTGCTTTGTTTGTTTGCTTTGTAAATACAGCAACTGGTGTTTCTTCCCATCAGTAAACATTGTGGCACTCTAGTGGGAACCCTTCCACAGCCACGTTAGGAGTGTGGCAGATCTCTAACTTCGTCCACAGTCTCCGAAAGCAAGGCCAGTCCTGTTCCCTAATGGGGCGTGTGATGGAATGACAAGGTGCCCCGGCCATACTTTTTGACAGAATCAATAGCATTATGTAATTTATCTCAAGAACAAGTATATTAGCAGAGCACTGCCTCTTCAAATTCAAGCTTGCAGTAAAATCTTAGAGACTACTTTATTGCCACTTCTACCCAATAAGCACCACACCTGAAAAACTAATGCGATGGAACACTGAAGTTCAGTCCCCTCTTCTTCCAGCTCCTCTTGACCCTGGCCCAGAAGAAAAGCCTGCTACATACCGCCTTGCTTTCGGCACTAGGAAACACAACATTTAGGAAGCAACAGAAACAAGGAAATTAGGAGAAAGTTGGAATGCTAGGCCGTTAGCTTTTCCCGTACCTGCATTCTTCATCACTCTTGATGAGGGGGTCCGAGCCCACAGTGCCCACCAGGAACTTGGGACTCAGCAAAGGCAGGCGGACGTGCTGCAGCACCTGCGAGAGAACGGACACTCTGAGAGGCTCACGCGCCCATCCGCCAGGCAATTCAGAGAACACCTAACCCTTGCTTCCTTGGCGTATTTTCAACTGCTTTGGGATCTAACTGAATTAATCTATTAATTGATCTAACTTTCTATAATGAATAGGGAGGGAAGGCATAAATACTAAACTAAATTTAAATGTACTCTAAGCACCAATTCAATTAGAATAATCAGAAAACAAAGCACACTAACAGTCACCTGAGATGCTACTTCAAGCTGTCAGCAACATTATGAGCGCTACTGTCGTTAGCTTATGTAACTGGGCTCTAATCTACAATCTAGAAGAATATCCTATTAAGTTGCTAAGGACTACAGTCATAATAATAAGAACATCGAACATTTCGTTTCGTGACCACATATGTCCCACGTCATCCCTTTGCTCTTCAAAGTGTCACGGGGTGTCCAAGCGGCAGGGAGGGAAGCGTGACAGTGGCCACCCTTGCTTCCTTTTGTTCCTTTTGAACTGTTTAGGCTCTGACCCGCGTTATAGCCCAAATCTGGAGCCGATGCAAAGTAGAGAGGAAGCAAGGGAGCAACAAGTTCTGAGTGATGAGAACTTATCTCCTTGGTTATTTGGAAACAGATGGTCTGTCTTGCAGTCTCATGTAAGGGACAGTAATATCTGTTTTCCCTTGTTTTCCTGCAAGTCGAATACATATTATCTCGTGCAGCACCACGCAGTTTCTGAGAGAAGCATTCCGTGATACCTGGGGTAGCTGAGGACGTCTCTCTTGGATGCTGTATTTGACCCAGGCCATCACTGCATTGAACACCTGTTCTTCACTGCGAACGTTTAGCTCATCGCTGGATATTATGTCAATGAGCTGATTGGCTGGGAGCAGCATGAACTCTTCACTTTCCATCACCTGTTCAAAGCGAGGTAAGAATAAAAGAAAAGACCTGTGATCATACTGAATTTATTGTCTCAATGTTGTCCTTAGGGATTAGGAGGCAAAGCGCTACTCCACAATACAGCTGAAGGTCAAAACAGTACCAGAGGAGGAAAAAGCTTAAAAAGGAAACAAAGGGCAGAGCGGTTTTTAGGACAATGAAACGATCACGTACGGGACTGCGATGGTGGATACATGTCCTTACGCCGCTGTCAAAACACGCAGAATGTACAACGACCCGAGAACCCTCACATCCACTACGGACTTTGGGCGATAATAACATGTCGGTTTAGGGTCATCAGTTGTGACGTAGGCACCCCTCTGGCACGGGAGGTTGGCATGGGGAGGTTGTGTGTGTGTGTATGTGTGTGCGTGTGGAGATGGGGTACAAAGAGACTCTGTACTTTCTGCTCAGTTTTGCTGTGAACCTGAAACTGCTCTAAAAAATAATGTTTATTTAAAAAGGAAACAAAGGAGAGTGTAGAGAACACAAAATTTAGGGCAAATAATAATTTGTGATTCAAGTAATTTAAGACAAATGACACCTATTTCCCCCTAAAATGAAGTATCAAAATAAAAGTTTATACTCAATGTTACTAAACTAACTATACCAGATTATAACCCCAGGAATACAAAGGCACGTAAAATTCAGGAGCAGCTTCCAGAGGAAGATGAATACTGACAGGGCGATATCTAGGGCAGAGACACAAAGGGGCCAGTTTAAAAAAAGAAGAGGGCTGTCAGCAATTTCACAAGCAAGAATGAAACGGTGAGGGGAGTCAGACCCAGGGAAACCTCTGAGGACTAGAGCACTCTGGTGTTTATCTATATACCGATCTCCCTGGTACATGCATGTGTATATATAAGTCTTCATACACTATAAACACACCAATAATTGATCTTTACCCAGGGCCAGGCAGCTGTCAGAACGGAGAGGAAATGACAAGGATATCACCTTGTTGCACACGCCAGCCACAAATCCAAGCGCTTAT
Source organism: Desmodus rotundus (assembly GCF_022682495.2). NCBI lineage: Eukaryota > Metazoa > Chordata > Mammalia > Chiroptera > Phyllostomidae > Desmodus > Desmodus rotundus. The sequence continues at coordinate 96,107,467 of NC_071398.1, forward strand.
AGATCCTGCCGTGACTACGTGGCGTGGGGGGGGGCAGGAAGCGATGCGGGGCAGGGGTGCTCCCCACGTGGCCTGTCACCACGCCACAAGGGCTGCCCTCGAGTGCAGGAAGGGTGCGGCAAAGACCTCAAATTCCTACCGTGTGACCTCCGATGCAGGTGAGGTATTCTCTTGGGATGAGGTTATTTTCATGCTCATCAAAAAGTCAGAATATTTACCAGGATATGAGATAAGCCATAGCAATTTGAGTATTTGATTAAGAATGTTTTCCAAAGTACATAAGAAAAAAATGTATATCCCAAAATAAAACAGTTTAGGGCCATAAGGTCAGTTATAGTAGAAAATACTAATGGACACTTTAATTTTTATGGCAAAAGGTTTCAAATCATCTGAGAGAGAGACCTCCCAGGGTTCAGGAAGTAAAGCAGGTGACCTTTGATGTATAGCTGAGTTGCTTATGGGGCTGAGAAGCTAGAATGACCGCACTGTACTACTCTGTGGCAAGGCTGTCAGATCTAGCAAATACAAATATAGGACACAGGTATCCTGAACATTATTGTTGTTTACATGAAATTTAAATTTAACCGGACACCCTGTATTTTATCTGGCAACCCTATGTTGGGGGTGAGAAAGTCCAGAGCCAAATGTGGGGTCTATCTCCAAATCAAGGGTGCCGGCCGTCACAGGACACAGAATTTAAGCCACGGTGCATCCTGCGTTCCTGTTCATTTCTTCTCTCTCTGATTTCTTACTTAAGAGCAAGTGAGACAGCGTATATCTCTGTGGAGTGCCTTAACATTCGTCATGGATCTTATCAGAGCACAGTTTTCCCTCCAGCTCAGTGACTACAAACCAAATGTTACATTCCAATGACCACCAAGTTTAAGTTTCCAAGTGAGCCGCTCTACCGACAGCGGTGCCACTCACTGGCACCGTCGGACGGTGAGAGGAGGGAGTGTGCGTCAGAAAGTATGTGTTTGGCACTAAGGACAAAGAGCAAGAAGACGCTTGACAAACAAAGTATGGTTAAAATGTCACTTCTCCTTTCCACAAACAAGAAGATATTAATGATCTGCCACTCGGGCAAATCTGGCACTGAAGTCTACCCTTGAACCAGACAACCAGGTTAAGAAAATGACGACTTAAGTATCTGCTTTCTTAAACAGGAGTTGACTGAATTGTAAGCCCCACACTACTGTGGTAATTTGTTTCACAGATATAGGGTTATCTTGGTTTTGTTTCTTCTTGAGTCAGTTTTTGAAAATATATACATTTCCTCTTTCTTAAAATAATCCGCTCCTCTGCATTTTGTGGTCCCACGCTCCAGGCTTTCCTCTTCTGTTTATTCCCAGTTCCCTCTGCCAGCTGCTCTTTAGCCAACCACCCTTTAACGTTGGAAAGCCTTAGGGCTCTGTTCTTCGCTCTCCCCACTAGGTGATTTCATGGACATGGATTTTTTTGACCTTGTTTATGGTGCTTTTGTTATTAAAAAGTTTAAAATTTTTATGCAAATGTATCAATCTTTATTTTCATGGCTTCTGGATTCTATCCTGCCTAAAAAGGTTAAGCCGTAGCTTAATTACAGGACTTAATTACTTTGTTGATGACTCCTAAATTTTAATCTCCGCCTAATCTCTTTTCTAAGCTATGCAGACTCCAGTGGCCTGCTCAGTATCTCACCAGCATCTGGAACTGAAGGTGTCCAAGTTGAATCCCGTGGTGCAGCCACCTCACACAGCTGCCCCTCCAGCACACTTGCAGCACAAGTTCCCAGACATGGGACTGCTGCGTCGGCATTGCGCAGGCCGTGTGTAATTCTGACAGACACCGCCAACCTGCCTTTCCAAGGGGCTGCGCAGTGTACACTCACACTAGCAATGTGGCTATTTTCTCCATGGGCTTGTCGACAGGGTGTGCGGTCACACTTCCGGATATTTACAATCTGACAGATGAAAAACAGTACTTTGTGTAGTCTTAATCCACGTTCCAGTTGTTATGAACAAGCCTGAGCAGATTTTCATATATTTAAGGGCAATCTGAACTTGTTTACTGCTCCTTTTATTGGTCTAGGTTGCTGGCCAACGGGAGCCCTTGGTATATTAAGATTATTGCCTGTGATATACATTGTTAACATTTTGCCCCGGTGTGTCTTTGACTTATTATTGTTTTGTTTTTGCCATGCAGAAACTTTTTTATACAGTCACATCTATCACTATTTTCTTCTATGCTTTCTGGATTAGTCAATTAGGCCTTCTTTGCTTCGAGATTAGAAAGGAATTACTCCATGTTGTTAGATGTTTTCATGGTTTCATTTTGTATTTTTAAGTCTTTGATCCACTGGAGGTTACCCTGGTGAACAGAGGGTAATACTGAAGTGTAAAATGGACCAGGTCTTTCCTTCGCTCAAAACACTAATGGTTAAATTTCAAATTCTTAACATGGTCTGTTAACTCCAGTGCAGTCTGGCTCTGTTCCTTCTGTAAACTCATCATGGGACTCCCTCCCTTTTACTGGGTCTCACTAGCTTTGTTTCCAGTCCTCAGACAGTCCTGCTTCTTCTTGTCTCAGAATTTTGCACGAGCTGCTCAAGAACCAAAGTTACATCTCTGTAAGGCACTGTGGGGTCACCCAGGGCCGCATCTTCGGGGCGCCTGTGTCTGCACCGACAGATCTGTGCAAGGGTGTGGTCAGCGGCTGTCCTCCCTGCTGGACCACGAGCTCCTCGAAAACAGACACTGTGGGGGGCTTGTTCCCCACGATAGTAGCCTTTGTTCCTGAGCAAGTGGCTGGAACACAGTAGCTTTACAAATATTTATTAAATGAACGAATAAATGAAAGCTAACAGGTTTAATGAAAAATTCTCTTGATAATATCTAATTTCATTTTCTCTGATTAGTCGCCAAATAACCTCTGACCCATAATTTATCCTGTGGAATACTCTCCGTAATCAGGAGGGACACACTTCACATAAACGACTGGTGCCAGCTGTCCCACCAGACACATGTCTCCTTGTCAATTAGTAAACTGTACTCTGGCTTACAAATTAGCCTTTTGTGAATGTGACTAGGGGCAGCCAACCCCTAAACTTTAACTTTTAGTGATAAACACAAAACTGGCCTCTAAAATAAAAACCAGGCTAGTAATTTCTAACAACTTTTTTCTTTCATATTGTGAGTTAGAATCAGCAGTAAAAGCCCCCCCGAGCATGTGTGTGTTAGTTGTCAGAGTGAACCCACGTTGCTCCCCTGGCAAACACCCGAAGAATGCATTCAACCCCATAACTCACCTCTTGGAAGTTATGTTGAGTGAACTTGTCTGCTATCCGTAGCAGCTCACGGCATGAATGTGTGTCAGCAAAAGCCCGAATACCAAGGCAGTTAGAAGGGTCTAGCTGTCTCTTTAAGAACTCACAGCAGGCTTCCTGGATTTCTGCCAGCTGGAGGAGGCACGCAGCTGGGAGAAGGGTCTGGACATTGCCCTCCTCCACGGTTATCTGGGAGGTGTACGCAAAGTCAATCAGCAGCTCCATGGCCCTCTCGTCTATGTCTCGGATCACCACCTCTGTCTGCCGGCTCTCTGCCAATTCCCCTGTGAACATAGCTCGGAAGTAGGGGCTGCAGGCTGACAAAATGACCCGGTGGGCATATATCTTCTTGGCGCCCACCACTAGCACCACGTCGCACAGCTCCCGGTGCTTCCTCAGGAGGTTAATCACTTCCAAGGTTTGTCGAGGGTGCTTGTCTGAGATATAGGGCATGCGGGCAGGCTGGGGAACCCCTTCTGGCAGTTTGTTGGGGTCTCCAAGGGTGCAGCGGCTTGTTACATCCATTCCAGTCTCTCCTGGTCGAATGCTGGTACACCTGCAGGGAGGGCCGGGGAGAGGGAGGAGAAGACGGCAGTTTAATTAGAAGCTCACCCCTGCATGAAAAGTGTTCCTAAGTCAAGAGCCAGGGAAACCTGCAGGTAACAGAAAGACAGACCTAACCCCAAAGAGCTCCCTTTCTTAAGAATTCTAGAACTCACAAACTTCCTGGAAGCCCCTTGAGGAATGAATAGTGTTAGCCTCAAATCGGACCACTGTCACTGTGCACCCCTTAAAGTGAAGGGCAGTCCTTTCCCGTCTGGGCAGCGCTCAGGCTAGACGGGGCCCCACCTTCCACAACTGCCCGCGGCACGGTAACAAAAGCCTAGGAAAGACATTTCTAAATTATGATCTATGGACTTTAATTCCTTAATCCAGTTTAGTCAATATCTTGATATTTGTCATTTTCCTAAAATATATAAATGTTTACTTCTTATCACTGGGTGGTATTTTAAGTTGTTCTAAAGTTCAGCACAAAATCTATAAAATATAGCTCATGTTGCATGAAAAGATCAGCAGGAAAATAGGCCACGGTCCAAAAATTAACCTTATATTTATATAGTACTATATTTCTTTTATCCTAAGATGCCTAGTTTTCACAGTTTATACAGCCAATCGCAATAGTTCTAAACAAGTAAAAAACAACATAAATCACACGCGCAGGTTACAAGAAGTAGTAGTGTGTCACTGGGACGCTGCAGTAGCTGCTCGGGGCCAGGCATAACTCAGTGGACTCGAGTTTGTGAATGAGAGGAGGGCTCGGCGCAGGCCTCTGTGACACCGAAGAGTCCCGAGGTATCCATTACATGGGTAGTATGGGCCGTACTGCTAGCTAGTGAGAAAAGCTTTGCATACCTTTAAAACAATATTCACAATTCTAAAAGCTGTTATTAAATCAACTGCGTGTCTTACAAGCGAGGACATACAGTAAATAACCATACGTTTACACTACAAAGGCATGAACTTGAAAACTGAGAACACGGTCCTTCCTTTCTCCAACAGCAAGCTGTTTTTCCAAAGTACCTGTAAGTTCACTCTTTCTGTGCTTGGCCTCAGCTCAGAGGTGCTGTGTGTTCTCGAGTGCAAACTGTCCGTAATTCTGGACGTTTGGAGGAAACAGCACTGTATACACTTGACCAGTGGAAGGCCGAAGCATGACGCAGAACAGGTAAAGGGTAATTTTTGCCACCCACATGCAAGTACAATCAAGAAGGCTCTAGCCACTGCGCTCACTGGTGCCTCGTACATAGTGGATGCTGAGAGAATAAACCACACGGTTAACAGTGGTGCCATCAAGCTTTTAACAAACCCACCATTAAAGACAAGACCAGTTCAAAAAATCCCTGTTATAATATCGACTTGCACATGGAAGTTAAAGCATGTCTGTCACGACCTTAATAATGTACGTAAAGATGCTACTGTTGAAATCAATCAGATATGAGCTATTTGGTATTTCACTGAGGTACAATATGGAAGCTCATCTCTACATACTTGTTTCTTTAAAAAATATACCATAATATACCAAAAAAAAAGTACTGTTATTATTGTATTAGTGTAGGTTCTGACTTTAAGTAATGGGTAATTTCTATATCCTTCTAAACTGTGTGGTTAACAAACTTGGAAGGAATTCTCTTGAATGTGGCCATTCTCTAAAGTTCTGTCGTCTCTGCCCTCTATGGACATTCCTGGGACAGCTCATTTAACCTCACGGCTCCCATCCCCGTATACGGATGGCTCAAGGGTTACTATCTCCCATTTGGGTAACTTCTGAATTCACATCCACAGGACTGTCCCACCCTCACTCAAACTCAGTGTCTCTCTGTCTCTCTCTCAAGATTTCATTTAATTTTTGAGAGAGGGGAAGGGAGGGAGAAAAGGGAGAGAAACATCACTTGGCTGTGGGCCACACCAGCCCAGGTTCAAACACATGATTTCTCAGTGGTACATCTGAAACTGATCCCTTGATGCTCTTCCTTCCTCCAGCTGTGGCTTTCCTCTGGTCTTCCCCAGATCAGTAAAAGGCAACTTTATTCTTCCAGTTGCTCAGGCTAGAAATGTTGGAGCCCTTACTTCCCTTCCACACCTCAACCCAACCCATCAGCAGCTCCTATCATTCTACCTCCAAGTAATACCTAGAATCCAAGTATTTTTCTCCATCTCTACTAGACCCACCCTAATTCAGGGTATCCTTACCTTTTAAAATATTATAAAACCTCGTAAGTGGCCATCTTCCTTCCACATTTGCCAATTTATATTTTCTCTAAACATTTGTTTAGACCTTTTCATGACAAAAGGCAAGGTGAGGGCCCCCTGGGGTGATAAAGCCCATTAGAAGTGTCTGGTTCACAGTATTTTTAGATTTGCTTCGTTTTGAAATGGGAATAGACTTTGAATGTCAGCGGGAGGACTTGGCCTCTCAGCTCATCCGCGGCCATCAGGGCCCTATGTGAAGCCACGCCACACACTGAGCTGCCAAAGATGTGTGAGCACTTGGTCTTTAGCCTCTCTTCCGGAGGTGTCAGGGCTGTGACAAAGAGACCTAAACCGCTGGGTATAGTACCAGTAATTCCAAAGGGAGGAAGTTTTAGGGGCAGAAAAGGAGAATTATAACGGAAAGGGAAGGGAGGCTTGAAGATGGTGGCAGGTTGTGATCAAAAGAGAAAGACAGCAGGTGAGAGAACTTTATGGCCCCTCCATTGTCCCCAGACTTTCAGTAAAAGCCTGGGGTATGTATGGCAGCCATCCGGGAAGGTGAAGCAAGAGGCAGTGAGTGTGGAGCACTTCTAGAAAGAGCCTTGGCTGTGAAAGGAAGAGGCAGACAGTGCTATGTCTGCTTGAAGAGGTAAAGACTGGAAAATAACTATATACTGAGGGAGAAGTTTAAAACTGTAAGAGGTAGAGAATTTAAAAAATGAAGAAAAAAGAAAAAAGAAAAAAGAAAAAAAAATGTAACCAGAAAAAGAGAGAGTAGAAATGATGGTGTGAGGTCCTTGAAGAGTGGGAGTGTGTAGAGCCAAAACGGGGGGGCTGGATCTCAGACCGTGGACGTCAGAGGAGGGGTGCAGAGAGGTTCACACCGAATGGCCCCTTTTCTTTTCCCTGTGGAGTTGGCAGCGGGAGTGGCAGGTCATTTGGGGCCGGGGAGCAGAGCGGTAACAAGACCGTTAGAAGAACGAGCAAGGATGTGAACCAGCTACCTTGGGGGATGAGTAAGCGTGGACCCAGACTCAGAAATATTGGTGTCGGACAACGCTGTTGGCCAAATGACATTAAAGACTTTATGACAGCACGAATTCCCTGTGGCTGGTTTTATCCCGTGGTAATCACCAGCCCGAATCGCAGAATATAAATGTCTGCACTAATCCACAGCTGGGAAGAGCCACAGGCAAAAGAGGAAGCGAGTGACGGTGAGAAGATGGTTGAAGCGGTTGCGGAAGTGAACTCTGAAAACAGAAGGGGCCACGGCTGTTGATTTTGACAGAACAGATGCAGTGAGCATTCAAGAGACTATGGTCAGAAACCAATTTATTAGGACTTACGGTTTCAGAGAGAGTTTAACCGAGAAAAAGTAGAAATGAACGGTTGGCAGTGAGTGAAGGTGACAGCGACAGGAATTTAAGAAGTCAAGGAAACGCAGGCCAGGTAAACGGATGGGCCATTCCCATGGATGTTGGTATCGCCAAAAACGCCCGTGAGGAGAAGAATCAAATCACGGGCAGACAAGAAGCATACACCAAAGAACAAATCAAATAAATATCCATGTTCACCAAAGGAATATCACAACTTCGGTACCTCCCTAAGTAATCACCCAAAATGTGTGAGTCAATTCAAACGTCAGAGCGATCCTGTCACACACTCCTCAGCGCCTGTACTCCCAAGTGGGATTCCTAACCGAGGAACGTCATTTTCTGTAAGTGGCTAAGATAGTTTGAAATCAAGCACAATAAAAAGTTTAGAAAACATAGTCCCTGCTTCTAAAGCATTTATAATCAATTTTACCTTTCAGTCCAAAGACCTGCAGAATCTTTCCTTAGCTCAGAACTGTTTCCTGTTTAAATGAACATCACTCCTTTCATACTTCAAAAATTTTGTTTCAATATGGAAATTAACAGCCTGTTCTTTGAACAAAAGTTTCAGCTGATTTGACCCTCATTTAGAGCCCTAAACACACTTGAATAGAGAGCTAGCAGTTTGAGTATAGAAATCCTTAGAACAAATAACATCTCTTTTATTGTTAAGTGCCAGTTCTGCTTATTAGGAGGGGACCCACTAGACACTACCTCCCATCCCTAATTCCATAGCAGAAAGACAGGTGGGTAACTCTCAATCTGAAAATAGGACACAGATTCTTCAGCTTCGAGACATCTTACCACTGCTCCTTGGATAAAACGAGGGCCAGCATTGGGTGCCTTGGCCCAGCACGCAAGGCACAATGCAAGAGGCAGAGAATAAGGCCTCGCAAGCCAGCTGCTCTCCCTGGGTGTCAGGAAAGCGAAAGCCTTCCTCGGAGAGCCCTCAGCAACTTCCCCGACATCTTGTAACAGGGTGCAGCCAAGGTGGGGCCCCAAATAGGGATTTGTAATGGGGTCCAGAACTCAGGGTGTCCAAGAAATATTAGAAAAATAAAGAGGATGTCCTCACCCCCACAAGCCTGGGCTGAGGGATGGGACACAAGGAGCAGGGCCATCGAGAGTTGTTTTGAATAGCTACAGTTTTGCAGACAACCTCTAGAACGGTTGTTTAACATGTCTATAACCTTTAACTGGTTTCATAGGTATGTTAAATAGCTGTGTCCATGCTTTGAGCCAGGGGGATGGGAGTGACTTCAACCCAGGATGTAACTGGGAGGCAACTCCCCCTGGTTACAGAACCTTTATAAGAGCTTAGAGATGATTGGCTTCACACCACAGGGCCACACCTGACCGGACTTCCTATGGCAGCCCAGTAAAGCTGGAAAAATACAGGAATCCTGGCAGCTGTGGCCAATTGTGGGAGGAGTCGGAAATGGTGCAGCAGAGGAAGATTGGCGCTGGGATTTAAACCCAGGCTCGGCAGCCATGCGGCGTCTTTTTGGGACCATGCGGCTTGGGCAGAGGAGAACCACGGACTTCTGTTTCTTTTTCTGATACGGTACCCCAGACTGGGCAGAGGGGGAAGGAAGGACTGTGCGTTTGTGGGTATTCTAAAGGACTTCAGGATCTCAGTGAAGACATTAGGTTATTACGCTTAAGTTTGTATAACACTTTCAATAAATAATCCCTTTCCTTTTCACCAATCTCTGGCATTGAGAGACATCTTTCCCCGGTGGTGGGCAAGGAGAACCTAGTACGGGGTAGGAGACCCCTAGAGCACAAGAGTGGGTCCATTCAGTAATAGTGTATCATTCGCACCGCCCCCGCCCCCCCAGGTCTCTTCTGTAACAGTCTCACTGGCAGCTGTGTGACATGGCGATCCCAAAAGGCAAAGATGAAGTTATCGAGTGTCATATTTAACTTCCTTGTGTCTGTAGTAGAGGGAGGGAAGGAGGAGGGGTGCTGAGCAAGGAACAGCCTGATCAAGCAGCGTATCTTACATACAGTTTTTAAGTATACATTTTAGACTGACTAGAATAAACAGGAAATTCTAACAATATGAGATCTGAGTGGGATTTTTTTTTTTTTTTGGCCTTTTGAAGTTGAATTCAAGGAGAAGAGCTCATCTGATCTTCAGCATGAGTGAAAATTGATAAAACTCTAGATGCAAAAAAAGGACCTAAAGCTTCTTACTCATCTTGAATCTTTGTAGGATTTCATCTTAGGCTGTGCCGAAAGTACCCCTGGTACTCCCTAGGGTTCTGTCTTCAGCATCCTCCTTTTCTGTTCTACCCTCATTCACACCTATAACTTCTAGAACCTTCTGTGCACTGATGACTCACAATGTTTTAAAAATCTCCAACCCATACTGCCCTTCTTCCCCAGCCCCACATTCCAATCACATGCTGGCTGTCTCTACCTGGCTGTTTCCGAGGCATAATAAGTGTGTGAAGAGAATCTGGTTTTGCCTTACTGAAACCTGTTCCTCTTCCCACCTTTTTTTATCTCCTCAGGGCGGCACCTCGTTTCCCTAGCTGGAATGCTGTTTCCCAAACCCTTCTGATTTCACCGTTAAACTCCCAATCCCATCCTCTTCTCTCAATGCCCACTGCCATGGATCTGTTTCAGGGCCTCAGCGTTCATCTAAGCTACCACAACCCCTTTAAATTAGTTTTTTTGCCATCATTTCTTCCTTCTTTCTAGCCCCTGCCCTTGCTTCTAAATATCAGCCAAAAGAATGAATCTGATCGGTGTAACAATGTCCAATGGCCCTTAAATGCCTAAAGGGTGAAGCCACTCTTCCCACGGTTGCAGCCTCGCTTTCCAGGACTCTTCCCTCCCCTTTCCCCTTCTGCTCCCCCCATGTACTCTGCATTCCAGGTATACTTACCATTCCATGCATGCCATACACGTTCAGGTCTTGCTGTCTGTTTTTCAACACAGCTGTTCCTTCTTTTTATGGTCTTTTATTATTGCTTTTCTTTAAATTCTTATTTTTAAAGTACATTTTACTTTAAAGCAAATTCCTATCCTTTCTAGAAGATCCAGCTCAAATATCACCACCTCGGTGAAGCTCTCCCCTTCTCCACAGAGCAGAGGTTCCCTCCTCTGCATGTACATCTCTACAGGAACCCCGTTCCCGCTGTGTCATGGTGTCCGCTTACACGTCTTTCCATCACTCCACCTGCATGTACGCAGCATACAGGCACAGACCAGGCACCATACACATGTCTGGTGAGAGAATAAACTGGTTCCTAATAAAGGCAGGCTCAGTTTCCCAGCAATATACTTAAGGAAAGATGGAAGAGGTACAGTGCAAAATGTTTTACTGTCTCTAAATGGAAAAAACAATTAAAAATATTATCTTGGGAACAGGCACTTTGTTGGTGAGACTGTAGACTGGTATAATCTCTAAGAAGGGGAATTAGTCAATATGTACCAAAATTTTAAAATGCACATATTCTTTGGACAATTTTACGTCTAAGAATTTATTCTGTACTTACACATCTGCGTATTCACTGCAGAACTGGCTGTAACCACAAAACATCTGAAATAAATGTCTCTCAAAAGGACTGGTTAACTATGATACATACAGATGATGGAAAACTATGTAACTATTAAAAAGAATAAGGTAGGTCTGTATGTATTTGTCACAAAGTACAAGATAATTTGTGAAGCAGAAAAAGAAAGATACAGGAGAATAGGCATGGTATGCTGACATTGGTGTTTTTTTAAAAAGTGGAGATATTCTATATATGCTTGTATATGCATTGCAATGCCTGCAAAAATGCATACAGACTGTCTACAGCGGTCGCCTCTGGGGAGAAAAACTGAGAGCTGGGGTCAGCACTGGGAGACTTACTTTTCATTGAAGATCCTATTTTATTTTTTAAAATGACATACCATGTACACATAGTAGCTAGTTAAATAAATGAATGCCACAGAGCTTTATTAATAGAATGTCAATTAATTTCACAAAACTTCATTAGACCACCCTCAACAATATTTTTTAATCTTTTCTTGTTCATAGTCCCTGCCCCCAGGGGAAGTGTCTGAGATACCGTTCACAGTCATTCAGACAATTATTCAGTGATTATTAGGTTCCAGAGATATATGGATAGAGCAGACATATGAGACTCAAGAAGCTCACACTCAAGTAGCAAGAATGAATATGTATCCAAATAAAAGCTTCTCCAATAGCAACTAAGTATAAACTCAAATTTACTTTCCACAGACTGCCTTTAGGGTTGCAGCAGCAAGAATGGCAGCCCAACAAGGAAGTACCCTTTGGCAGTGTGACCATGACGTAATGCAGGCATCAGATGAAAGTAAAATCAGACAGCAAAGTGTAGGCCAGGCTTTGGCTAAGCGACAGTGATGAAGGAAGAGCTGTAACTTAGTGCCAGAATTCTCCAAAATGATTCTGAATAACTGGCAGTATTGTATAATAAAGCAGGAAAAATGGGTGTGAGCAATTAAATGAATATTTTATATAGAAATTACTGATAAAAACATTCCCACGCTGTGCCTTCTCTTTTTAAAGAATAATAAGCTCTTATTTTAGCAATTACATAAGATACAACATTGATGGCACCTGAGGATGAAAAGCAATCTGTTTTTGTGCAACCATGTTAAAAGCTGAAGTGACAAGCATTAATATGTGTTGTTAGCTTCATGTACTTTCAGTCAAATATTGCTACTATAGCATAAGCTATAAATCAGGTAATGGCATTTGTTACACCCATAACATCTCTGAGATCTGGAAGTATATGCAAACATCCATTAATTCCCGATGTCCTGGTCAGATACATTAGAGAAGCAAACCAGTGTACAGAGAAGTGAACAGCTCAAAGCGCGTGAAAAATCAGCGACAGATTTGGGAAAAGATAATTCTGATACGAGCTACTGATTTTAAGTTGTAAGTCACACCCCCATCATGAAATGTTTCTTTTCTTAAAAGGGCCTGTCACAGTCGTATATTTTGATGTTAAATAACAAATGATTAAATATCATTCAATTAACATGAAATGAGTTTAAAACGAGGAAATTGAACTGGGCTGATTCTGTTTCAAGAAGGACTGATGTTCTATTTGTTAGAACAGATTGAGAAAAAACATTATTACATTTTAGGGTTGAGAGGGCCTATAACTGTATTTTCCCACACACTGTTCTACTTTTCTATGGACTACGTTATGTCCAATACTTTTTTTACTCCTCAATCTTCCCTGCAATGCAGCTATTTTAATTAACAGAACAAATGTATTACTGAACATCAATGAAATAACTAAAACCATAATTGGACACTCTACAGTATAAGTAATCATTATACTGAATAGTTATATAGCAACAGAATCCTCTACATTCTACAGGAAATTGAAGACTCTAATAAACCCATATATCATAGAACACTTAATGATTATCATAGGAAATTACCACACAAAAAGGAAAATTGAAATGTTAACAACGCAAAATTCATAGCACTCTTTAGATACTTAAGATCTATACATTACCTTATTTAAAAAGCCACTAATTCCTGATATTACTTTTGATTTATTTTAGAACAAGAATCATTAGTTCCAAGCAGAATTCGGTAAGATCTGTAAAACCCTTTTAAAAAAAAATTCAACGAAGCCCTGAATTTTTACATGCTGGACTTCCGGTCCCTGAAAACAAAAGGTTTTTCTCCCTAAATTCCTACCTGCGCATTGGCTTTCCTTCCATGCACCATGAAAAGTCCCCTTCACCACACTCTAAAGCCGAACCTAAAGCAACAGAAAAGCAATAACTTAATAAAAACTACTTCTGATCTTTCCAGTAACAATCTCTATATAATCATTTCGTCCAGTGACAACATCGTGTCCTCTTCTTTCACAGGCCTTTGGCAGACGCACGACCGTACCCTTAACCTGTTACCTTCAGGACGACTGTCCTCACTCCGGAAGCTAAAACGGTTCTAAGCGAAGGTGAGGGGAAGTGCGCTCCCTCGTCCCGATTGCCAGGGTAGTGTCTCTCCTGAAAAGCGCTCGGGGACATTTAACCCCGACCTCGCCGTCAAGTATACCCACCGAGCACTCACCCGCAGCAGAACCAACACGACAGCTTGGACAGGAGATGGGCTGGTTTAACAACGGATCTGAAAGCAGTGAACTTGTCCAGAAGTGACAGAGGCATGGCGGGCATTTCGCCCTTAAAAACAAACAACTCCACTTCCGACAGCCCGGGCGGCTTGAACAGTACGGAGAAACTATGGCTCTTTACCAGCACTTGCCTGTCCCCGAAAACATGTCCACCGCCCACTTGGCAAGATCTCGCTAGGTCCCCAGGGTTATTAAATGGGACGCCTCTCCCGAATTCCAGCCCCTGGCAGGAGAAGCTGTCCCAAGAAGCCCAAAGCCCCCAGGCAGGACCGCCCAGCGGTTCCCGAGGCTCCGGGGTGTGGCTGTCAGCCAACCACAGCGAAGTCCGCTGCCCCGCCAGGCCCGGCTGCGGCCCGAACCCCGAGCCCCGAGCCTAACCGTCCCTCCTGCGCGCCCCTAGCAGGCGGCAGGCGAAGCTTGGCCCTTGCTCCACCCGGCGACTAGGCAACTTGGGACCACGGATGTGCCAAGCGAGCCCAGGACGCTGGCCTCTGTCCCTGCTCGACGGCGGCTAACTCACCGGCTCTGACACTTTTCCTCTGCCGCAGCCACCCCTGCCTCCTCCGCCCGCCGCCTCCTCCTCTCCGCTCCCCCCTGGGCTGCCGCTAGCGCCAGTCCGCTGCTGCTCCTCGAGCTATGTCCTCCGGGTCCCTCGCCCCTGCTCAGCAGCCGGAAGTGGTCCTGTTCTCAAAGCGTTCCTCCCCGAACGCACTTATTCCGCCAAGAGGTTCCGATGAGGCTCAGGAAGTAGCCGTTCTCTTTGCTGGAGATTTGCATAACCTCAAGCACTGCAGGTGTTCACATCCGGTGGCTTCTGTACCGAGAGTCACCTCTTTGCGGCTTCACCGCTGAACTGGCAGTATTGGAATACCGCAGCCTTCTCATTTCTTCCTTGTTTCCTCCAGTAGACGGCAATAGAAAGGTGGAAGTAGTCACAGAAAGCTAGGAATGTTGATATATTTGTAGCAGGTCAGGCTCCTATTGGCAGTCTTGTTCCTAAATGTGGATTGAATGATTGACGGGCGCGTGCATACATGGGGTCGACATATATTTATTGTGCAAACTGCTGAGGATACACAACCAAACCAGAAATAGACGCGATCATCCTGATTTCCCACACTTCAGTTTTCAAGACACCAGAGTTTTATCCAGGATTCTAAGGCTATGTCTGCTTGCCCTTCCACCCAATGTCGACCACCAGACACTTAACTGAACACTTCTGTGAACTCACTTTAGTATTGGGGTAGGGTGGAGGGAGCGCCTTTCAACTTGTCCTTTGACCTATTTTCCCACAGCACATAGCCAGCTGACTTTTACTATATATTTTTAAAAACATACAAGTGTGATAGGTTAGGGGATACATTTTCAGTAGTATCAGTGAAAGACTGTTGCTGGTTTCCTAATAACTATCCTAGCCTAAGAATGAACTTAACCAGATTTTCTTTAGCTGTTCTACACATGGGATCTACAAAGGTTCGTCCACTTGGTTTTGAAAGGGGACGACCACCTTTTCATAATTAGCTGGTAGTGGGGAATGCATGGCCTTCAGGTCCAGACACCCGTGGTTTCAAACCCTAGTCCTGTGACTGACTAGCTTTGTGTTCTCGGTCAGATTTCTTAATCTCTTAAGCATTATGTAAAAAGGAAATAATACCTTTTTTATAAAATTGTTTTGAGAAGTAAATTATAATGAGGATCAGGGTAGGAAGTCCAGAAAAAGACCAAGGAACATGGAAATTTAGTATGTGATAAACATGATGTCTCAAATCTGGGGAATATCTGAGCTGTTGCATAAATGGTGCTGATACAAATACGGAAAAAGATAAAGTTGGGTCCATTCCATGTAAGAAGCTGGACTCCACTGCAGCCTCAACAAAGGCCTCTCAAAACTCTATGGGAAGCTCTGAAGCCGGACGGCCCCTTAGCATTGTCCTTCGTGGGGTGAAGGAGTGGGATCTCTCTACTCCACAATAACTAAACCGATCAGAAGTCTAAATGCAAATTCCAAAAACATAAAAAGAGTACAAGATGGATGGAAGACATAAATGAATTTATTTATTAAGGGTAAACTTCCCTGATGATGACTCAGAAAGAAGTTGAACTAAAGTCAGGCTATCTGCTGGCCAGTTCCCACCTCCCCCGCCCCCGGGGGCATACCGTCACAACTTGGTTTTCCATCAGATAACATCATCCACAGAATGTATTTACAGGGTCATGAGCAGAAGGCTTTAGAAAATTCTATCCCTGACTCATACATCCTGTAAGTGAATAAGGGGAGGGTCTGTCATCTCATTTGGAAAATCACTGGGGATGAAAATGAGAAAAAAAGGAAGGGAAGGTGCAATACATAGGGAGATCAACAGGGATTTTTAGGAACATTGCACTCACTCAAAGAAGGTTAGCTTGCCCACAGCTCCTTGATTTTCACATCTTCCCTGTCAATAACCTCAGGAAGAATCAGAGACAGCTGGTTGCTGGCAGGGCCCCTCCCCGCAAGTCCTCCAAGCAAGACTGAGGTGCTCTGCCCTCAGTGAACTATATTCTGATGGGAGGAGACACTCTTGTGGGTGCAACGTATCAGGTGTAGAGAAATAGAGAAGAAATATGGGTGGGCTGTTGCTTAGCTCATTTGGTGCTATTTAATGAAACATTGATAAATTGGCTATTAAACACTAAGCAGGAAAAGCAAAGGATTTACTAGGGAACAAATACAAAGCCTCTCCTCTTTCGCAACTGGAGGGCAGGAAAAGCTGAGGACCAGGTCCAGGACTAAATTATAAGAGTAGCAGAGCCTCAGAGAAGAGCTCTCATCTTTGTCAAGTCTGCTATGCCAAGGTCAGGGTGCTAGTTGGGAAAGAGTGAACCTTTACATATGGGATGGAGACGTCTGGCTGAGTACACACAGGGTGTTCAGAATACAAGGCTGAATTCTGAATTAAGGGAGACTTAATCTGGAAGCACTCTCCTGGGATACAGGATTTAACGACCTGACAAGGATCTCAGGGGATGGGGCAAGCGTGCCACTAGAATGGCTTCACAAGTGTGAAGAGTGGTGGCCCATGTTAAATGAAGTAAAGATGCCAGGATTGCCATGGAAAGCAGTGGAACAAGGGATTAAAAAATTTTAAAAAGTGAGCAACCTAGAGTTATACAAGGCAATCCTGGGAAGTCCACAAGATGGTTATATTCTATGGGCGGGACCAGAGGATATACCAAAGTAATTAGGAAGATGCTAGTGGAAAGCATACTCAGAATTACTGATGAGTTCAGGAGTGGCTGTCCTCTGTAGACCAGGTGGATGGTAGGAGACACCGACGGAGAGCTGGGCTCACTGATTGCAATGGGGATATAAGGATGCAGATAGCTTCCTTATTTCCTTCTAATATTTTAAGAGAACACTGATGGAGACTCTGGCCCACAGGGTCCGTGTGTTGTGGCTGCAATGAACAAATTCACACCGACCACAGAAGTCCTGTGGAGAAAAAGGGATGGCATGGCCCCCCTCTAAATGAGAGAGGGCCCCGACCCGTGCCTGGACAGGCTTTCATTGCTTTTCTGGGTGCACAGGTTTGCTGTAGGCGATTACCTTTTATAGATAACAAAGGAAAGAATGTTGCTAAGTACTTCAAAGGAAAGGATGTTGCAGATCAAGGGGAAAAGTGGTTGAACTGGTTACACTCCATACTTGGGAGGTTTAGCACAGACTTTAGGAAGTTACTTTAAAGATACACTGTAAACATTTGCTGCCTCAGTCCAGGGTGAGGGAGTTTTCGCAAAAGCAAGCCTCATAGCAGCCTAGGTACAACACAGGCCTGCTTCCCCATGGGAAAACCTGTCCGGGGGCGTGGGTCCTGTGTGCTGACTCACTCCCCACTGGATTTTCTGAGTCAGGGGATGGGCTACATTCCCCACACCACGCAGAACGGTTCCCTATATAACGTTGAAGGTGAAGAAGCATCTAAAATGTCTTGCCCCTTCACCAGCTTCAGTAGGAAATGAGGGCTTGGTAAAGCAAATGTGTTTTATGATGACTGCAGGACCAACCTAGAAGATGACAAAGCTTCTAGACTATGATTCTTGTCTGTCATGGACCTGGAGAAGGAATTTCTCATATATCTGTGTGGTAGACTCATAACTAGAGTCTAGCAGCAGTAGTTCACAGAGGCCTCTCACACATGCTGCATTTCAGGGAAAAGCTGTAGATTCATTCAGATGCCATATCTGCACTGTGCTCCCACCACCTGACTCAACCCTTGTAATCCCCCCATGGATGAGATTTGCCCCATCCAATCAGAAGTGTGCAGCCATATCCTCATTTGCATTTATACTGACCAGCCAGAGTAGCTCCATAATGGCCAATCGAGATGTATGACACTGACCAATCAGGATAGTGCTATTTGGGCCAGTCAGATTGTGCAATTTTGATTCTGTATTTGCATGAAGATGGATCAATCAGGAAACCGGGTCCGAACTTTATATAAATTGGTCTGACCTTTTGGTTTCTGCAGGAGGCTATGTCTCCCTGCCAAGAGGTCAGGTTTCCTAGGTCTATAAACTGTTTACCTGAATGAAGTTTGTTCTTTTACCCACAGCCCAGACTGGGGACTCCTGTTGGCATTTGATTGTGGCAGCAACCTTTGTTGAGACTGTAATGTCAAACTCTAAAATTTTGACTCCCAAAACTTATTTGAATAAGAAAATTTTAATAATTACAGTTAAAAAAATTTCAAATTCTTATATTCTAGAAATTCAGATGAATGATAGCAATATTTTGCTTGGTTTTTAGGCCAAATGTTCATTTGAAAACAAGGTTACTCAGCCTTCAGCTCAAATGTTCTGAGCTCCTCTAAAATATATAAGGATTTTCTTACAGAAATGGTAAATGAATGTTTTCCTTCACTATTTCTCTTCAGTAAAAAAAAAAAAATAGCAAACAAAAAACAAAAAAAACCCTCTCCATCTTCACTCTGATCCATGTGAATATTTATATAATTTCTGGGTAAGCTTGGCCCTTCTCTGCTGGTTTCTTTTGATACCTCTGTCCCACCCCTATCCCTACCCCCTTTTGAAAAAGTTATCTGTTTTGGCTCTTAAATTCCTGAATCAAGAGAGTGAGTTTCCGAGTTCCTCCCACTCCTGCCGTAGCTGGCACTTGTGAGGTTTCAGGAAACGCTACTTGTTGGTGACAGTGACCACAAACCACAGACAAAGATGTCTAATAGACTAGAAAATTAAGCTGTCCGTTATAATTACAGTCTTTAGTAGTTTTTAGAATGCATCCTCCTATTTCTGGAAAATTCTTCTACTTAAAAGTGGAAGATAAGACTAAGATGGGCCAGCTACCAATACTCCAACCTTATTTTTAAATTTTACTATTTTAAAAAAGATTTTATTTATTTATTTTTAGAGACTGAGGAGGGGAGGGAGAAAGAAAGGGAGAGAAAGGGAGAACCATCAATGTGTGGTTGCCTCTCATGTGCCCCATACTGGGGACCTGGCTGGCAACCCAGGCATGTGGCCTGACTGGGAATGGAACTGGCGACTGTTTGGTTTGGAGGCTCCCTGTTCCATCCACTGAGCTACACAAGCCACGGCTAAATTTTATTTTTTAAATTATAAAACAAATATAGTACATATTACGGGAAACGTACAAAATACAGAAAAAACCCGCACACCACCTTGCGAACACAGCGATGTAATCATTTCCATTTTAATCACTCAGCTTCACCTACCCTGGCGTTCCCCCGCCTAGCAATTTTGACCTGCGCGCTCTTGGGGCGGTGCTGCGGCGCCGGGTGCGTGGTCGCCATGGTAACCGCACAAGCCCGGGGTCCCTGCAGCGACGAGGGCTAGTCCCAGCGCCGAGAGCAAGGTGGGCGTGGGATGAATGGGCTGCTCCCAGCCAGCCTGCTCGGGCGGGGACTGGAAGTGGGGCGACTCGGCCTGTGCCCGAGCTCGGCGTAGCGGGTCTCACCACGCGGGCAGTCTCAGGGGTTCCGGTAGGTGTTTGCGGGATTCAGGCCGCAAGGCGAACTCTGGTGCCCCGTCCGCTGGACCTTTTGGGTGGTGCGGTTGGGCTGCCGCTCTGTATGATCTTCCCCAGGCTTCCCTTTTGTTTAACCCTAGGGGCCCAGGTCCGCCTTTGGGTACCATCTCCCAGGGCTGGGGCTTAAAATTCTCAAGGGACTACATCTTAAAGAATGCAATTGGCTTAAAAGGCCCTTAACATCTATTCCTCTGCTACAACCTCAGGCTGCCTTGACTACCTCCTCGCCCTTTGTTTCTGCTACTCCTGTAACCCGCGTTGTCCTTCTCTTAAGACCCCAGCTCTTCAACACCGAAGGGTCACCTCTTCTGGAAAGCCTTTCCGGGACCTCCCAACTCTGAGCCCACTTCAGATGTCCATGCTCTACCCTCAAAGCACCCCTTGCCTATCTCCATGTATAGTGCCTGTATCCCACGTAGCACTCTGTCATTACGTGTCATTTACTTTGGCTTTCCCCAGACTGCAAAGGCCAATGGGGTAGGGGCCATGACCTATGCGATTTTCCATGACTAGTGCCTTAGCAGCCTCAAAAAGAGTTCACGTGAACTTTATAGTTCAAAGGAAAACTTTAGAGACAGTTTCCCACGCTAATTCAGTAAAGCATAGCAGGTGCTGTTCTCATTTGACTGTTGAGGAGAGTAAGTTTAGCAAGGTCCCCTAATTAGTAAATACCAGAATCAGGACCAAAGCGTGGGCCTTCTGGCTCACAGGGCATGGGCCATTCTGCCTTCACAGTCTAGCCTTCTCTCTCCTCTCACTCATGTTCTCCGTGAACTTGTCGTTATAGGTAGTGGGGTGGCAATTTTCATGCATGTTACAGCTTTCGTGGGCAAAGAAAGTGTAACTCATTTTTGTCCATGACAGACCTCATTTCTTCCATGAGCGCTCAATTATTTTGATTATTAGGGGAAGAATAATGGAAATGCTCCATTGGATTCAGCTCTGCCTGTGGCTAAGGGTTAATTTCTCTCCTACACAAGTGTTTAGGTTCTCAGATAACTTCTCTGATCCCCTCCTTGAGAGGGTGTCCTGTGGTTCTCAAAGTGTGGTCTGAGGAACCCCTGGGGCTCCCTAACACATTTGCATGGAACCCACCAGTCAAATGATCTTCCTGTTCGTAGATAAAGAGTGCCTTTGCACTAATTGCCTCACGTGTTACAGTGGTTTTCCAGAGGCCACAGGAGGGGATGTCACAGCATCCCGTATCATCACAGCAAATGCAGGAGCAGATAGGAGGATCGCCTGTCTTCTAATACGCCAGACATGAAAGGGATTTGCAAAAATGTAAAATAATGACACTTCTCATCAGTATTCTTTGTAAAACATACTTGTTTTACATAAGCTATTTTTTTATGTTAACATGTAATTGTTTTAAGATGAATTAAATATTTTAAAGACTTCTCAGGTTTAACTTCTAATATGGTAGATATTGGTAGACATAACCCACATAAACGAAAAGTTTTTTGAGACTGTAAAGAGCCCTCAGATCAGAGAGTTTGAGAACTGCCACTCGAATTATGCTAGTTCTGTGTTGATTTGGAAATTAAGCTCCACTTAAGGGCATACCAAAGGTAGCTCTGAGTATTCTGGCCTGAATCACATTTCCAGAGTTGATCTAGCCTATCTCCAGATCTCTGAGTTAACCTGGATCGCACTGAGCTCTAGACGCAGGATCACCTGTCTGTAGTCAAGTGTTTGGTGTGGTAGAGCTGAAGGTTATGTACTCAAGACTCTACATAGGAAGACTGTGTACTTTTAAAAAAAGAAAAGAAGAAATGATAGCATCAACATATTTTCTTTTGCGTCATGGTGCTCTTGCCGGAGGGTCGATGACAGTTTAATGATGATGATAGGTTCTGCTCACCGAGTGCTCGCCAAGTGCTCGGTCCAGGTGTGTTCTGGAGAGGAATCAAGAAAGGTTTTAGGAAGAAGGTACATTAGTAGCTTGGCCTAAATAGGATTTGGCTAGTAAGAATGGAGGAGATAAAAAGCTATTCTAGGCCTAGTAGCAGGGGTGTGTGTGTGTGTGTTGGGAGGATGCAGCGTTGGATGCCAGAAACTCAAAAAGATGATAGATTTCCATTGTACTGTATTTGGTAAAATGAAGGAAACATAAGATTTAGACCAAATCTTATGGTGGAGTCGTAGCTGATTGGCTAACTCAATTCACATTCCTAACCCCATATACCTTGCTTGTTTTCCTTATAGAGGCAGGAAGAAACTTTTTTTTTTCTTTTGTTTCTCTTAAATATAGAGGCACTTGGCCAATAAATCTGGCCTTTGAGATATAATTGGAAGTTTGTTGGGATTGGTAGGAAAGACTTTGATTTGCTTTTCTCTTAAAAGGGGTGAACAGCACTAGTATCCTCTGGGGGATTCTCCTTTCTTCCTGCCATAAATATAGACACGATGCCAGGAATTATGACAGCCATCTTGTCACCATGAGGCAATGCCATGATAACGAAAGTCTTACAGACTGTGATCGAATACAGAAATAGAAAGAGCTTGGATTTATATTTTTGAGCTGCCGAATCATCTTCCCCTTTAAATTTCCTATGTGAGAAAATAATCTACTTTAAAAAGTCAGTCTTACTATTCATTATTTGCAATCAAAGGATTCCTAACTTCAACAGCTTAGAAGTCTTATACACATTTAGTGAAGGTAGAGATTAATGGAGGGCTATAGTAAAAAGAGATGTTATTCTAACTAGATATCCCTTCCTTCTGAATAACCAAGTCTTGCCTGTTCTTTATGTCCCAACTTAAATGCCATGTTCTTTACAAAGTATATGATTCCCTATATTCCATTTTGTGCATCTTCTTACCCCACCCCTGGGAACACTATCCCGAATCATGTTCAGTCCTGCTTTTCTTCTACTTCTTTTAGAAATAGTGTCACTGAATTCATTGTATTCCTGAAGAGTCTATTTTAATTTTAATGGCTTTCAACATCACAAAAATATGTCTTGATGTATATAATCTTTTGGATTTATGTTTTTAGTTAACATAATTATATTGCTAAGATTCATTCATATTGTGTGCCTTGGTTATTTTTGCTGTATACCAAATTACCCCGAGCTTAAAATAGCACACACCTGATATCTCATAGTTTCTCTGGGTCAAGATCCAGAACCAGACCTTTACCTTCAGGGTCTCTCACGAGGCTGCAGTCAAGGTGTTGTGTGGGGCCACTGTTATCTCAGAGTTCAACTGGGGCAGATCCGCTTCCAAGTTCACTCGGTGGTTGTCAGTGAATTTAAGTCCCTCACATGTTGTTGGACTGAGGGCCTCAGTGCCTTACTGGCTGGTGGCCAGAGATTGCCCCCCCACCCCCCCCGTTTCTTGAAAGGTGGCCCTCTCCATCATAGCACATGAGAAGTGCCAGGAAGAGAATATAGGTAAGACAGAAGTCACAGCCTGTTGTACGTGGATAATGGGAATGCCATTCTGTCACCTTAGAAGAAAGTCACCATGTCCAGCCTCCGTTCATGAGGAGGAGGAGGACACAAAGGTGTGAGTACCAGAGTGCAGGGTGAGGGGTTTTGGAGCCCGTCAGAGCTGCCTAGTGTGTGATCTATCAGTATAATTTATCCGCTTTCACCACGATGTACGATCTTGTGTAAATATGCTATAGTTGATGCTCCTGTTAGTGGGCCTGGTCTTTTTCCCCATCCAGGATTTTTGCCGTATGAACAGTGATACCATGGACATTCTTACATGTATGAGGGGGCCTTGCCCCTCCTCCCGGAACCGTTCCCAATTTCATATGTGGTATGCCAGGGTGAGCAGTGGTAAGACCTCCTAGATTAGGCCTAGCTGGAATTAATCTTGTCCCTTCGAAATTTCCATAGCTCTTCATCTCTTGTGATAGTTACCATCTGTCACCTTGTATTACACTTATTTTATACATGTCGCCTTTTCTCCCTTGAAAAAGTTAGTTGTTGAGGGCCGGAAGTAAACTTGGTGGTTCTTTGTAATTTACGTGGTACCTACCCCTCACTTAGTTTACAGTATTAGTAAGCTTCCGGGAAGCATTACTGAGTGACTGAATGCCGTCTAAACATCAGCACCTAATTTTTCCAGGTCTTAGTAATCTGGCTCCAATGATCCAGCTGTATTTCTTACCTCTCCCCAATAGGGACTCATGTTTAGGCAGGTGGGTCTCTCTAACGTCCTCTTTCGATCTTTTCCCAGTGAATCTAGTCCACACTACTCTCTTCTTCTTATTGAATTTACTATTTGTATCCCATATTTAGCATTTTAGCATATAACCAGGCGGTGTACTGACTGCATTCACTGGTGGTAGGTGTACAATACACTCTTTAACTGGATGGATGAAGTATTTTACTTTATAATTATTTTCAACCAGTTAAGAATTGTCACCCCATCTATATTGTCAGTGGGCTGACTGAATAAACAGATAAACTCCGATTCATCTTAAGCAGATTTCTATTACTTTTTTGTTTGTTTGTTTCAGGTAATTTTGGAGTTAATGGAGTCAGAGGGACCCCCAGACTCAGAGAGTTCAGAAAAATCAGTATTTTTATCCCAGCAAGGAGAAGAAGTTGAAGAAGGAGAAGAAGAAGAGGAGGAGGAGGAGGAGGAAGAGGAGGAGGAGCCAGAGGAAGCAGGCTGGGTGAATCCCCTCCTGCAGCCTGCCCTCACAGGGGATGTGGAAGGTTTGCAGGAGGTTTTTGAGGATCCCGAGAACCCTCATCATGACCAGGCCATGCAGCTCCTCTTGGAAGAAGACATTGTCGGGAGGAATTTGTTGTATGCAGCTTGCATGGCTGGGCAAAGTGATGTGGTTAGGGCTTTGGCAAAATACGGTGTGAATCTGAATGAAAAAACCGCCAGAGGTATTCCGTCTTCCTTCTCTCCTCCGTATTACTTAGGGCTAGCTAAAGATGCAGGTATTACCTTTAAAGTTGGGTAAATTGGATGCGCCTGCTTTATATTGTGCATATATTATGTATCTGTTGACGCAACAGAGCAGAGCAGTTAAGAGCACAGACTCCACATTTGCTGTGTGCCTTGGGCAAGTTACCTAATCATTTTGTGTCTCTGTCTCTTCATCTGCAAAATGGGGCTAATAACTGTATTTTCCTCATAGGGTGTGGTGAGGACTAAATAAGATAAATATAAATATCTCATCCCCCGTGGCACACAGTAAGCTGGTAAACAGTAAATGCTCAGGAATATTATTACGTGATGAGTCTTGAAGACGGTGGTGGTCCATCGGCCCTGGCTGTGCCCCCATTCTTTCTGGCAGGTTACACCCTCCTCCACTGTGCTGCCGCTTGGGGCCGTCTGGAAACTCTGAAAGTGCTGGTGGAATTGGATGTTGACATAGAAGCGCTGAACTTCAGGGGAGAGCGAGCTCGAGACGTCGCCGCCCGGTATTCCCAGAGCGAGTGCGTGGAATTCCTGGACTGGGCAGGTGAGGACACACCAGGCGTCCGCAGACTGAGTGACTCATCCGTGCGCTCTTCTGGGTGTATGTCATGCGTCTGTCAAAGGTCAAAAGTCCTTGTGCTCTTTTGAGTTTTACTGACATTTTGCCTATGTCATTTTCCAGGGCTTCGGAAATGCCCTGGAAAGATTTCAGGACGATACACTTTTGTAACTATGCATGCGTATGTTGGTTGGAAAGCGAGCAGAGGTGACGTTCATGGCATTCTTTTTGCATAGTGATTTGTGGTCGTGTTCAGAGCAAGCGTTTATTAAATGCCTACAGAGCATTGTTGTAGGTACAACTGGTTGTTCCTGCCCTGTGGGCGGTTGTTAGGTGGGGGATGGAAAACCACAGGCACACCCTGCCGTTAAGTAACGGCCTCAGGAAGGCTCCAAGGAAGGGTTATAATCAACACAGCAGGTCGCACATGCTATGTAGCGGACGGAGGGCGTGAAGTCAGAGCGTGTTGGTGTTGAGCTGGGCCTTGGAGAACGGGTGGGACTATACGAAGCACTTTGCACAATGCTTGGCGTGTGGTCAGCACTTGAAAAATGCTGCTGCTGTTATTATTGCCAGATGGTTCCCTTCAATACAGGCTCAGGCTTTCACTTGGTTTCCGTAGCCACTGGAAGCCAGCGAGAATTTTTAGGTAGAAGAGAAAGAGGATAAAAGTGATATTTAGGAAGCTTCATCCTGGTAGCAGTAATCACCTTGTTTACCAGTTTTTTCAGGTCTTAGTAATCTGGCTCCAATGATCCAGCTGTATTTTTTACCTCTCAGTGAAATGAGAAGGGACTGGACAATTAATAGAAATAAGGAAATTGAGGGAAGAAAGCACATTGGGAAGAAAAAGGTGAATTAGACTTTGTGCACTGTTTTGTAGGTAATTTTCCTCTTGTACTAAATATTTTCTAGAAGCATTATTTCTGTCAGTGCCTTCAATTTTATAATTAGCTCTGTAAGTAAAAAGAAAACAAATTACAAAGAATTTAATTGACCCCCACTTGAGTAGTAATCTGTATTATAGGTGAAATTTGCATTGTATAATTGAAAATCCATTTTTGCTTAGAAAACACAATCCAGGGACAAATTTTGCTGTAACTTTTCTGAACAGAAACAGTTTGGGGCTTGTGGGTACAGACTTTCATTGGTTTCTTCTCTCCAATATCTATCTGTTTCAATTAGGATCTTTGCATTCTTGGGGCAATTATACCTAGCACTTCCTAGTGATGGAGAGAAAAGAAGATGATGATGCTATAAACTAGTATTCTGTTTCCACATTAATGACAGAATTGTAAGGATTGGAGCTTCAAGTGCATGTAGCTCTGGACTGTCAGAAACACAAACTACTCAACATAAACTTGAACATGTGTTTAATTCAGACTTCCAAGTGCATAAACCTCCCCCTTCCTTGTTCTGGTGATGAGAGTAGGAGGCACCTGGAGAAGTTCCAGGAGCTGGAGATGCTGCACCCCAGAGAGCACTCTCCATACTGCGGAAAATTCCACCATTAGAGATGAATTTCTTTGGGTTTTCGAGGATTGGACACTCAAGAGTCTCCCATTGAAAGAAAAGTATATCATTGTCCTCTTAGCAGCAATTAGCTGGCAGCTCAGAACTCTGAAGGGATGGAGCAAACATCTGTGGAAATGGGCAGGGTTGTGCTGCGGAAGAGGGCAAGGAAGGAGGGGAGCCTGGGAAGTGGGGCCATAAATAAACTTAAAGACCCACAATAAACTAAGACAGCTGCTGCTCTTTGCCAGCACTTGTAAAGGCTGTAGAGTTATCTATTTCTGTTTCAAGGATTGTTTTAAAATTTTTCTTAACAGTGTATTATAGATCTGGGATTTTTCATGTATTTCATATATTTCTGGGATTTTTCATGTTTTTAATCAAATCTTCTGTCCTATTCTCAGATCAGCCTCCCAGTTTTTGTTGGATGATATGGTAACCGTACTTAAAAAAAATTGAGGTGGCTGAGCAACAAAACTCTGAAATTAAAAAGAAATGTTGATACTCAATTCATCATTTATCATACTAAAAATGGAAAAATTATATTTAAAACATTGATCTATTCCATAATACTTCTGTCCTATTTTAGAAAAGGGCATCTGAGATGGGAAATTAAGTCTTCTTGTGGCCGTAAAATTTGCTCAGGAAAGTAAGAACAATCACAAATATTATTTAAATCAGAGATTTATTAAAACACTGAAGATTCTATTCTATGGATTGGTTAATGATTAGTAATGTAATATATTAAAAAGACTGAAATACTTAAATTCGAAGTAGTGATAGTGTACAATCTTTTTCCCAGTACTTTGGAAAGTTCGGATATCTTTTTTTTTTTAATTCTCACCTGAGGATATGTTTATTAATTTGAGAGAGAGAGGGAGGTGGGGTGGGAGGGAGAGAGAAATATTGATCAGTTGTCTCCTGTCTGTACTCTGAGAGGGAGTCAAACCCACAACCTAGGTATGTGTCCTGACCGGGGATCGAACCCATAACCTTTTGGTGTACGGGGACAACACTCCAACCCACTGAGCCACCTGGCCAGGGCAAGTGTGGATGTCTTTTTAGCTGAATAGAAATAACTTTTCAACCCAGACTTCTTTGGAAAATTTCAGTAAAGAATGTAGCAAAAAAAAAAAAAAAATTACAAAGGCTCACAAAGAACCATTTTTAACCTTATATGAGTTCTCTCAATAGAATTCTTGTGTAGTCTCCATATTGGATTGAGCTACATTCCCATGTGGATGTTTATGATATCCTTTCACTCCTCGTCCATCCTTCCTCTTTAGTTTTCGGTGCTTGATGCTCTTAGCCGTGGGACGGTGGGATGCCCGATTCAGGTACTCGGTCATCACTGATGTTGTGGCCAACAGTTTGCAGAGTAATTGGTCAATGTCATTGATGGACTGGCTTTCTAGTTCATTACCTGCTGTATCTAAGGAGGCTTGTTTTTTCCGCTAAAGGAGGGAAAAGCAAATGATATTACAGGGTTTTTTTTCTTACTGTAGTTCAAATTAAGTTTTCTGGATATCTATACTTCAAACACTACACATTATTTATTTATACAAGAGAAAGGTTACTACAGAGAACAGGTACAAGGGCAGGAGAAATGCTCGTTTGTGTAGTTCCTGTGAAAGATTATAAGTTTCATCACCATCAACAAACATTTAAAAAGTGCTTTTTTATAGCTAGAGCCTTCATTTAGGAGAGAGTGTTAGAATATTAGCAAAATAGATCCCTTTCTTAAACAGCCTCAAGGCATAATCAATAAAACCATAGTCATTTTAGAACAATCTGATTATTGTAATGTCAATGTAAAGGTCAATTTTAAGATTGCCTGAAAATACGGTGCTGTTGGCAAAGCGGGGAATTAGTTCAAGAGCGCCGTTCCCCAGAAAGTTATCCTAACATGAGACCTTAGTTTACAGTTCATTTAGAAAATATGTGCCAACCCTTATATACTTAGCTTTCTTAGATCTGGAAGGAATCTAACAGATATTTTGTTCCCGACCCTTCATTTCGTGGCTGGAGCGGCTGAGAAGCACCCATGACTTACCTCCGGGCCCAGACAGATAACTTCATTTCCTGTGCACTCTACTCATTGTAGCCCACTGCTTTCTTCATGTGTTTTGTGGCTTGAAATAGAGGGGTTGGACTAGATCGTTTGAAGGGCCTTCTAGTTCAGTACTCATTTGCTGAGCACCTAGTATGCGCAAGACACTGTGCCAAGATGCCGGGGGTGAGTGGCAGGGGCTGGGCGAGGTTACAAAGAGGGATAAGGCGTGGTACTTCCCCTCAAAGAAACTGGTAAGCTTATGTCTTAAACTGAACTCTCATAACTATTACTATTTGCATCACTAATTTACCTTTTTCTTGTGTTTCTTCCATTTCATCCACAGGTAATGCACCGATAAAGCAGCCAGAATTAGAAAGATAGCTTGTCCTACAATATACACGAGATATAAAAAACCCTGAAATATGTCCATATTAGCAAAGTTGCAACATAGTTTGTTTACAGGGTAAGGTAGACAGTGAGACGGAGAAGTCTTAACTCTCAGATAGGGCATTTCTTCTGGAAAAATCTCCCATCCAACCTTGGCCCAGATAGTTCCATCACAAATGCAGAGACTTTCCTTTAATAAGCAGATAACCAACAGAGGCAAGATTGGGGATAGTTCTTGAAGGGACATCTTCCTGTCTCATTGGGACAAAAAGAGTTTATAGCCAAAAATACAGTCGGAGACGGAGTAGAAATGCCCCGAGCATTAGCTAACACATGCGCTGAGTGTGGTCTTCTTAGTCGGCAACATGCACACGCTGCTGGCCATTGTTACATGTTCGGTCATAGTGATTCAGGGAGAGTCAGTGATGTCATAACTGCGCTGGAACTAAAGGGTGTCACCCAGCCGGTCACCGTGGGTTTCTCAGGGAAACTTCTTCTTGCTTTTTATCAGAATTATTTGAGCTTCTTCAATTTTATGAAAAACAAAGCCCTTCCTAATATCTTGCTAGTAATCAACTGTAATCACATTAATGAAATTTCATGGGAGCAATTGACCTGTATCGCTTCCAAACCCTTCTATGGTATGGCTGTTTTACATCTACTTTAAAAATATCTGTAGCTATACCGTTTCACACAACGTACAACCTGCTTCTGGTTTTTTGTTCTTTTTCTTTTTCGCTCTGAAATAGCTTTCCTTTCATATAGGTAAGCAAGAAAAGTTCTGTCCCCTTTTCCCTCTGTCCCTTCGGAGGCAATGCTGTACTATCAGGTTGGGGGCGAGGGGTGGGGGTTGGGCCTGGTATGTGAAAGAAAAGATGAGGTGGTGAGGCAGTGTGGTATACGATAAAAAGGTGCGTTAGAGACCCTGCCCCTAAGTACCTTATAATCTAGGGTAGAAGCAAAAACAAAAAAACAAAAAACCCCCACCATAATAAAAATTCCAACACACTGTAGACTGAAATGAGAGCTGAGTCAAATTATAATCATGTAACAGTTTATAGACCAATGAGTTTCACTTGGGGGAATTAGGAGTTTCGCAGAAGCCTGTTTAAGTAAGCTTTGAGGAATGAGTAGAATTTTGGTAGGTGGACAGAGCATTTTAGGTTGAAGAAACATAATAAGCAAAGCAGTTCTGTGCAAACATCCCCGTAACCAATATGTATCCAGCACCTCCTGTGTGCCGAATACTGTTCCAGGCACTCAGAGTGCATGTGCAGCTAGGCACAAGACAAAGTATGTTCATGGAGCTTCCTTTCTAGTGGGGAGACATAGAAAATATACCTCCATGTGCATATCTATGGAGTGCGCTGGAGAGAAAGCAGCGTGGGAAAGGGACTCTGAGGTGGCCAGCAAGTGAAGGCATGAGCGAGTGTGCGTGTGATTTCATAGAAGGCCTCAGGGAAGGCCTCTCTGATGAGGTGCTGCTGGAGCAGAGACCCGAGGACCCGAGGGAGTGAGCCGTGCGACACCTGGGGGCAGAGGGGAGAAGACATGAATAATGGGTAGACTCTGTGGACGCACATTGGAAGGGATAAAGCCGGACAGACAGCTGGGGCTACACAGAGCTTGGTGGGCCCTGTGTTTTCTTCAGTAACCAACAGGGAGTCCCGTTTAGGGTTCCGAGGGGAGGCCTGGCACAGTAAACGTATTGAGTGCTTACTGTGCGTCAGGCGCCGGGCCAGGTTATTGGCACACCTCCTACAACATTTAGCTTCAGCCTCACGACGACCCCATGAGGACTGTGCCTTATTACTTACATCGTGTGGAAGGGGAAACCGATGTTAGAGGGTTTAAGGAATCGCTGTGGTCTGTTTGTCTCCCTAGAATCTCACATGTGGAAACCCTCATACCCAGTACGATGGTATTAAGAAGTGGGGCCTCTGGGAGGTAACTAGGACATGTGGGTGGGGCACTCATGAAGGGGATTAATGTTCTTTTAAAAGGAAAATGATTCAGATGTTGGTACCTTGGAGTGAGGTGCAGCTATAACAAACACATGAAAATGTGGAAGTGGCTTTGGAATCGGTAATGGGCAGATGGAAGAATTTTGAGGTGCATGATACAAAAAGACTTGAGTAGCCTGTCGGTAAGAGACATGGACATTAATGATGCCGCACAATTCTAGGGACATAGTGAGTGCCCCCAAGTGCTGTGCGGGTTGACTGTCACCGTTCCTGAAATTCAGGGAAAGCACCACAAACAAAATCTCCACACAGTCACTTTAAAGCTCTGGATGCGTCATAGTACATTGCAGTTGAGCAAACTCGTCTTATTATTGTCCATTTTTCTGCCCTGTTCTTACAGATGCAAGGCTGGCTCTGAAAAAATATATTACAAAGGTCTCTACAACTGTCACAGACGCAGAAAAGGGACCAGGGAGATTCCTTAAAGAAGACAAGGTACTACGTTGTGGTCCTCGCTTGTCCTAAAGTCTTCTGAGACTTTTGCCTCGTATCTCTAGTTTCCACACTAACACTCTAGAGGTGGGGGTGGTCCTTCCCACCCTCTTCCCTCCACTTCCCTTCCCTCCTGCCCTTCCTTCCCTCCTTCCTTTCTCAATGGACTGCTCAGAATAGCTGGACTAATGAAACTGAATCAACTAATATTAAAAGAGTGGCAGAGAGATGTACTAAGTGTCACCCATGAGCACGAATGAAGCTTAGGAAAGTAGTGTTCAGCGAAAGAAAATTCACCAAAGATTTCATAGAATTTTACAAAGTTCAAAAGCAAGCGCCATCAAAGCGTGTTGTTTAGGGATGCCTACCTATGAGGTAAAACCATTTTAAACAGGGCAGTAAAGGTATAAGCACAATGTGGTTACCAAGTGGAGGTGGGGGGGGAATCGGGGAGGGGCACAGAGGTGGGCTTCATAGTACTAGAGGTATTCTGTCTGGGGCTTCTGTTGACTATTAGGGCCCACTGATGCTCATTATTTTGCTTCAAAACTTAGATATACATCATTTCTTTCAGTGTATGTGCATATATGTCTTACACGTTTTTAAGGTATCAAGTTTTACATAAGGAGAAAAAGACGCACCGATATAAAGATAGCTAATTGAAAGCCAGCTTGCCATATTTAGTAGGTTAAGTCCTGCACGTGCCCTGGTTCATTGCTTTGGAAGTACACCCACACAACAGATACACTCGAGGCATCAGGAATCTGCTTTGGTTTTGAATTATTTCCTGCTTCTCTCTGCAGGATGTTCTGCAGTATGCAGAATTTTCTCGCGACCCTCTAATGAAAGAGAATTAGCTATTGCTAAAGCGTGGATGTCACCAAGACTGGGAACATAAGTCACACAGTTCACTTGTCGTTTGTAAAACGCTTTACAAAATCACTTATGAAACAAACCAAATGTAGGCAAAATTGAAAACCTAGAGACATGCAGTGGTGGCCACTGTTTCAGAACTCGGGCCGAGCGTGCTCACTGGTGGCCGTGTCAGAACCTGCAGACACGGAATGCCGTCACACGAAGGCCCGTTGCCCAGTGCAGGTTTAGAGACACTGTGGAGTTTTGTTTTTCGGCATATCGGTGGAAAGTACATCTTCTGTTTCTGTCTCTAGAATACCATCCTCGGTGCATGCCGTGTAAAAAGCGAGTGGTTGGAAACCCATGTGGAAGCTTCTATTAGTGAGCTCGTTGAGCAGAAACAACAATTAGAAGATATCGTGACTCCTATCTTCATAAAAATGGCTACACCACGTGAGTTGTGGATAAAAAGCGGTTTGAATGTCAGAAAAGATGAATATTGGGTTCTGTGTTACTATTCTGAGATACTCTGATTTGTAATGATCTTCAGTAAGGAGTTACAAGCGCTGACCTGTGATATAACTCCCGAGTTGTAGTGATAGTTTTAATATTAATAACAACGTAATAGCTGAATTATTTCTGTAGAGAATTTCCAATACTAATAAAGTAGCGTGGTAAAGATTGTCCGTGTCGAACTGCTTGAGGACCTGCCGAAGCGGCTCCCACTTCCCACTCCCACTCGCAGGAAAAGCGAGCGTTCCCGGCTCTCCACTTCACTGTCAACAGTTGCTGCTGTCTTTCAAAGCAAGTTTAGCCAAGCGAGTGGGTGTGAAGTGGTATCTTACGGTAGTTTTGATTTCCACTTCCTTATTTACTAATGATATTAAGCATCTTTTTATGTGTTAACTGGCCATTTGTATATTTTCTTTGGAGAGATGTTTCTTTGAACCCTTTGCCCATTTTAAAATTGGACAGTCTTTTTATTGTCGAGCTGGGAGAGTTCTTTGTGTGTTTTGGATTCAAGTCCCTTATCAGATACAAGGCGTGCAAATACTTTCTCTCATTCTGTGGCTTGCCTTCTCGCTCTCTCAAGTGCGTCCTTTGAAGCAGACAAGGCTCCGAGTTTGGTGAAGGGCAATGTCTCCCTTTTTCCCTTTTGTCGCTCGTGCTTTCAGTATCATATGTGAGAAGCATTGCCTAGTCCAAGGTCACCAAGATTTACTTCCATGGGTTTTTTTGGTAAGAGTTTGTATTTTAGCTCTTACATTTAGTTCTATGATCCATTTTGCGGTTTTGGGGGTTTTGGGTTTTTTTTTTTTTTGTATGTGGTGTAAGGTAGGGGTTCAACTTTATTTCTTTGACTGTGGATATCCAGTACCTAAGATCTTTAAGTTTAGGAAAAGGGGGGCTGTGGTTTTTTAGGTTAAGGCACTCATCTAGTCTAGCAGCACGGCAGGTTATCCCCTGCCTGCCCTCTGTGCCTAACATCTGTAGAGCCACCGAATAGCACTCTCCTAGGCCTCCTGAAGGGAAATGGGCACTTCAGCCCGTGCTTGGCCTTAAGGAGCCCACCACCCACTTCGTGAGTAGACGTGCAGACTCGAAGAGGTGGACCTAGGGCGGTATATGCTCAGAGAGGTTCCGATGTGGGACTGGGGAGGTGTTCAGTATCTGTGCGGCTGATCAGAGTTGAGTCTGGGTGAAGGAACAGTAGAAAATAAGGTTAGAAAGTTAAGGTGATCATTTCATTCAAAGTACTGAGTTGTAAGCTTAGGAAGTTCGGGCGTTGTTTTCAGGGCAGTGGGTCGCCATTAAGACTTTGGGGTAGGAGATAAGAGGGAGTAAGCAGGGAGAGTAACCTGGCCTTCTCTGTAAGATGAACTGGAGGGGGAAGAGTGGGGAGGGAGAAGGGGAGGACCTGAATTATTGGTGACACAGCCTGATTTGCACCTTCTCCTCCTTCTCCCCCACCCCTGTTAGCCTGGCTCGGCAACCTCCCTCCTTTCCTTCTCACGCCGAGCAAGAATCGCCTCTCTGCAAGCCCCCGGTGTCCCCTCCACGCACCCAGGTGTCTTGCACCTTCATACTGTGGCAGCGTTAGCTCTCTGAAAGGTCCCCTTCATTTTGAGGTGGAGAAAGTGCAGACGGGAGAGGTTAGGCAGTTTATGAAAAAGTTCCTCTACTCCATGGCAGAACTCGGAACAATCATACTCACTGTATGGGAAATGCGACCTCACAGTTTTAAATATTTTTAGAAAGTGTGCGTGGGGAGAATACTTGAATTGACATACCAACACCAGGGTTTAATTAATGACGGGCACACTGATGGATTTTATGTCCATTGTTCTCAAAACTGACTTCAATTCACGACAACATGGATGGATCTTGAGAACATCCTGCCGAGTGAAGTAAGTCTGACGGAATAAGTCAAGAACCGTCTGACTTCACTCGCACGTGGAAACTGATATAAAACTGAAAGCAACCAGCAAGCAAACAAGACAGACGAACAAGAACTCACGGGCAGACAGCAGGATGGCGGTCACAGGCGGGACAGTGGGGCGGGGGGGGGGGGGGGGGGGGGGGGGGAGGAAGAGGGTAGAAGGGATCAAGCAGATGGTGACGGAAGGAGACTTGCGGGTGGTGAGCACACAAGGCCATATGCAGGGGACACATTA
This sequence comes from Desmodus rotundus, assembly GCF_022682495.2. Lineage (NCBI taxonomy): Eukaryota > Metazoa > Chordata > Mammalia > Chiroptera > Phyllostomidae > Desmodus > Desmodus rotundus. The sequence goes on from NC_071398.1 coordinate 96,142,477, forward strand.
CAGAATCGTGCACTTGAAACCCATACAATTTTATTAACTAAATGTCGCCCTGATACATGTAATAAAAGGTTAAAAACTGGCTTACTTTTTGTTTTATATTGCAAGGCAATCAAATGTGATTTTAAATATCTGCTTCCTTTCAGGCCAAGTGAGAAGCGCAAAATCTGTAATCTAAGCCAGGCCAGAAAAGAAGCCAAGACCGTCCCTTCTACTGCGCATGTATTTTCTAAAAAGCCACACTTTCCTCTAGTGTTTGTAAAGGCAAACCTATTCGTGACCATTGAAGCTGAGAAAACAGAGGTGGGGTTTTATAAAGACGTCTAAGTACGAAATTGAATGGGCCCCGTTCTGTTCTCCCTTCGCCAGCGTGCTCACGTCCAGACCGCCTGCCTCCACTCTGCCTCCCGACCCCCGTGTGGTCAGTCCCCTGGGTGAGAGTTCCTCGGCTCCTTCCAGACCACACTTGGCTATGAGCCACAAACACCACATGGAAACTTCAAAAGCTGGCTAGAGGGTCTAATAATTTTCCTCACAGTTGAGACAGGAAATTTCCATTCAGTTGAAGAATTCTATGAAAAAAGATGAGTGACTATGTCCAGGGAAAATTTGTTCTCCCTCTCCCAGAAGGATGCTGTGGGATGACCCTCGGGAGCAAGGAAGCATGAAGGACGGTTTGGATAAGGGTCCCCTGTCCACACGACTTTACTTTTTATGTTCAAATTAAAATTTACCTGTGAGGTGGGATGCAGTTTCTTAGTAAACCTCTTGTCTTAAACCTCTTCCTGTCTTTCAATTAGTAAACAGAAGTCTGTTTAGTTTTAGATTTGGATTTCCTGTGTTCTGTAGGTTTGGTAATGCCGATATTAGAGCTGGCCTCCAGGTCATTTCTCCTTCTGTCTTGTTTTATGTTTCCTAGGGTTTAAATATCATTGCTGGTTTCATATTAGCGATTTGGAGTAGCCTTTTTCTGGTTGTTTTCCTAGTTTATCTAAAAGCCCCTGATCTACTACACTGCGACTTTCTGGAAAAGTGTTATAGAAAGAAAATATTTTTTAAAAAACCTGTTTACTGTATTTGTTTTTGTTATGACTTCCTCTTTGCCCACCCTGAAAGCTAACTGTCATTGAAGAGGGGAAGGAAATTCAACAGCAATTCAACAGTTCCATCTCAGCCATGGTTTGGGGGTAAGACTGTTTTAAATCTGCCTGACAAATTTTAAAGTTTTGAGGTCTTTTGTCTATGTTTGAGCAATTCAGTTGCTGTAAGTGAAAGAACAGGGCGATGACTCCGGCAGATCCCGCGGGTGTTTGGGGAGCAGCCCAGAGAAGGAGGCCTGTGTGTGCCGCCTTGTCGTACCGCTGAGGATCGGGAGAAGTCCATTAGCTACCTTCAAGCACTGCAGCGATGTGGGGAAAGGCCCGGTTTCTGTTGTTTGTACTCCAATTCTGCATTTTCTGAGCCTTGACCTTGATAGCTATGACTTTCTAGGCAGGTGGCCTTCGTGATTCCGAAGGATTCCGGAGTCTCACTTTCAGAGTGCTCGGAAAGACAGAGGCCCTTGTGGAGACACCTGCTACAAACTCCGCCTCTCCCTCCTTTCTTCACCTTTTAGTCACTGCTTGCAAACTTTGCGGAGCTTTTGACTTATTTGCTAATGCTGACTTCTTGAAGTTCTTTGTTTGGGCACCTTTATGTTCTTGAGGTTCTGTTACCTTCTTACAAACTGCTTTTCTAACTCTTTCACCAGCTGCTATGGTCTGAATATTTTTGTGTTCCCCCCAAATTCATACGTCGAAATGTAATGCCCAGTGCAATAGTATTAGGACGTGGGGGCTTTGGAAGGTGAGTTGGTCATAGGGTGGAGCCCTTATGAGTGGGTTTAGGTTCTTAAAAAAGAGGTCCTAGCCCTGGCCAGGTGGCTCAGTTGGGTGGAGTGTTGTCCTGAACACCAAAAGGTTGTGGGTTCAATTCTGGGATAGGGCAGCGGGTTCAATCCCTGGTCAGGGCGTGTACAGGAGGCAACCGATGGGTGTTTTTCACTTTGATGCTTTTCTCTGTTTCTCTCTCTCTAAAATCAATGAAAACATATCCTTGGGTGAGGATTTGAAAAAAAAAAAAAAAGCTCTAGGTAGCTCCCCTGCCCCTTGCACCACCTGAGGTTACAAATAGAAGACAGCTATCCAGGAAGCAGGCTCTCAGCAGACACTGAGTCCACCAGCACCATGACCTTGGACTTCCTCACCTCCAGAACTGTAAGAAATAAGCGTTTTTTGCTTATACTGTACCTGGTTTATCTTATTTTTCTTATAGCAGCCCAAACAGACTAAGACACCACCTCCTCTTCTTCATCTTGTCTCCAGCTTGACTCCTCAAAAGTCAATCCTGTCTTATAATTTTGTATGTCGATTATACCTCAACAAAGCTAGGAAGAAAGTCAGTCCTTACCCCTGGCAAAGTAGCTGATATGCTCCACCCCACGACCCTCTCTCTCTAAAGTCAGGAGGCGGGGTTCCCCGTCCTTGGGGATGCCCATGGTGCTGATAGCCTCATTCTGTGTCATTTTCCTCATGTCTGTACACCCATGTGACTTGTGAGTCTTTTGCAGGGAGGGGCTTTGTCTTGCTTTTCTTCATACCTAAAGGGCCGATAGATAACGAGTTAGTAAGTAATAGTTGAATGAATTCTCTTGGGGTGCTAACTTATCCACATACCTCACTGGTCTTCATTAACTTACAGAGCTTGTCCACCTTATAAAAACGACTCCTGAACGCTATTCTGCATACCCTGCTCATGCCAGCGCCCTCCTGCACTCCCGTTCCCCTGGCAGATGAGCCACACACACCCTGTGCCGCGACAGTGTGTCTCGTTTCTTCTCCGACCTTCGTCTCGGAAACTGTGTTACTGTTGAAGCATCTGAACCTGGGGATTACCAGTTCTCCCTTCAAGAATTCCATGGGTGTGAGGGTCTGAATGCGCATTTGTATCTATCGATCTCTGCCTTCAGTGTGTTTTAAGGCAAATACTACTTCTGACCTATTGTTGCACCGAATTACAGATACATGCAGAGGAGTTAAACAGGAAGTTGCGTGACTTTTCCCGAACACCTGTAGAGTAATTACTATGTCAAGTGCATCGTATCAGTTAAATTACATTATTTGGGCAGTGGTCAAGGAGAGGCTAAATTCAGTGTTGTAACTTCTGTGGTGTTACAGTGGTGTCTTAGACGTTCGTATTTCATTGATTGGGAAGATGTGAAAAAATAAAGGGGGAGATTGATAGGACATCACTAGGAAAACACCTACTACTGCCATCACTCTCATTTCATAAAAGACATTTTCACACCAGGAAAGAAAGGACGGTGTGTCCCGGTGTGAGGCTCTGCCCCGTAAGTTGGCTAAATTAAGGTTTACTGTAGACTGTTACATTTTTTCACTTGGCCATGGATGATGGGACTTTTGTCGTGAATCACAGCTGGCCTGGGGTCCAGCCTCTGAGAACTACTGCTCTAGACGTGGCTAACGCAGGCCGACTGCTATTTGGGTTAACACGACGCCCCAGTTTGTAAAGGGCTGGCAGTGCACCCCAGTGTTTGATCTGCTATGTGACAGATTGTATTCTTCAGGGCGACCACATCTCTCATCCTACATGTTCTTCCTGGGGTGTCATCCTGGCATGCCTCACATAGAGAGGCTGGTCTCTGCTCTCTCCTCCCGAACATGGGCAGGCCTGGGCTCTCCTGGAAGTAGTGCTATGCTATTTCCACGGATCATAAAAGGCAGTGAGAAGGGATGCAGTTTCTGCCTGGTTCTCCTGCAATGCTCACTCCCCGAGGCCAGCCTGTAGGGAGACCATATGGACAGGAAGAGAGGCCCCGGACCTGCCAGTGGATGAACGAGCCATCTTGGAAGTGGATCCTCCCGTCAAGCTGCGGAAGCTGAGACAAATGGGGTAGAGACAAGCCTTCTCTGAAGGTCCCTTCAAGACTGCAGGTTTTGGCTAAATAAATGATTGCTGTTGTTTTACGCTAGTAGGTTTGTGTCTGTTTGTATACAGCAATATATAACATGAAAATTTGGGAGCCTGAAGTGAGAAATTCACAGCAAACCCTAAAATATGTGGCATTGCCTTTTTAGGACGGGGAGGGAGGCGGAAACCAGGAGGACCTAGCTGAGAGGGTTGCTGAGAGCCCGCGGGGCTGTCAGTAGATTATTAGCAGAATCTTTCAGGGCCTCTAGGAGGCCGTTTGTGGGAGTTTATAGGAAAGAAAGGAAAAATGCTGTTAGAAGCTGGAGGAAAGGGGCCTTTGCTATGTGACGAAGGTAAGTTTGGCCCCACTGTGTTATAGGTAATAACTCAGCGATCCTGATGAGGATTTTTCCGAACAGCGATCAATGGCTACCGACTTCTTCTAAAATGTGAGAGGAAAGAGAGGAAGTAAAAAGGAACAGTCCAGTTTTCAAGTAAAACTTCAAAGAAATATCAAGAAGCCAGTACTTGGTGGGCTTGAAAATGACTGTTTCTCATTCCTAGCCTTTCTAGACAGCAAAAAGTTCTCAAACTAAGAGGTGGCTTCTGAGACAAGATGATATTTCAGGTGGGATTGTGAGGCCACTTGTGAAGACCTTTGAGATACCTAAGGTGGTGCCTCGCGGAGCATTTGAATGTGGCATAGGAATGAGAGAGCAGAATTTCATCGTCTCAAAACAACATCCTTGAAAGGAAACTAAAAATTGATCAGTAGTGTTCATTGCTTGAAATTTATACTGTATTTGTTTTTAGTGATTAGGGTTGAGGCAAAAATACGTCAGTCAGCCATCACAGAATTTGGGATGCATTTGTTCTCCAATGAAGAGTGGCTGATATTGTGTCTTCAAATTAAGGACCAAAAACCAGTGAAAAATAGGAGTCAAGGAGGAAAATGGGGGTGAGAAATTCCCACTGAAAAGGTAGTGGTAGGAAAAGACAATGGAAAGGATCATTGATAAAGTCAGAGGGGAGACAAGATAATGTTGAAGGGAGCTAGGGGTGAAAAAGAAAAAGTCTATATTTTAATAATTTGGGAGGAGGTTCTCTCTGCATGATCAGTGACCGTTTCAGCTATTATGCCAGGCAAAGAAAATCAGTTAGGACAGTTGTGGGTATGACCCAGCTTGAGCAGTAAGAAAGCCAGCTTCCCTGGAACTGGGTCACTTAGCTGCTTCTGGATTGGTGGTGGGGTTGATGCATGTAGCCAATCAGAATGAAAGTGAGTTGGGAAGAAACCAATAGGAAGTAGGCAACAACATAGGTTTCAGTGTGGTATCAGTTGGCCGTACTGAGCCCAGCAAACAGACGCAGAGCTGAGTGAACATTGCATTGTTCTTTGTGGTTTCCTACAGCCTTCATCTGGATTTCAATTCGGAACCCACTGAGCCTTGGAAGCACACACCGCTGGGCTTGGTGGTTTGGAGAAGAGCTTGATTTGAGAGTGAGAGTGTCATGACAAGCAGGTCTAGCAGGAAGTGAAGATGACAAGGACCTAAAGACAGGTGAAGCAATTTGAAGACGTAGCATTTTGAATCTCTTTTCTGCCCCGCCTTCTGCTTCCCCCAGAATCACTGTGGTTTGTGGACCAAACAGGTACAAAACAGAGAACCAAAAATGAACTCTAAATACTATTGGGGATACTTCAGGAACCGCTAGGAAGTTTTAGGCTAAGACTAGCCATAGGGAAAACTAAAACAGAACGAGTCCTTCTCAGCACCACTGCGTAGGCTGTGTCCTTCACAAGGGCACTGAGGTATGGGGGTGTTGAAGGTGAAATCCAGTCTGTTGTTCATGTGCCAAGCCATGTGCCGGGTTGTTAGGAAAGGGAACTTTTTCTAATTCACTCAGACACCATATGATCAAACCTCATCTTTTCTTCCCTTTTTTTTCAGGTTATTCAGCCCCCATCTCTTCCTTCCCCACCTAACTGGTGTGACTCAACTTTGACCTTGGATCCCCTTTGCCATTTTGGTTTTGGAGGGGTCCTAGAGAGGAAAAAGGGGCATAGGACTGCAGTAGTAGCAGGGATTTCTGGAATGATTTGTACCCATGGAGAAAGAGTTCCCCCTCAAAGAGTTCAGTTTATCAGCTATTTAGGGAGAGCCCAGCATGTGCCAGGGACTGTGTGCACAGCCTTGAGAGAAATGGGTATTCAGCCCTAGCCCTTGAGAAACTCACTGTGCAGGGGGGAAGGCAAACATATTTACCACATCACACAGCCCAGTGGCAAGGGCGAAAATCCACACAGCCCTCCGTTGTGTGCATGAAGCAGTCAGAGACACGCTAACACTGCTGTCTGTTTCCTGCAAAATGTTACCGGGGCAGGAGCTGGAACGGGAGGTGTCAATGTGTGCCCCATGGGAAGACACGCGCTCACCAATGAGTGTGGCACCGTCTTAGATGGAAAGAGCGTGACTGCGTCAGGTCCTGCCAGGTCTCATTTTCTCCTTTTTGCACATTATCCCAGGTTAGTCTGCGGTTGTGAAAGTGTCAGTGACAATTCACTTGTGGATTCTCCAGGAAGGCCTGAAAAAGCAATGACAAAATTGAACTCTTCCTTTTGGGGGCAAAAGGAAGGCATCAGACCCGATTTACTCTGTGGAAGGTCGGCAGACCACATGTATTCGCTGGGGCATTTTACAATGCTCGCCTGTTGCACCATTGTTTTGGGAGGTAGGTGGTGGCTTTTAAATCTCACCTTTCCTCTGCCCTTGGAGCCTTGGCCAGTGCAGACTGTAATCACAACCACATCCAAAGAAGGGTCCAGTGCAGTCATAGACGTGAGTAAGTGCTGTCAGTCTAGCTCCACTTAGTTGTAAGTAGCACCTACCTTACGTTCCTTGACTCGGGGACATTGGCCGAGTACAGCAGCATGGTCGGCCCAGGAGAATAAGACAGTCCTTCACCTCCAGGAGTCCCTGTGTGGGGACAGCGGGCAAACACATCCTTACAATGCAATGTGGGTAGCAGTACGAAAAGGCATGGTCCAGGTCTCTGCGGAGGAGGGAGAGCCTCACACTGTCTTATGCCGCCAGGCCTAACCTGACCAAAACGGCTGGGATGAGGGGAGGCAACGGGAGTGAACAGATCCTAGACACACGATCACAGTCTGCATTGTTGGAGTCATCAGTTCTATCTGTTGTGTTATGGGAAGATGAACGACCCACCCCTGTCGAGAAATTAGGACAGGCAGATTTATTTATTTATTTTTAGAGAGGGGAAAGGAGGGAGAAAGAGAGGGAGAGAAACATCAGTGTGTGGTTGCCTCTCTTGGGAACGTGCCCCCTACTTGGGACCTGGCCTGCAACCCAGGCATGTGCCCTGACTGGGAATTGAACCAGTGGCACTTTAGTTCACAGGCCTGTGCCCAATCCACTGAGCTATGCCAGCCAGGGCAGGAAGGACTTATTAAACAATGATTAAGAATTCAGTAGGAATGGTGACTGCTATTCATGCAGATAAAAACATTCAAAATGCAGGTGCTCAATTCCACAATTCGACACTAGCGATTAGAGAAGTTTCTAGTCCACTTAAAAATTTTTTTCTTGGGAAAAATGCCAGCTGCTTTAACATCCTTTCTGGAATTAGGAAGACTGTAAAGAAACAGACAGTGAAGCAACTGTGCATTAAAAAACTTGAATTTCACTCATTGTATCAGGGAATGCTTTCTCTGGGGTCTTTAAAATACAAATGACCTTGGTGCCTGTTGGTACTACGAGTGTTGGTGACCATGAACTTTACTAGTTCTAGATCCTTGATGATTCCATAGAGACAAGGGGTCCAGCAGTAAAGGGCATTGCAGAAATAGTTTGAGAAACATTTCCTTTGGCCTTACAAACAAGAAGTATTCCATAAATATTTACTGAGTTGGCTGGACGTCAGTCAGTGCAGAATCTGGGATGCCAATGAGTCTTGCCTGAGGCATAAATTAGTTGGATTAGGGTCCCTAAATTACTTCTGGAGGAACCGAATCTCAGAGCAGACAGTTTCAAGGTGAGAAAATGCATGTAGACAGAAAATTAACAAGTGTCTTTGGTGACTTGTCTGGTGAAGGCAGTTTTCACTGTAGGTAGAGCTCGGTTAAAAGTATTTCTGGCTTTTAGGAAAACTGTCCAATATGTGTTTCTGTAGTTCAGGATGAGTAATTATTAATATAAAGTGTACTGTGTAGATATGAAGTTTGGCTTTTCATAATTTCTCATCAGTAGAGCCATAGGTAAGTGACATGGGTGGGCAAAGGGGAGGTTTTTGGAATGTCAACATTTTCCAAATTCACCGGTAAGAGATGCCGCAGTATGTGGGGCCTACACTTGAGGGGCAGCATTGGTAATGAAATGAGGCTCCGAGGCAGTTTTTTTTTCTGTTAATTATTTATTCATAATGATAGGACACTTAGAGTACATTTAAAATTAAATAGAGGGGATATGAAATTGTTTTGAAATGACACATGCTGTCTAAATAACACATGCCTTTATTTCTTTAGGATTTTTGAGGGCCTTTTTAAAGAATTCTGAAGTCATTGTCTTGACAGTCCTTTCCCTAATTGGGTTTGTGGTGGGACGGCTGGCCTACAATTTTATTGAGGTAATGTGTGTCCCACAAGTTAGAGAATCAAGGAAAGAACAAAGACCCCGAACAGGGTACACTGCCAGGCATCCCTGAGTGTATGGATTTTTTTTTTTTTTTTATGTGAACAGCTGCTGAAAATATTTATCTGGTAGTAAACTTTTTGAAAGTGGAAAACCATTTGGTAAAGGAGACCTAAATGAGAGATGCTGGAGAAAGAGCACCCATTTGGAAGTGAGGACAATTTGGGGGCATTCTTGGGTTCTCCATCACCTGCCTTTGGAGCCTTGCCCTGGTGTCCTTCCCTGGACCCGTACTGGCTTCTCCTGTGTTACTGCCTTCAACACCCGCGCAGACGCTAGTTACAAAGGCGGGAATTATCGTCGTGAAGAATCATGGCTGCTCTCTTCTGTCAGCTTCCAGTGTTGCGTAGTAGAGTATAACAGACATATATGACACTCGTCATATGTAATGTCGATACCAGAAAAATGTCATTAAGTTACGAGCTTATTAACTCTTGATTTCAAATGCGCAGCAGTGTGATCAATAAGAATTTGTCTCCACTCTTTTATTTTTTAAACATGGAGATGATGCTTCTACCCACTACTGCCAGCTAATATCATCTGGGTACTTACTTTGGGCCAGGCTCCCTTTTAAGTGCTTTGTATTTATTAATTTATTAATTTGTTATTAACTCTTGAGTTCATTCATTCATCCTCACGACGACCCAGTGGGAGTAGTTACTCTATTCCCATTTTACAGATGAGGAGACCGGGGCTCATAGAAGTTAAGTGATGAAGATTAAACTATTAATTGGGCCAAAACCCTTTTAGGAGGGAATATTTATGCTACTTCAGTCATTATTGCTGTATTCTCTATTTATCCATGTATAGCCTTCATGATTTTTTTCCTGTATTCACAATCTGTACTATTATCTATATATTATTTTTCTCCGACTCATTGAAAGATTTTAAAATCCTAAGCAAATGTCTATAAAATCACAAGTACCTGTGCAAGGTTTTCCCCACTCTTAGTGCAAATTAGAATAAATATCTAACAACTAAAAATACTTATCTGTGAGCCACCTAAGATCACCTCAGAGGTCGCCAGTGGTGGGGTGCCACTTGGGAGAACACCGATTACTTATCACGAGCAATGTTCATGGGGCCCAAGCCCTCACAGTAGGGGGCTGCATAGAACTTGCCCGAACAGTTAGATCAAGAAACCTCCACAAGACCCAGGACTGGCCTCGTAGATAATCTCTCATACATTGCAAATTGGGTTATTCTAAAATTTATATTAATGGACATGCCATCAACCCAATCGCTAATGCTTCAAGATGGCAGCAAACTAATTTCTTGTTTGCTTTTGTTAGTTTAGGTGTTCCAAGTTACCTACCCTCTTTTAAAAACATCAAGTTTTTCGCTCTATTGTTATATTGCACCTTTAATTATATTTCTGGCTGCCTTGGATGTGGACTTTTATATCCTCAAGAATGTGCTTTGGCAGGTAAGTGACACATTTTAAAACAAACTGTGGTCAATTCTTGTTCATGTTGACAGAGAGTATGATTGTCGATAAAGAAGGCTAATAACTCACCAACCCCTGGTTTTGGTTGTTTGGCCCTCCTTGCTCTGCAGAAGCATCATTCCAGAGAGTTGAGGGGAGGGAGAGGCGTGAATGTGTGCTGAGTGGGCGCTGTGACTGGGCACTGAGAAAATGTCACCTCCCTTTTGCATCTAAGCAGACCGCAGTTCAGACGGCACAAGCCAGGCCGACAGAGGGCTGATCCCTGTGTGTCTGCAGAGAGCAGTTTCTGTGGCGAAGATTGTTGGTGCCTTCTCTCTCCTTTTTCTTAACCATGTTTGCCAGACTGTTTTATTTTTCTTTTCAAAGAAAATTTTTATCCTTTTTTTTTTTTTTTTTGTATTTTGTACATTTAAGGTTCTACATTGTCCCGTAACTACTGTTAGAGTGTAATCCCATGTGTTTTGGGTGTTAGTGTTTCTGTCACTGTCCCAATCCTTTCTGCATTTTACTGTGCTTTTCTCTTTGACCCATTAATCATTCAGACACTGTTTTGAAGTTTCCAAGTGTGGCTTTTCATTATCATTTTTCTCATCTCAGCGTGGCCAGAGGATGTGCCCTGGATGCCAAAGCTTGTGTTTTGTGAAGATTTGCTCTGTGGCCTAGTACGTGATCAGTTTTCCCAAATGTTCTGTGTTTGCTTTAGAAAAATGTATATTCTCTGATCGCCGAGTGCAGGGGTCTAAGTTTGTTCGGTAGATTGTTTTGTTAATTATGACGTTTGGTACAGCGATGGAATATTACTCAGCAACAAAAAAGGACCAGAATATTTAGAGGAACAACATAGAAGAACTTCAGAAGTGTTTTGCTAAGGGACAGAATACCAGACTCAAAGGCTGCAGATTGAATAATTCCATTCACACACCTTCTTTCTAGCAAAGGCAAAACTGCAGGTTTGGAGAACAGATCATTGATTGCTGGGCACTGGGGATGAGGGAGGAAATTGACTACAGAGGGGCAGCGTGGGACAGTTTTTAGGATTTGTCCCAAAGCTTTGGTTTTTAACTGAGGTCGTAGCTAAATGACTATAGGTATTAGTCACAACTCATATAACTGCACCCCAAAAGAATGAATTTTACCATTTGTAAGTTAAAGGTAAGTTTTAAAGAATCAAAGAAAATAGATTTGCATTTATTTCTCCTGTATAGTTGTTGTACTTTGTATTTACCATGGGTTTCCTTTGCTTTTTCTCATCCTTTTTCCCTTCTCAGTCAAGTTGATTCACTTTTCTTTATTCTTTTTGTCCCTCCTACTTGTTTAAAAGTTTTACGTTCTATTTCCATTCTGAGGCAGGCGCTGCCAATTGCCTATTTGAGATGCATCCTCCCCTTCCCCCTCACTAACAGAAATTTACTATTTTTTGTTTGGTATGGTAGTGAGCCTACTGTAAAACACCACATTTTCCAGCATTAGAAAAGCGTGGCCAATGAAAGGCACTATACAAGTTTTGCTGAATAAGTTTTTTCCCAGACTATCTTTAATCAGGGGGCCCAACCAGTTGCAAGTGCTTTTCGCCCTTTGTTTTATTTCTTTCCCCCTGGAGACCTGCAGATGGAGACACCAAGGAAAGCAGGAAATGTTTTACGCAGAAGCAGGGGAAATTTGCATTTCATTTTAAGAATGTCATTTTGATGTTGAGAACTATTAAGCTGGAAGAGCAACCAGGAAGTGGGGCATTGGTCTTTTCATGAGAAAGTAGAATCCCATTTGTTTGGAAGGGGTGGTCTCTTTGAGGCAGGTAAATGAGAATACCTTTCACAGTTATCTTCCCGAGGAATTGTAGAAAATGCGTATCATCAGGATCTGATTCTTCTGTGAGGACATGAAGTCATGCCGTCTTTAGATGTTAAATCTAACACTGCACAATGATTTGGCTTCACAGGTCTTATTGACCGGATTAATTAGCTTCTCTACAACGTTCATCATCATTGGATTTGTGGCGATGAAACTCAACAAGGACTCCTGGGACCTGCAGTGTTGCTTGCTCTTCAGCATGACCATTGGCATCACGGACCCCATCCATTCTGTGAAGTCACTGAAAACCATCGGTACGTCAGATATATTTCTCTCTCTTGCCTTTCAGACAGGAGAATAAGCCATTTGCCTTGGTTATATTTTTCGGGCACACACTGTGCCCCTAGCCGAGTAGATGCGTGTGCTGCTTTTCTTGGAGACGGAGCCCTGACTGACTTGAAGGATGCAGTGCAAATAAGGCCACTCAGGATTTGGGGTAAAGAGCACCAATTATAATCTCAAGGGATTTATTCCAAGGAGGAAATGTAACCTCTCTAGAACATGATGAAAAGTAGCATTCATATTCCGTTCCACCGAGTTCTAAGCTCTAAGGTAGAGACTGTGCTTTACCCCGTTGAAACTTTTCCAGGGCCTCGCTACCTCTCGTTGCAACTCCCTGTTGAATGAGCTAGCCTTGGGCAGGCGGTCCTACTTTAGTGACAGGAAGGGGGAAAGAAGGCAGCCTGGCAAACACGTTATCCCATGAAAGCTTATTCCCCAGAGGGTTGGGAGGGGAGGGGGCGCTGTACTACTTCTCCTCTGATTTGGGAGAAGAAGATGAGTTCACGCTGAGACTCCTTCCTCTTGTCATGCTTTATTGACTCAGCAACACAAACAGGAAATAGCTCCATGCTATGGTTTCTGTTTTGACTCAGGAATGTGTCCCTAACCAATTTTCGGGTGTTGGTTATAGCAGGCAACCTCCACGCTTTCCAGCAAGTGATAGTCCCATTTCTATACCCACTTATCCCTACAGTTGTGAAAACATAGGAGGTTGGAAGACACTTGCGATGGTAATATTCTAAATGCTCAGTGAGTCTGATACTGTCCTCTTCTCTTTCTCTAGTTTTTCTAAGTTCAGTTTTTTTTTTCTTTCTTGCCTTCACCTGCCTTTTTCTTTTAGCCACTTGTATTTGTATTTCTTTTGCCACTTGTTTTACTCACCGCCTTCTCTTCCTGCTCCCCTTTCTGCAATCTCTTGACTCTAAGAGGCCATAATAAACTATATACTTTATTTATTGCAGTTTCCATATTCAAAAGTGTTTTCAGCAAAGGAGTCAGATAGAAAGTCTATTTATCGAAAAGACAGCCAGCGAAGGTATTTGGCTTTTAGTCAATATTTTCTTAGTGTCAAAAATGCTTAGGGGGTACATGGGCTCTGGATCCAGTGGCCTTTTTCCTAGTAAGACAAGTTTGCTCTTCTGGACATTTCATGTAACTCAAACCGCACGATACGAGACTTGCGTGTCTGGCCTCTCTCACGCAGTGCGGTGTTTTGAAGGTTCATCCACAGCTGCACCGCGAGTCAGTCAGAACTCCATTGCTTCCTGTGTCTGGGTGGGATTCCGCGGTAGGGCGAGCCCGCAGATGTTGGTCCATTCACAGCCACCGGTGGACGATGGTTGTTTCCACTTCTGCTTGTTACGGGTGATGCTGCTGTGAGTGCGCATGTACACATTTTTGTGTGGGCACGTTTCCCATTCTCTTCGGTGTGTGTCTAGGAGTGGAATTGCCAGGTCACGCTTTGCACTTATTTCTAAAATGTGATTCTTCAGGGGTCTAATGATTCATATTTATCCGAGCTAAATGTCATGCCCCGCAAAGTGTCTTGTCTTGTTCTGGAGCTCAAACGTGGCCTGAGGGCACCCCGGGCATCTCAAGGAGTGCTGTGTCCATGTACCTCTGCCACTGGGGACACAGAGGCACCATGGAGAAGTGAAAAAATGATGATTGTAACTGTCCTACGGTCACGGCTGCCTGCTCTGTTTCCCTAGCATTCTCTTTCTGTTCTGTGTCTGTGTTTCCTGTGCACGAGCAACATTTACCACATGAAATTGTATTTTTATTTCCTGTTCCAGGCATTTCCAAAATGTACACTGACATCATTCGAGGAGAGTCGATGATCATCTGCTGCGCCACGAGCATTTTTTTTGGAATTCTTCGGAACAACTTACCTCACATGTTCGTGTATAAGGGTAGGAACATTTGGGGGGTTTTGTATATTTTTAAAAATTATACTTACATGGTGCATTTCAATCCATCCTGAAATTAAAACTCGTTCAAGATGTCTTTACTGCTTTCTCTATACTTTACTCTGGGACCAATTAAAATAGCCTATCAGGCAATAAGAAAGTAATTACATGCCATCTATGTCTTTTCTGGGACAGTAAGAGGGAAGGAATGTTAAATTCACCCATCTCCCTGAATATGCACGTGCATACGTGCATGCACAGGTAGTTTCACCTGGTGCAGATCGACTCCTTCCCACGATCAGCCCGGACCTCACTGGGGTGCGTGTGTGAAGAATTGGCTTGGTCCTTGTGAAAGCAGAATGGTTCAGGCAGCACCCGGAGCGTCAGGTCCTCGAAGTGCTGACACTCAGATGCACGTGATTCGAGTTCACTGGGTTATGGAGCGTAGCGTCTCGCTAGGTTGCCAGCGATGGTAATAGCAGAGAAGAAAGGGGGAGCAATCGCAACACGATGAGGCCAAAGGTGTCCCCCTGATACATTGATATGGCAGCCGTGGGAGGGGAGCGGCTAAGAGGAGAGAGAAATGGTGGTGGGACAGAGGGGCTTGCGGTGCTTCATGATAGGCGTTTGGGATGCGGCAATGTGTGTCATTTAGGACTACCCTCGGCGTTGCCTGAAACTTGCTCAGTGTCACTGCTATCCCAAGTTACTGTGATTACAGAAAATTTCCCTCGTCCTTTCTTCAAATGCCACCCAGGCTGGGGGCAGGGGTCACAAATGGACTTCAGGTTGGTGGGATCCTGGACAAGGTTTGCTTGGCCCTGATATCGTTTGTGAAAAATTGAACTTGGATGGATATTCAGGTATCTTTTGGATGGATATTCACTGTCCAGCTTGCCTGAGACTTTTCCCATAATTCGCTCTGACTGGCTCCTGAAGATGTCTGAGCTTGCTGTCCCTGGGCAAGAAACCTCAGGCTGCAGGTGGGAAGGGAATGTCCCCAGAGAGCCTCTTTTGTCAGACTTTCAGGGGAAACTCCCATCTGCTGAAGGTCAAGGTCTCCATCCAAAGCCTAGAGCAAACCAAAGTATGTAGACCGCAATGCCATCAGCAAAGGAAACAAAAGTTATAATTCAACTTTGTTTTTTCTCACTTTCATTTCCTAGAGTTCCACATAGTCATGGACTTCTCCTTGAGCATTTTGGGAAGCATAATATTTGGCTACTGGTGTGCAAGAATCATTGAGTTTATACTCACTGACCTGTTTAGCAACACGCTGACTAATGTCATTCTTTGCATCTCAATGGTGTACCTGATTTTCTACATTGGTAAGGCAGAAACAGACCCACCAAGCGCACGCCTACATATGAATGCCCCACATCTCCGTTTTCCCTTGACCTTGAATCTAGTTGCTTCTCCCTTGTTGTGGCCCCTCTGCACATCTCATCATCTCATCTCTCTGCCACCTCCCACTCTTCCCTGGTCTCTTTTAATGTCCCCTTAATTTCAACTCTGTGTCCCTTCCCTTTGGGTTCTTCCGCTATGTGGTGACTCTCTCCTTCTTTTTGGGCTCCACCATTTGATTTCACATTGAGTCACTGGCAGACCCTGAGGAGGAATCAGTTCTCGTGGTTCCTGCTCTGACCCTTGGCCACCCATGTCTCAAAGGAGAGGGGCTGGAGAGGTGCCCCTGAGGCCTCTTCTGGCTCCATAGTCTTTAACTCCATGAGCCCCAAGGCTGAGGGGAGGTGGCCCTCACCTGAGGCTGGGTCAGAGAAGGGGAGGGAGAAGCCAGGTGCACCTGTGTCGGGGGGAGCTGAATTGCAGGAGCCAGAGTGCTAGGCACTGGCACACTCGCCCTGGTCCTCTGCTAGTTCAGTCTGGTGAGAGTGGGGGAGTCTTCGGTGGCCTGGTGGGTGTGGCCAGTCCCCAAGGGCCATAGTGGCTGTTGGGAAACAGCCAGATTTGGCTTCTTCCCTGCCCTCCCATGGCGGAAAAATTCTGAGAAGGCGAAGAAGAGCAACCATCACCTATAAAGCTATACAATAAATGTGATCACTGATACATTTTGGTGCACATTTTTGCACCTCAGCCTTTAAAAAACACATATAAACGTGCATACATAGATTAATGTCAGCATTCCTGCCCAGTATTCAATGGCATCGGGATTATACCAAGCAAGATGACTTCAGTTTTCAGATAAAGTTGTTCGGTGGTTTCCTCATTGCAGATGTTGTCTCTTAAGTAGTGACTATTACTGAAAAAGACTGTGATGAGCTTTATAATCTAGTAATACTAATTATAGAAATTGGAAATAAGATTTTGAGAGAAATTTTCCCTCTCCATGTCCCCAGCACTATTGGTTTTACTGCTGCTGGTAGCTTAAATTCGGTTTAAATTCTGTCTGACATTTATAATGTTCTCTCCGAAGGCTCTGCAGCTGAGAACTGTTGGTGTTTGTGGTATTCAAACCTCTCTCAGAGCTGTGTTCCTGCCCCAGACTGTCCTTACACATTTGTGGAGAGCCCAAGGGGGGCACATATCAGGCAGATGAACAGCGGGCTTCAGGACCCACCGTCACCGAGCTCGGCCCACAACCCCTGGGGTGTCCCCGAGGTGCGGGGCAGAGGCTGTACCATCTGTTTTTCTTGTGGCCCTATCCTCCATGACCCCCTGCAGGAGGGGCTGGCAAACTATGGCTTGTGGACCAAACACTCCTATTTTTGCACAGCTTATGAGCCAAGAATGGTTTTTACCTTTTACAGTGGTTTAAAAAAATATTCAAAAGAAAAATATTTTCTGGTATGTGCAAATGACTTGAAATTCAAATTCCTCTGTCATTATTTATTGGGCCCTCATTCCTTTGCATGATACCTATGGTAACTTATGTGCTTCAACAGCTGAGTTGAGTATGTAGTTTCACTGGGGACAATATAGGCCTGCCAGGACTATATTCTTGTTGTCTGGTCACATACAGAAGAAGTTTGCTGACCCCTGAGCTCCAGGGTTAGGCCAATCCCTTGAAGCAACTTTCCAAGAAATATTACTCTTAAGTTCCCCACTAATCCTTCACTCAAGATAAAGTACCTCGGTGTGCAGATTTGAATGCAACTAACTTTTTTTTTTTCTCTCTCTCTAGTGGAATATTTTAAAATGTCAGGTATGATTGCTTTAGTGACTGTAGGACTGAATTTAGATTCCTTAAGCTTTAAACCGAAGTTGGAGTTAATAATTACTAAGTAAGTCTTGTGTTCTTGGTATATGGATCTCATAGAATTTAGTGCCTAACCGGTCCTGCCTTCCTGGACACTAGTAAAAGTCCCTTTAAAACTTGTTTCTACCTTTTAATTTTTAATTTCACTACCAGTTTCATTGGAAAAGAAGGTACCAACGATGATCAGCATGAGTGGACACTCCCATTCTGAACGATGCCCCAGGGGTTCAGTGGCCATAGTTGTTTTATACATTACTCTCTGATAAAAATTTACTTTGAACTGTGGGAAGCTGTCGCAGAAAGATACAACTCCAGCAAAACTCTTAGCTACGCTTTCTACCTGGTAATGCAGAGGGTATCACATGGAGCTTCCAGACAGAGAAAGACCGTTTGCCTGTCCACTCAGACAAATGAGTTAGCCTTCCTCTGAGACGCTGCTGAACTACAGAATTGTTTTGGAATTATTCCACACCAAATGACAGTCTGGTGTAGAAATTCCCACGTCATATAAATGCAAATGTTCAAATGAGAAAACCCAGTCATAATCCTGAGTTTTCCCATGAAGATTCATTTCTTCCATGGAAAAGACTATCCATGGTTCTGAAATTATGGCCTTCCTACTTTTTTGGTATTGAAAATGGTCTTTCTTTTATGAAATTCCAGTGATAGAAGATAGTACTTTTTTTTATAGCTCTACTTGGCAAAATTTTTTAAAAATTGGCACCTATAACTATACTAGTTTTGGGTATATGTGAATGACACTTTATTGGTTATTCAAATCCAGAAGCTTGGGAATAGCTAATTCATAGAACATACACTTCTTGGTCTGATCTTGGACAGTTTCCTGAGCTTCGTTGTGCTGTCTGTCAGCATCATTGTAAATTACTCACTCTCCTGATTCAATTGCTCATTCTTTCACCTATTCAACCAACCCTTGCTTAATGTCTACTGCGTCCTGGACCACTATCTTACTTAGGTTTGGGATGAAAGTAAGTCCCTTCTGAGAAGGCACTCATGGTCAAGTGGTGGGTCTGTTTATGTAAGAAACTAACAAGTGTAAATAATTACACGCTTATAGGGATCCTACTGTATGTCAGGAATATTTGTAAGGTCCTGTAGAGACCTTTTAATAAGTATTGTACTCAGTCGGTTATTCCATCATTGCTAAATTTTCAGAAAACTGAGCATTGGGATTCGAGGTCCCACTCATACCCTTCCCTTCTAGGAGTCCGGGATCAATTGAATCAAAAGATTGGATTCAGACAGAGGATCAGAACATGGTTTATATCTGCAGCTGAAACAAGGCTTCCTAGTGCTTCTTTCCAAGTATAGATGTCGAGACCCACCTCCAGGGAGACTGGTTTGTGGGACAGACACACCCAGTCAGCTGAAGGGGAAAGTCCCAATAGAGGACCCAAGAGGAGAGGGGACTTGAGATCCACCTGTAGAGGGCAGAGCTGGCCCTGACTCACGCCTGTCCCCATGCAGAACCACACAGCTCCACTCCTGAACCGCTGGGCTCTGATGTACTCAGTGAGAACCTCTGAGGGCAGGACTGGCACACAGATTCTTGGAAAGCAATCTGGGTGATGCTTCATGCTCTTCTCTGCTTGTGAATGGCACAGATCATTGGTATTGTAGGAATTAGGAGTATGATCACCTCTAGAGGCAGTGCTTAGGGTGGTTTTGTGATGAACACAGAAGTAGAGTTGGCCTTGCAGGATATTTAGGAAATCAGTAGATGGAAAAGCAGACAAGAGAGACTTTCAAGGTACGGGACTTTCATGTAGCCCACAAAGGGAGAAGTCATGTAGAGGGCACTGAGGTGATCCAGTCTGCTCTCTCAGAGTCAAGGTTAACCAGGTTTGGCTCTGGCAGGCCCACAGTTGATATGCTGCCAGCTAATATCAGCAAAACTGTCACATCACCAACCTGGGAGTGGAGGGTGGGGGTAGGGATCCTTATTTTTTTGCCTTGCTCTTATTATTCTGCTGTGCAAGGCAGCCCACAGGTACTGGCACAATGAGGGTGGTGGGTAATAGGGAACGGGGTGTATTTTACTTTGCTCAAACTTTTCAGTGCTGATCGTAACAGTGACAGAAGCAAAGGCTTCTGCTGAGACAAGAATAGCAGATAGGTGATGCAGGCTTTTATGTGAAAAGGAAGCTATTGGAAAAATACATTGCTGAAAATGTGATTTCCTTTCCATTCATTCTAGGTTCCTAACAATGTTTTCATCTGTATTCCAACATATAGTATACACTTTCTTTGGCATTATAATTGGATGTGGAAAACCCACCTATTTTCGATTTCACACTATAACTTTCACGCTGATCTTATTTGTAACACTGAATTTTGTAAGGTATGGATTCTATTTTAAAATTTGCTTAGTGGCCTTAGGTTCCCGAGCTCATCATTACAATTGGGACGCAGTTGGTTACCGCAAAAAGAGGGCTCCAGACGTGCAGTCAGGAGACCCGTGTCATCCTCAATGTCCTGGCCGTAGCTTGCTGTGCCACGAGGGCTGTGCGTGTCTATTTACTTTTCAAGATTTCGTCTGTAACATGAGAAGGAGCAGAACAGCAGCATCAGCATAACCCACGCACCTGATAGAAATGCACAGTCCGGGGCCCATCCCAGCTTATTGAGTTGAACCTCTGGGGAGGAGAGGCAGGGAACTGTTTCAACACGCTTGTCAAAGTTGGAGCGTCACTGGACCTGATTAATGGCTTCTAACATTTTGACGACTTCATTAACTTTCACCATCACTTATCATCATAGCTATGATAAAGCCATACATTAAGCAGTTACCATGGACATTACGCCACTAATACTAACACAACCCTAGGAGGTAGGTGTTATCTAATCATTTTGCAGATGACACGCAGAGAGGTTAAAGCCTTGCTTAGAATCACCCAAATCGCAAGGGCAGAGTTAGGGTTTAACCTTGACCCCCACCAGCATGCTTCTTCTAAGTTGCCATGGCCCACATGTGGTGCCTGTGTCTGCCATAAGAATTGATGACAGTGTCTTTGAATGTTGTTATTGTCGTTCACGACGGGCCTGGCCAAGGGGGCTCACTTGGTAAGGCGTTCTCATGGAGCGTGGTTCTGCTGACTCTGCAGGCACTGCCTGCTGCTCAGAGTCCCTCTCCCACAGAAGCCCGAGGCTCGAGCTCGCTTTCTCTCCAGCGTGGGAGCTCGTGTGCGAGCTGAGAGAGGTCAGAGAGCTGAGGAAAGACACGTGACGTTTTCCATGTTGGTTGACTCAGCTACATACCCGTGATCTCATTTCGTCTTCCTGACAGCACTAGGGGATAAGAATTATTAGCTCTATTTTATAGATGAAGAAACTGGCCAAGAAAGGCAAAGTGCCTCGTCCAAGGTGCAAGGCTAGCAAGTTCCAGAGACGCCGTGTAAACTTACGGTTCCACCTCACTACAAGAGGGGCTTTAATGGAAAGAGGCATCCCAAGGGGTCCTCAGTTTATGGCTGGGATTTCCATATGGGACTGACTTGTTGAGAAGAACATTTCAGAGAGGACGGGTCACACTAAGGCCTGGACATAATAATTGCCGCTAGTGTACAGAGCACTGACCACGTTCAAAACGTCGTTCTAAGTGCTAGGAATGTTGCCTCATTGAATTGGACCTTCGTAATGATCCTCTGAGGCAAGTACAATTATTATCATCATCTCCATTTTACAGAAGAAACTGAGGCTTAGGGAGGTTACAGAACGTGCTTAAGTTTGCAGAGTTAGTGAAAGAAGCTTAAATTTGAGCCCAGGTAGTACGCCAGAGCCCTTGCTACACTGCATCTCCGTTTTTGTTACCGGGAAGCAACCCAAGTTCTATATTGGCTGGACTAACTGGTATTTTAGAGAAAGGTGATTTAGTTAAGGCTGGAAAGGTTGGCAAGAATTAACTCTGCAAAAGGCTTCAATGCAAGGCAGAGGAATTTGTCCAAATGAATCGTGCACCTTATTGATGGCAATTAGAGGTTTTCTGCTTTGCAGTGACAGCGGCTCTGTAAGTTGTCTTGTAAAATTCCCAGCTTAGCAACTGATGCACAACATATTTTTTGAGGCTGAGAACATGTCAGTTTTACTTCTACTGAAATCTTATTTGAAGGACAGTTCTGATTTTCTTTTGGTGCAGATTCCCTAAAGATGGAGTCTAAATTTTTGGCGCAGGACCCCACAGAAAAATGACCTGTAGAGAAATAAGGCATGAATTGGAATGATGTGTGTGGCATTTGGTGTATGGCTCTTGTGGGAACACAAGAAAAATGTGGTCGAGCCAAGTTTATTTATTAATTATTTTTGTTTTTAAAGATTTTATTTATTTACTTTTAGAGAGAGGGGAAGGGAAGGAGAAAGGGAAACATCAATGTGTGGTTGCCTCTTGAGCAACCCCCACTGGGGACCTGGCCCACAACCCAAGCATGTGCCCGGGCTGGGAATCGAACCGGCAACTCTGTGGTTTGCAGGGCGGCACTCAGTCCACTGAGCCACACCAGCCAGGGCTGGCTTAGCTAAGTTTATTAATGTGTCTACTGTCATTTTACTTTTGGATCATGATCTGTGTGTCCTCCAGGCTAATTTCTGAATGCAGGCGTGGCTTCCCGGGGGGGAGACAAGCTTGGGGGTGTGAATTGAAGACGTTTCCCTAAGCAAATTTACTACCAAATTCAAAACAATACACACTAGCATAAACGATGGTTCCTTAGATTTTTATAGAATTTCCAGCATTAGTTTTGAAGGCTTGTGTATTATGTGCAAGATAGTAGATTTGGTTACTTCCAGAAAGTTTTCGAACAACTTATCAATAAAATGGACTGTCTTTCATTTCGTGAAAAATTGTATGTTAGATGTAGTGTTTTTGTACATGGTTTCAACCATGAATAACATTCATGCATAAAGTGTGATTAAAAAAATTTTTTTCTCTCCACAGGGTGTTTACTATTGTGTTAGTGAGCCCTATTCTGATGCATTCAAGTTACAAATACAACTGGAAGTGGGGAGTTATTATAGCGTGGTCTGGAATTAAAGGCATTTTCAACTTGCTCTTGGCTCCTGAAATTTATAATCTGGCGGAACAGAAAATCCAGATGCCACAAATGGTAGGAGAAATCATGTCTCATGATCATTCATATTTATTCATTTGAACTTACTTTGTAGCACTTGGCCTGGTACCCAATGATAGAACTAGATTTGAAAAATGTGTTAAGTAGAAGGGAACTTGCAGAGGAAAGTTTACTGATGTTGATGGTGTGAAAGGGACCACCAATCAAGTAGAGATGATGGGCGTGGGGGGCAGGCGGACTCGGGATCAAATCCTGGCTCCACCATTCACAGACGCAGTGGCCATGGGCAGGCCACTGGCACTTGCTGACTCTGAATTTCTAGTCGAGGATTGAGATGATGCTCAGTGTAATACCTGACACCCAGGAAATGCTCAATAAATGTTACTGAGTACATAAATGCTATTGTTTAATAGCTGTCAGAAAACATAAAAAAGTACCCTATCTAGAGCATACCAATCCTGATAGCCATTTGAGAAAACCCTGAAATGCTAGTTAAATATATGCTAAGGGAAGGAAGATTTTTTTAAAGTTTGAAAACACATCTGATGCTCTGTTGTTATCACTCAAGCTTGAGAAACACTCCCGAAGGACGTATTACTATCAACTCTATTTTTCAATGAAGGACACCAGGGCTCCAAGTGATTAACTGGCCCCAAATCCCAAGGATAATCAATAGCAGAGCCAAGAACTGCAAGGTGGTGGTGTTTCTGCTGCTGCGTGGCATGCCTCCAGCCCCCCCCCCGCACATTTCCTGCCTCCTGCAGAGCCTCCTGTCCCTTTGCAGGAAGTGCTTGTGGCAGGCACACTTGCCTGTCCCACCCCAGTCCCCACTGCCTGCTGTTGCTGGGTTTTCTCCCCCATCCTGTCTTCGATGGCTCTCACCCTGCTGGTTTGGCGTGGCTGCAGCCTCTCAGTGCTCTTCTCTCTGCCAGGAACTATGAAATCTATTGTTTTCTCATTCAGGTTGAAAACTAACTTCTGCCCTATATCATGTGCAAGCAGTGCTCACAAAACAATCCTTTGTTTCAATTTACTTGTCAGAGGCAGGATTTAAAAATGCAGATTAAGAGAGAATTCTTTTTTTGGTTCATTGAACAATTATTCCCTCCAGAGAACTTATTAATATTTTGGTTCTATTTGTGTGTTTTGTTTTTCAGTTTATATTGTATGTACAAATAATATCGCTAATGACTATGGGAATAAACTCAAACATGATGACTTATTTAGCCAGGAAATTAGGTAATGTATATCTATCTTTCATTAATTAATTGGGGAGAATAATATAAATAGATTATTGTTGGGGGTTGTGGGGATATTTTTTATGGAGCTCAAGGAATTGGTTATGAAATCATGCATTTTCTTTCACTTGTTATTTATAGATTCTGTATTAATTGAAATATTGGTTCAGCCAGTTCAACAGATATGACATTAACAGTGACTTAAAGGTTTTCTCCCTTCCTTCTACCAAAAAGTCCAGAAGAATGAGCTAGTTCTACCCCCACGAAGTTGTCTGGAGATCCAGGATTTTTCACTTCTGTTGTTTCTCCACTTCCTGGGATGCTGCTCTCATCTGCAGGGGAGAAGCTGGGTTAATAATACCTCTGTATCATCAACCCAACCAACTGGAAAGAGAAAGTGGGGGAGGGTGGTCATGGAGGGTAAGCAGCTTCCTTTTAAGGGATATATATATATATATATATATATATATATATATATATATATATATATATATATATCCCGGAAGTTATATATATCATTACCACTCACATCCCATTGGCCAGAACTTAGTCACATGGGCAGGGGAAGCTGGCCATGAGTCAGCCCAAACTTGGAGAGTCCATTGATGCAGGAAGAAGGGGAGAACACAATCAGAGTTCATAGTCATTAGGCTCTGCCACAGTTGTCTGTTCCTAGAAGCAATCTGAAGCTGTTGATAATCAAATGCGTAAACATAATAGCATCCAGGATAAGATAGTTGGGGGCAGAGGGGTCAAGGTAGGAGGGAGAGAGTAGGGTAGGACTACACACAATTTTCTCATGGGGCCTTAACATCATCCAACAACCCATGGCCCTGCCCTTGACTTGCTGATGCAGAGAGCCAATTCTGTCAGGGTATCTAGAATTGATCAGTGGGGGGCGGGGGGGCTCTGACTGCAGAGCATCCCCATCTGTCACAGATGAGAATAAGTCTACCAAGACATGATCTGCTTGAGGAGGAAAGGTAGCTGATCTCTCAAAGGAGAAGGGCCAGGAACCTATTCCTCAATGGGCTTTTATTGGGTTCAATTTGGCAGGAATACAGGTAAAGCTCATCAATCATTGTCAGGCAGTAAGGATCAAACAATAGATAACATACAAAGAACTATGAGGGCTTATTCTGAGTCAGGGTCAGTTAGCTAAAGGGCCTTAAAACTTTGGGAAACAAACTCATTTCATGCTTGGACCCTTATCAGGAAATTGAGGACATTCTTAGCAAAGCAGGTTTCACAGGATTTTACGCATTCTTTCTTAGGCCTGATTGCCCCAGAACCGCCCATTCCTGCCCAGGGCTGCACCGCCCTCTGTCATTGTTTCAGGTTTAAGTCAGTTTGGGGAAGTCAGGCAGCCAAGAGATTAGGAGACTTCTTGGAGACAGAATGAGGACTTAAACTATGTCAAAGCTGAGGGGTGAGGGTCCATCACCCCCTTTTTCTATAGCCCCCTAAGTCCTTCCCTGAGGGCCCCTTTGTGACCATGCCTGTCTTAGGTCATCCCTCCCTTGAGGAATATTACTCATCATTGACTAACCAGTCATCCACCTGGGGCCAAGCAGGGTGAAGTAAAAGGGTACAAAGGCAGCACCTCTGCCAGGAAGATAAGCTTTGTCTCCTTACTGGCTTATGGTCCCAAGGTCTCTTTACTCAGCTTTAGTCATGGGGGGTTACAGCTTCTGAAACCAGGCAGGGTGGTTCCCGACAGATCAGATTGCTGAGGATTTATATACACTGCAGTCCCAGGAGAATATGGATAAAGCAGATAATCAACGCATTAATTTACAATGAGGATGATTTCTTTCTCTGTCTGAAATAATTGTGATCATTATTCAGGGTACTTACCTTTAAATACAAATTTTCTTGATAAACCAAGTTAGCAATCAGAAGGTTTCTTGGAAAACATGGAGTGGAAGAATAATGGTGAAGGTGAGTTCTTGTAAACAGGGACTCGGCCTGGTGAATCCTGCCCTCACCCCTCTGTTTGTGCCCTCTCACGAGCCCCACCCGTTCCTGAAGCTGTGCCCTATCACCACCATGGTAGAACCTCCGGTGACCACCCACCTCACTGCCAAGGGTGCCACTATGTGTGGAGGGCTAGTGCATGGGGCAGAGTCCTCCAGCAATGGGTTTGTGCTTGCTTGCTTGCAGTGGCCAGGTGTGCTGGGATCAGCAGCAGCCTGCCCTGGAGCATGAGCGACCTTACTGTGACCTCTGAAGGCTCACCACAGCTCCCTTCCCACCAATCAATCTCTTTGACCCCAGGGACCGAGGCCTGTTCTGCTGTCTTTACTTAGGGCAGAACATCTGGGGTTCTCCGGGCTCTCTTGCTTGTGTTTCCTCTTACCAGGATATTCAAAGAAAAGATCAACAAGGGGTTTTACTGTCACAGTAATGGGTTTTTTACCCCTCTGTTATGAAATTTTTATGAACTAAACCTCAGAATTTTTATTACAAAAATATATGGCAAGTCCTTTATCCTCTCAGAATCAATGCTTATCCTTTCTAGAAATGCTGTGTGGCACATGTTTTAACAGGCACTTGACAGAATCGAATTAGTTTAGCTTTTTGGGGTTTTTTTGGTAAGAGTTTCAAATCAATTTTCCATCTGGTCTAATGCTTTTAAGAGATCCCTCCTCATACTCTTCCAGGATCAGCTTCCACATGGAGTTCATTCAAACTTCCTGCTGCCACCTAGTGGCCCACACACACATCACGTTTCCCCGGAGCATCTGCAAAGGGTCTGTAGGGCTGTCGATGTGCATAGAATGTAATCCCGCACAGGCGTAAACTTTGTGGTCTCAGCCAGGGGGGCTTCACATTCCAAAGCTTACACCTTCTAACTAGTCAGATGCATCTTTGCTCCGGGCCGTAGGGAACCTTGAGGGATAGGCCTCCAGATCTTTTTGAATCCCCAGAATTTCAAACATGATTGTGGCCCAAGGTGCCCATAGAGAAGGCAATCAAGTTAAACGGAAAGACTGAGAAAGCACAGGCAATTAGGAAGAAAGAACAGTTTCATTGGGACAGACCTTCGCGTGAGTAGGCTAAGCTCACTAATTACAGGGATGTTAAATTTGAGATATCTCTATTGCAGTGGCTTTTACATTTCATTACTGTAAGAATCAGTTGGAGACTTGCTAACATGCGAATTCCCAGTCTGCTTCTCCAGCTACGGAACGGAGCCCAGGAATTTGGCCTGGTTTAATAAGCGGCCCTCCTACCTGTGGAAGATGCGGGGAGTTCTCCACACTTTGGGAAGCGCCCTTTGGGTGCCTCGAAGTAGCGAGTCATGTCTCTAGCTCTAGGGAATGAAGGGAAACTAATACACCATTCTTTGCGAGTTGAGTCGGATAGAGTTACATTATACAGCCCAAGGAAACAGATAGCTGAGTAATTTTCTGGAGCGTTCTGGGCAAAACGTTGTCTTTGCCCTCAGCTGTGCAGGTGAGGCCAAGATTTGACTACATCGTGGAACGTTTTTGCTTCCCCTCACAGTCTTGCGTGCGCTCTAAGGCCCTTGCTTTTTTCTCTGCTACAGGGATGTGCGCTATTTCTCTGCCGAGACAAATGGCCATGCAAAATGCCATTGCCCACATACAGGAGATAATACAAAACACAATAACGTTATTTAAAACAGAGAAAATTTTGACAAATGTTAACTGGACCCTAGTAGAAGAAAAAACGACGATTAAATACAGCATTCCTGTGAGTTGCTACCTGCTGACTTCCATCCCCCCTCGCCCCCCAAAATAGTCCCTCTTTCCCTCCCTGGGTCTGCCTTTCTTGCTTTAGTTTATTATAAAAAACTTGATCCTGCTAATTAAATGTCAGAAAACTTGGGGAGGGGTGGTAAATATATTTACTAGCTTTACCTTCCTGGTGAAAAGACTTCTTTGAATTCTGTTTCTAAAGAGAAGGTCTTGGTGCTCTCATATATTTGCCAAATACAGGAGAATTACTGTTTTCACAAACTGTCTGGTTCAGTAACTGTGAATGAACTCAGCAAGCTGATGCTTCCTATCGGTTCAGGTGCTGAGAGATCTCTCCGCAGATGAGTCTTAGAAGAAGCAGAAGAAACAGGCTGCTTCAGAGAGCAGTCAAGCGCAGACAGGCTGGGGGAAGAATGTCCCGTCTACATCTCCCCAAATGGACAGTAGTTACCTTGCCACGCTTCAGAGCAGCCTTCCTCGTATGGAGGAGGTTATCCATGTACACGTGGCCCTTCGTGGTAGAAATTTTTGATTTCAGTATTGAAATCTTTGTTGAATGCCTCATAATTTTTACTTCTTTTTACCTTTATCTCTGTATGCTTTAAAAACTTAGTCTAGTGCCTGGCAGCTTCCCCACGTTTCACATGGTGAGGAAGAGCAGGAATCCCCGACAGACGAAGTGTTAATAGAAGAAGCCAGATTGCACGTAGCTATAATACAAATGGTTGGTACTGTTCACATAATCTGCTTTTACCTTTGTTTTTATTCTTGCAATGCTTTTAATTCTTACGTGTGGTTTACAGGTGACTAGAGGAGTGTAGTTTCACCTCTTGATAGTCTGTTGGTCATTACATTTGTGTTTGTGCAAGTTAAAGAATAAAAAGTAAAAATATCAGGCTTTAAAGTTCAAGTAACAAATCTTATTATTCTGTTTCTAAGTCTAGCAGATTTTAATGGTTCACTTTTCAGGGGCTTTTGAGTAATGCCTTTACATATTTAGTAAAGTAAAAATCCTCAAATATTTGAGACTGCTTTTATAAATTTAACATATTTGAGTTTCTTTTATACAAAATTCTCTCAAGTAATCATTAAAT
This sequence comes from Desmodus rotundus, assembly GCF_022682495.2. Classification (NCBI taxonomy): domain Eukaryota; kingdom Metazoa; phylum Chordata; class Mammalia; order Chiroptera; family Phyllostomidae; genus Desmodus; species Desmodus rotundus. The sequence continues at coordinate 96,170,997 of NC_071398.1, forward strand.
TCATAAATCTAATAAGTGAAAACAAATCTAGTGAATCGAAATTCTCTTAAACATTTCAGATTAATATTTAATGCTCCAATAAAAATACAGGAAGAGTACAAGGTAAAATCAAGTTAAGTCAATTTGTCAAATTGCACATGTTACATTTCGGTCATATTCTAATAAGACATTATACTCAATAGCACAAGTATATAAAATACTCTTTCCAGGCTTGTTTTTTACTTTCATTTTAAGGTGTTCCTATGAAAAACGTCTAACATATACAAAAGTAGGTGTGCTGCTATGGTGAATCTCTGCGTACCCGTCTTTAAATCCATGCACATGGGGCCAGCCCTGCCCCGTCCACACCCTCACTCACCCCCCACTTCCCACATTACTTCGACATCATAGCATTTCATGTGCAGATCTTTTAGTGTGTACCCGAAGCTCTAAAACTCTTTGAAATCTTGTAACACCCTTGTAAAACACTAATACATTGCACCTAAAAGTAATAATTCCTCAGTAACATCAAATACCAAGTCAGTGATCAAATTTCCAATTGTCTCCTGGATGTGATCAATGTGTGCTTTCACAGTTTAATTTTTCCATTGGATTCCACTGAAGTTCGCACCCTTCTCAGAGTCTGAAAGGCCCTTAGCCAGAGCAGTAAAGTATAGTCACATCCTTCCCCCCATCGAATCTGGGCTGTTCTTGTCACTTGTTTTGACCAATAAAATGTGGGGAAGGTGATTTTCTGGAGCCTAGGCCCAGGGAAGATTCGCAGCTTGCCAGTGGTACCTCATGAACAATGAGTAGAGCCATGGGTACATTTGTAAAGCAAGAGAGTGCGCTCAGCCTGTGAGGAGGTTTAGTGAGGGAGGAAGTAGAACCAGGAGGTAACTTTAACCTCCAAATTTAATATCCATGGCAACGGATAAAAGTTGTGACTTTTCTCCTGATATTTTTTCAGGGTGAGGGGTGACATGAGAATACAGTCTAGTTAGATCTATAAGGTACATATGTAAGATAAAGGGAAGGAATGAAAGGAAACCATACACAAAATAAATAACAGAGGGAGACAGCAAGAGAAGATAAAAGGAACAAAGGAACTAAAAAAAAAAAAACCCAAAACCCCAATGAACAAAATGGCAATGATTCTCATAATTATCTATCGATAATTACCTTAAATGTAAGTGGACTAAATTCTCCAATCAAAAGACAGAGTGGCTGAATGGATTAAAAAAACAAGGAAAAGTCCAACTATGTTCTGCTTGCAGGAAGCTTCCTTAGCTCTAAGGACACACACAGGCTGAAGGTGGCGGGGTGGCAAAAGCTAATTCGTGGGACGGCAATCAGAAGGGATCGGAGTGGCTACACTTCCATCAGATAAAAGAGACTTTAAGCCAACATTGGTCACAAGAGACAAAGAAGATCTCGATGATGGAAAGATGTCAGTCAAAGCGAAAACTTCCAATCATAAAATAAGTTCCAGGGACCTAATGTATGGCATGGTGACTGCAGTTAACAACACCGTGCGACATACTTGGCAGTTGCTAAGGGAGTGAATCTGAACTATTCTCGCCACACACAAAAAAGTGTAATTGTGAGGCGATGAATGTGTTCTAACCTTACTGTGGAAATTATTTTGTAATATGTATGTGTATCAAGTCATCATGCTGTACACCTAAAACTTACACAATATTATATATCAGTTACAGCTCAATGCGCCTGGAAAAATGTTACAAGAAAAGGGTAGTTTACTGTATCTCTTGGTAGCTCTTGGTGAGGCTGAGATGGTTACTTACCCTCTGAATCAATAATTCTACAGGAGAGGACGGCGCTGCTGATGCTATGTATATCGCTGAAGCAAACTCTCAGCAGTACAGATTTTGAGTTTCCCGAAGCCGGGAACCTTTGTCTCTTTTAAAACATCTGGGACAGTACTTTGCAAAAAAAGGAATAATCAGTAAATATTGAAATTGAATAAAATGTATTTCCTGCTCTAGCAATGTTTTGATCAAAGAATATTTTCATGTAATGAGTTCACTAATAGTAGTAAGGGCTAGAGAAAGGTCAAACAGAGTTCACTGCATTTATGTTTTGGTCCTCTGTAATTTTTATTTAAAATTGTATGTTTAGAGTAGTTTTGAAAAACAGTGTCAAGATGGAATCCTCGATATAAAAGCAGCCCGGATATTAATTGGTGCAACCAAAAGCTATTGCCCCATCCAAGGAAAGTAAGTGTAGTACTTATTTGATTGATATTTCCAGAATTGAATGAATATGTGATAAGGAATGAATGAGCTGAGAATTAAATGCCCAGATTGATCAGTCTATTTATCTCACCTATCTTCATTTACTTGGTTGTCCATCCACCCACCCATCCATCCACCCATCCATCCACCCATCCATCCACCCACCCATCTACCCATCCATCCACCCACCCATCCACCCACCCATCCATCCACCCACCCATCCACCCATCCATCCATCCACCCCATCCATCCATCCACCCATACATCCACCCACCCATCCATCCACCCATACATCCATCCACCCAACCATCCATCCACCCATCCATCCATTTATCTACTTCCTATTTTACTTGGTTGCATTTCCCCCCCACCCAAGGTTGGTGACATTAGGGGATTACGAGGAAGATCACTACAATCTAATTAGTAAATAATTAGATTACTACAATCTAATTACTACAATGTAATTAGAATAGAGATTAGGAGAGTCATGAAAGAGAACCCAGATGGTCTCATTACTATAATAATTACTCTGTCTGTGTGTCATATTCACAAAATAACTGGGTAGGGGGGTAGGGAAGCCCGGAGCCCATGGTCAGACCGCTCCCCGAGGTGGAGCAGGATCTGGAGCAACTGACTCTGCTGAGGATGCTGATAGATGCAATTAAACTGGTGGGAAAGGCTCAGTATCTCAGAGATATATTGGTATCTAGTCACAGTCCGGGGGAACATTGGCTAATGGATGGTCCAAGACAACAATGACAGGGGATCCCATCTGGGTGAGAGCTAATGGTTCAGCTGTCTGGTGATCGGTCTGGGAAGCCTAGTCTGATGCTAACAGTGACTAGAGGTGACCATGACCATGAGTGGGGAGTGGATGGATACAGCATGTTTAATATGCCCATATTACATTTATATTTAGCATAGCTCTCCCTTTTATATTACCCCCAAGGGCTAGCACTTGCTCTTTATTAAAACATGTGTGCGTATTTTCTCTGTTAGATTCATGAGTATTCATGATGTTTCAACTTATGTAAAAGCTAGAAGTTGGCTTATAAAGTTTAAAAACATTTTAACTGTCTTGGAATATCGTAAAGATAAGGTACATTTTATTCCATATGGGTAAGTATTGTGAACCTTTAACAGCAATATACTTGAAAATATGACTTTTCTATATTGTCACAAAACATTACCTTGATTTTTCTTGTTAAAAAAAAGCAACTAATATTATGGTCGACTGTTACTGATTGAGAGGAGACTGAGCAGAGGGCTTCCTTCCCTTTCGCCATTCTGTTCCAGCAGCTGCATGGACTACTTTTTAATTTTTATTTATTGACTTTTAGAGAGAGAAGAAGAGAGGGGAGAGAGAGACACAGTGAGAGAGGGAGAGAGAAAGATATTAAGAGAGATTTACTGTTACACTTATTTATGCATTCATTGGTTGATTCTTGTACCTGCCCTGACTGGAGATCAAACCTGCAATGCACAGGGGCGACACTCTACCCAACTGGGCCCCCGGCCAGGGCTCAGTGACTTCCCTACGAGAGAGTGGGCAGGAAGAAGCAGAGGATGGCCATATTGGGATTCTTCAAGTTTTATTGGCCATGTCTTAGGGTCATAGTGCATGCTGGGCTCCTCACATATTCTGGAATTCTCCGTATAACACTGAGCTGGGGTGAGGAATATCAAAGCACGTGGACAGAAGCCCTCTGCTCAGTTCCACGTGTGCCTTAGGGAGGTGCTGTTGGTATCTGCGATTAGGAAAAACGCACCACGGCATTAGTCATACCTATCATCAACTTTCCCGGACATCACAGGATTCAGATGTTACCTAACTCGGGTAGAGTCTTTGCTTTGTTATATAAGTTGTGAACTTGTATACCTTTCAGAGCAGAAAGACAAGGTTTTTCAACTAATAGAATATGTCGAAAGCAACCAGGAGCACGACACTACTAAATTTTAAGTGGATGTTAACGTACCTTTCATAACAAATTTTGATAAATTTTACTTTCTTCCATTTATTAAGTTTAAAGAGAAATATAAAAAAATTAAAACCCAAGGGTCCTTATATACAGTTAGCTTTTTGTTGGGCTCCACTTTGGATGGGTTGAAAAAATTTAAAAATGCATAATGGTGATGATTGAATGGAATATTTTCCCCTGTTTTTCACTTTAGACAAATACTAATATTTTTCTCTAAATTTGTTATTTTCTTTCAATATGAATCTTTGCATTTTTTCCTATGGACCCTTGTCTTAGTTTTAAAAAACGCTCCCTGTCCCCGATGTAGATTAACAAATTTTTAAAAATTTCTCCATTATGATTTTTATGTATAGAAAGTATGTTTTAGATTTTTATTTATTTGTTGTTTTATATTACTTATGCTTTCTTTAAATTACTATTAATGATTTGTTGAAACAAATGTTGAACTTCACATGTCGTTATGCTTTGAAAGTGATCTGACATTTTATTTAATTTCTCTTTTTTCAGGAAAAATAAATTCCTGAAATTTACATACCACATTGTATTTTCAGAAGAATTTGAATTTGCAGGACATATCATATCATTATTATACATTTATCCTATTATAATTCATCTGTGGCCAATGGCGAGAGAGTTACATGTGTTAGCACTGATATTAGTCAACTACTATTTTATATTTTTATATGCATTACAGTCAATATTGAAGGTACTGTTTAAAACAGAAATATATCCTATAAAAAGAACAATTCAGATATTGTGGACTTATTTTTGTCATATTTTTAAAATAACTTGATACTGGAAGCCACTTGCAGAACTGTTGATAGAATCCTAGAATTTTAGTAATCTTTTTGAATTTTCTGGGTTTAATAAAGAAATCGGTGGAATAACCAGTCTCGGATAGCAGGCAAATAAAGCCACTCTCATAAAAGTGGTGAGAATCTCAAAGACCAAGTAAAGGGAATTGAAAACACAGTCATGGATGTTTCCCTCAATCTCTCTCTGTACTGATGCAAAAAAATAAATAAGCAAATACAAACAAGCTGGTTTGCTAGGTTCTCACCATAATATGAGAACTACCTTTTCCTTCAAAGATAAGATTGATCAGAATTACTGTTCTTGTACTTTAATTATTATTAATAGTTTCACAAAGAACCTGTGCACTGCTATTTTTCATGGCTTATTTCTGCCATTTCAAATTCATTATAGATTATATATTTTGAATTAAATTATGATTTTTGATGTTGGAAATTTAAAATATTTTATTTTTGAATTCCACGTGAATTAACTGAAAACCCAACTTTTGGAATGTAACTCATTGGTAGTCGAGGACGTAACTTAATTTCTAAGACACCCCCCCACCCCACTGCCCCACGTCACTGTATAGGCACTATGAAATGACATCTGTTCTTTTTCTTTTCTAAACAGATAATAATTTTGAAAAGGAAATATTTTCATCAACATTGGAATACTCTGGAAATTTTTATCTTGCTCATTGGAATTGTTGATATCCTTTGTGTCTACTTTGTCAAATTGAGACCAGACAACGTGGTTCTTATTCAGATCACAGTAACATTAGGCTATTTAAGAATAATTCGATTTATTCCTCTCATTAAGGTAAATCTTCACATTTGACAATGCTGGGTCTTTTGTGCATACTGCTTGGTAAAGGTGTTAAGAAGCCCGCACTGTTTTGAGATAAGCGGGGGAAGGTGCTGCCTCTCCGCCTGCACCCCTCAACCCCACCCAGCCCTGGAACCCTCTTTCTGCGGGGATCTGCTAGATTCATGTCTCACCTCCTTCAGGTCATTGCTCGCATCTCTGCCTCCCCCAGAGGAGGCCTTCCCTGACCCCCAGGAAGAATGGCACCTGACCTCTGTACCCCCGGCTTCCCGCCCGGCTTCCTGACCCCTCCCCACCTGTCAGTTCATCCTTCCCCCACCGCGTTACCCCCTTTCCCGTGTGTGTGTTCAGCGCACCATGCTCAGGTAGCGTCTTTGTTTCTGTCGTGACGTCACCCTGCAGCTCTAGAGGGAAGACTAACCTGCAGTAAGCACGTCATAAAGATTTGTTGAGTGGGTGAATGCAAATTTTGGTTCCCTCTGAAGCAGGGTGGAACCAGAAACAAGTCCCCCAAGTTTTAGTAAAATTTGCTCGTAAAGCCTTAACTGTGCAGAGGCATAAAAATGTTTTCTGGCCCTGGCCGGTTGGCTCAGTTGGTTGGAGCATAGTCTCATACACCAAAAAGTTTGTGGGTTTGGTTTCCGGTCAGGACACATACCCGCAACCGCAGGTTCAATCCCCAGTTGGGGCATGTACAGGAGGCAACTAATCAGTGTTTCTCTCTCTCACTCCCTTCTTCTCTCTCTAAAAAATCGAGGAACATATCCTTGGGTGAGGACTTTTTAAAAAATTTCTCTACAGTCCACACTCGCCCAGCATAATCCCTGTGGAATTTAATTTTACCGTGGCCTTCAAACTCCTCAGAAACGACTATTCCTTCTTTCCAGGGCTCTGGTTTCAGACTCAGAGGGCAGACTTTCAGATTTTCAGTTTCTCTTCTTGAGCCTTCTCTCTCTCTCTCTCTCTCTCTCTCTCCAATGGAGTTGCCTTATATAAGCTTTTAACTTAGGAGCTTTAGAAGATTTCACTTGCCACTCCATTTTTCCTGAGTCGCTTAATTCTTATTACGTCAACTAAACCACTTAGTATGTATTAAAGTTGTAGAAGATAAATATGTTTTAGGAAGTTGCTGTAAACCCTGATGGCAACAGGTAAACATCAGTATCCTCCACTGAGTCCCCGTTTTCAGAGATATTCAGTGGTTATCTTAAAGGAAGGGTTATTTAAATGCCCAGACGTGTGCGTGCGGACGTTCCTTTTTCTTCCTTCCCTGAGTCTGTGTGAATGTCACCAAACTTCAGTGGTCACGAGAAATGCAGAGCTGCTGTACAGATCTGTATACACAAACTCTGCATAAGGGGTGATTTTGAGTATTTATCATTTTTGCCTTACGGGCTGAGATTGGAGCTAAGTGCTCACATAAGGTGTAACCCTGCCGTCATACAAACCGCTCTAGAAATGAGAAGTGTGGCTAGGTCTTACAGTGGAAGATGGAAGCTCCCTCAGGCAACCAGGTTTTGTAAAGAGGTCTTATGCTCATGAATAGGAAATAATTATTTTGGAAGTAATACTTTGAGGAAACTCTCTGAGGGACTAAGAAGATGTATTAAAGGTGTATGGATTTAAAAGATGTGTAGATGCATAGATTTAAAGATGTATTATTGTGGGAGTGGATTTGATTTGAGAGTGTGAATCCATTGCCTTTTCTGCCCAGCACACTGACAAATCTCAGTGAAGCATATTCAAGGAATTAATATAATTAATATCATCACGATTAGCTTACTTTATTGAGCACTTCCTGTGGTCTAGGAACATGGTGCATTATCTAATGAAATTATTACAACAGCCCTATGAAGTGGATGTCACCCCTCTATCTAGTTAGTTAGGTACTTTCCAAAGAAACACACCTGTGTGGGAGAGCTTGAAAAGATATTGGAGACTTTAAAAAGTTGGACCCTCTCGGGAACAGCTCGGGGGTATCAGGGCATCGTGGAACACAACTTGTAAAAACCCCTCTTTAAGGTCTCCCCTTCTGTCCAAAGTTTCATGACAAAAATAGCTAAAAACACCTCTCCCTTCTCCGCCCCTGTGAGTCCTGTGCCTTTTCTGTTCCCATCTCCCTTCTCTGTGACGCGGCTCCCAACCTCCTGTCCTGCGCTCCCTGGGACTCTCTCTGTGGCTGACTGCCCTGCTCCATTGGAGTTCTGGTATTGTCACCCTCATTGTACAGAGGAGGACACTGGGTCCCCAAAGTCACCATGTAACTGGCACAAGGTCACAGAGATAGTGTTTGAATCCAGGAAATTTCATATTTAAAAATCCAGGTCTCCTCAGTCACTACCCTCTCCTGCCTCTACTTATGATTCAAGAAACTTAGCGCTAAGGAGCATCTTCGGTACCCTAGGCTCCCTTTCTTATAACTGAAGAAACTGGGCTGCAGAGACGATCTCTCCAGTTAGTAGCTGTCACCCAGGCTATGGGACCACCTCTCTTGTCTCCCGAAGTCTAGGGGTATGGAAGTCGGGGGAAGTCCCCGTCACAGCTACAGAGCAAGTCGTGCACTGAGCTGTCGTTTCTTTAGAGAGTGGCTCTCAGCTCTGAGTGCGCAGAGTCACCTGAGGGGCTCTTAACATTGCCCAGGCCCCGGCCGGTCCCACCCCCGGGACTGCGTTTCTAACGAGCCTCTGGGCAGTGCTCTTGTTGGTCTGGAGACCACACATCGAGAGTGAGCGAGCTCGGCCTTAGACGGTGCTTTTCCTCATCCTGTGTTTCCCCCTCTCCACTACTGCAGACGATAATACCACTGCTGATAAATGTTGCCGACGTGCAGATCAAAAAGCGCCTCAGCCTGATGTATAGCATCACCAAAGGCTATGTCAAAAGTCAAGAGGACGCCAAATTCTTAGTGAAACAAATTTCTGGGCGAGGATCAATATATCAGGTAAGAGACAAGCACCTGTCCTTTGGCAAAAAACAAAACAAAAAACAAAACCAACTACTTGGGTGTTTTCATTCAACACCGTTGCTGCAAGTGTTTGGCTCGACAGGTAAGTTATAACAAGTGAAGGGGATTCAATTGTTGATTCTAAGAGGTGCTGCCGAAACCAGTCTCAGCTCTTTAAATTTCAGCTCCTTATTACCAAACCCATTTATGATCTTTGTAGAAGGAAGGCTGCTATTTGTTTGCATTTTCTGAATGCAGAGTCGAGAAGACATTCCGTCTGTCTCAGCAGCTCTCTCTAAAGATAGGGCTCTTGGAAAACGATTTAGGCAGGAGTTGAGACTGGAACAGGGCCTCCAAGGAAGGGCAGGCCCGGAGTGGTGGGAGGACAGAGGGAAAGAGAACAGCGCTGACGGTGGAAACTGGAAATGCTGGCACTGAGGAGACGAGGAGGGGAGTGTGAGCGTGGGGAAGGCAGCGGGGTCACGCAGCAGGCAGGGCTGAGCCCCACATCTCTCCCCCGAATCTCAGACTAGATGAGCTTTCTACGACTCTGCTTTTCACCTCAGAAAATGCCCTTCCTATGACAAATTGATGTTTTCCCTAACTTCTTACAGAAATTATATGAAATTTTGGAAACCAACAAGCGAGATGCTGTCAGAGAACTAGGTAGGTCGTGGGAGAATCTGATTGACTGAAGTCACACCTTGCATGCGTGTTACCTGCCACTGAGTCCTGGGGACCCTGTGATGAGGGACGTCCACAATGTCCTGTCCTCGGCAGCCCTGCCCACCAAAAACTACCCAATTTCTTGAACGTTGTAATTTATATAAAGTTATACGTGGAGAGTGAGACAAGTGAAAGCAGGGGAATGGGACTTTCCCCTAATGGCACTCACTACTATAGTTTGCCGTGTGTGATGCACACCCACGCTTTCGTGCGCATTATGCACGGGATCATTATACCCATGTATAATGCGCATCCTTATTTTTCCCTCAAAATTTTGGGCAGAAAACTGCGCGTTATACACAGCAAAATATGGTGGGTCGCAGTGCCATGGGCGTTGGGCAGAGAGTGGTGTTCTCCTCGCTGGCGGGGAGGGCCCGTTTTCGGTTCTCTCACCCACATAGCAGAGAGGAAAATAACTCTGGTCCCATCGGCCTCCCAAGTGCTGCATGAAACAGGAATGAAAGGACGTTGCACCAGTCCCTTGGAAACTGCAGCCTGTTGTACAAGTGTTGGTTACTGTTGGGGCCCTTGCGCTGTGGGCTTACTGAGGGTGTCACTTGCTCCAGGGCTCATAGAGCACGAGGGGCGCGATGTCGTCATCGCCCTGAAGACCAGGCAGGCCATCCAGACGGTGATCGCCAAGTCGCTGAAGCACCTGTCCTTCCTCTGGTCAAGGGGCATCATCGACAAGCACGAGGGCATCGAGATGAATAAGGTAGTAAAGCGATGTCTTTATGTTGCTTATCCGCTCAGCCGGGCACCCCCGCCTCCACTGCTTCTCTAGTGACCTGGTGTCCACCATCCTGTTTGCCTGCAGCCTTTGTCACTGCCAGGGCCATCAGCCCCACTGCTGCCTGGTGCACCTCAGGTCGGAACGACTTGGTTGCAAGTGAGACACTAACCTGAGCTGGGTTTAGCACAGAGGTGGGTTTGGGAGACTTAGTGTAAGGACACAGAGAGCCTTACAGAACCCACAGGAGCCAGGCCAGGTGGCCAGGCCTTGGGAAGGGACTTGAGTGAGGACCTAGCAACCTGGCCTCTGTGGCATCTTCTTTTGGCTCCCTCTGCAAACTCTAGATCTTTCTGCTTCTCTCTCCTCTGGTGGACCACGGACTGCCCAGTCCACCCAGCTGTGGTGGGGCAGCTGGGAGTCACACAATGTTACCGTGGTAGGGAGGGGCCCAGCCGGTGTGTGTGTCCTGGTGGGGTCAGGGAGGGGGCTGTTCTAAGAGGAGAGGAGCAGGGGAGACAACCTAGTCAGTGGGCTGATAAATGGACTTTTGGAAAATTATAAATGTACCTGTGAAAAAATTAGGAACATGTGCCCGAGGAAAAAATGTTTAATTCTAGCACTCCACACACTTACAATCTGGATCGTGTGTTCGTGCAAGTAAGATCGTTCTTTCCTTCTGACACAAGGGGCTGTCTGCTTCTGAGCATAAAGCAGAAAAGTGGAGGTTCTGGTCCTGCATTCTTTCTGTGTTGTCCACTGATGAGCTGCTTCTGCGTGTCACAGGCTTTTTCCTTGCCACCCATAGCTCCCAGCCACGGCCACCATGCCCTGGGCTTCTGGACAATCGCTGGACAGAGTGCCCCCTGGTGGCCCCAGCTGGGAAGTGGGGGTGGGACAGGCCAGCTCTCTCCTTCGTGGCTCTGTCTCTTCAGAGTCTTCAGCGTCCTGGTAAAGGACCGAATGGGTGACACGATTTCCCCTTCGTGTCTGTGAGAGGGAAGGAAGGGCCACTTTAGAGTGTTCTTCAAGTTACACCTCTACACACATTGTGTTTTGTATTTTTTTCCATTTATCATCTTGAGGCTGTGTAAGATTCAATTGAATGTTTAGTACTCATAAATAAATGATAACCCTTATGAGGAGAGAGACTTATTTTTTCCTATTGGTTTGTTTAGAAAGCTTATGGTAAACAACCATTCCATAGCTACTAATTAAATGCCTACTGGTTGTCAAATTGCCAGCCAAAGAGATATAACTATCGATCCCAGATCATAAGGTGGCAGGTAAGTCTATTCGAGTTAATTAAGTAAATGTGTATTGGATACTTACTACGTGCTATGGAGCTGGGGATAGTTAATGGATACAGCGCTGAGCCCACAGTCCCTGGGCTCTCCCCAATTCTTTCACTCAGCCATTCGTTCCTCCGATCAACGGAAGCTGCGTAGTGTGGAGGGTGAAGCCCAGATGTAGCGATAAGACCACTACAACGCAGTGGGTTCCCTAAGGGAGACCTGTAGGAGGTGCCGTGGGAGTAAGACAGATAAGTGGCTATATCTTACCTGGTGAGAGAAGCCAGAGAAGGCCTCTCAGAGTTCACACAACTGGAATTGTATCCTCCAAAATTAGAAGGCTTTAAAGAAGCAAGCCATACACATAAAAAAAAATTTGAGAGAACGTGGCATTAAATCAGATAGTAATCAACTATGAAGTTTAGATAATTTGAGAGTAAGACAGGGTAGACTATATACGTCTGTGTGTGTTAACTGGAGTGTAAAGATGATAAGTTGAATATGAGATATTAAGTCGGTGAAAACAGTAATGAGGGGAAAAATACAGACCAGAAAAGTTTAGAGGACAATTTAAATGGGGTGAAGGAAGCTCTGAGTCAAAAATCAAGGTTAAATTTGCATAACAGTTGTTTATTTAGATTTCCTTAGTGTTAACCTAATATTCCTTTTCTGTTATAGGATCTGATGACCATTTTTTTTTTATCATTCATTTTTAGGTACTTCTTTCAAAAATAAAGGCACTGAACAACTTTCCTATGGCAATCCCGCCGCCCACGCCTGACACTTACCTCCATAACATTGTCTGGCTGGAAAATAAAGAGGTTCTCATTAAGTTCTTCAAGGTAAAGATTCTGTCTTCTATTCTGGCTCAGGTTTGATGATCATTATTTTTCATGTTTTCCACTCCTTAATGCAAAATTAACAACAGCAACCAAACAAAACGAAAGCAAGAATCCCGCAATGGCCAATAAAGGGTACATCAAGATGGAGGCCCAGGAAAACCTAGAAGAATACATTGCCTTTTGATCCTAAAAGGCAAAGATTGCTCCCCCCCACCCCACTTATCAACTAATCCACAATGGATTATCTGTTTAAGATGAACTATCTGTTACCTGATTGTTACTAATCCCATCTTATTTTATGTGGTAGAATTCTGGACTTCCAGAGGCACACTCTGGAAAAGACTTTTTAGAGCACATTTAAATGACTATACAGGCCAGGAAGATAATATAAAAATAAAACCAGCTGGGTGTGGTGTAATAGGGAGCAGTGAAAACTGTTGTGTATTCCAGATCGTGCGCGGTCTAAAGGCAACTGGGTGTTGCTGTTGGGATTTGGGCTCTTCCAACAGATATGTATTGAATATCCTCTATGTGCCAGAGACTATTCGAGGTTTGGGGGTATGGCAGTGAACGAGGTAAATGAAGTCCCTGCTTTCATGGACTTTATATTATATGGCTGGAGATGGGCACTAACCACACCAACACATAAATAAATGCTGTGTGGAAAGGGAATATGGTTGGACAGCTACTTTATATGAAGTGGTCAGGGAAGACTGCTCTAGAAGATGACATTTGCAAGGAAATCTGAAGGACACGAAGGTCCAAGTCACGTGGAAGGGAGAAAAACATTCCAGGCAGGTGCAAAGCCTTGAGGTGGAGTGCGCTTGGAGGGCTCAAGGACATCACCGAGGCCCTGCTGGACTGGCGGGGGCAGCGACGGAGGGAGGCGGTGAAGTGGGAGCTGCTGGAGAGAGCCTGAGGTTGTAGAACTTTGTGGGCCATTGCAAGGACTTGGGCATTTTGTCTGAATGAAATGGAAACCAGCTGGAAGGTTTGGAACAGAGAGGTCACATGATCAAACATGTTTAATAGGACCACTTATCGTTGTGTTGAGAAAAGGCTGCAAGGGGTCAAGGGCAAGCCAGGGAGACCAGCAGGAGGCAATCACAGCGAGGGAGGCAAGAGATAGTGGCACTTTGGACTTGCAGAAGTGGTGAGAAGCGGTCAGACTCTTGATGTTTTCAAGAGAGAGCTGATAGATGCTGATGGATTGAGTGTGCACGGGAGAGAGCATAACATCTAGAACCTTCAGTCTGAATAGAATGGAGTTACCATTTAATTAGATGGGGAAGAGAAGATTTATATGATGGCAGCAAGAGTTTGATCCCGAATTCGTTACATTTGGGAAAACTGTTAGAGCCCCAAGTGCAGACATGGAGTAGGCAGTTGAATGGATGACTTGATCCCAGGTGGGAGGCCAAATCGGAGACAGACATTTTGGAGTTGTCAGCATAGAGGGGATATTTAAAGTCTTGAGACTTGAGATAACTTAGGGAATTATTATGGACATCCAAATATTGAATCCTGGGCTACCCAGCATTGAGGGGTGGGGAGATAAGGAAGAATTAGCAAAAAGAACTGAAGCTAGAAAAAGAGATCAGATTTGTGGTTACCAAAAGTGGGAGGCAGAGGAGGCTGGGGAATTGGTGGAAGGTGGGCAAAAGCTTCAAACTCCCAAGTTAGAGGATAAATAAGTGCTGGGGATGTGGTGTACAGCATGACAGCTGTAGTTAACCCTGATGCATGGGGTATTTGAAAGTTGCTCAGAGAGTAGATCTTAGAAGTTCTCATCACCTGTTAAAATCCCTGTTAGGTTTTCTGAACCAAGAAAACCGTGAGGAAGAACGGCACGTGCTCTACCACAAATGTGATTGTACTGTGTCTTGTGGTCAGGCACCTAGATGCCTGAGGCATCTGTGTGAACATTATAAGGACACTTTCCCTGGTCCCCAGAGAGACAGCAATCGCCACGGGGCTCTCGGGAGCTGGGACTGTCTGATTCCTTGTATGCCGACACTAGTGTTTTTCCTTCGCGCCAGATGTGTTTGAAACTCTCTTTGGAAATGGGTACTAGCGAGTACTTACTGTTGTACTATTAAAACATTTTCCTCTACCTAAAAGTTCTTTTGTTCCTTTTGATTTTTAAAAGAAACTCAAATATTGTTGTGAGTCCCTAAAATGATTGTGAACCCTGGGCACTGTGCCCACTGAGGCTCAATGGAACACTGAGCCCTGGTATCTGCCGCTCCCTGCCTGAGGCGCACTGAGTCCCCGAGACGCACTGAATCTCCACTTACCCCAAGCAGACGTTCTGTTTGCTTCTGGGCCTTTGCATACACTGAGCCCTCTGCCCTGAATGGTCTTCAGTGCATCGAATCTTCGCTATCTGTAACTCTTCCAGGAGGCCTCAGCTTAGCTGTTCCTTCCTCTGTAAAGTCTGCCCTGGACACCCAAGACACAGTCCTGTGGCCTTTCTGGATTTTTCCAGAATGTCCTGTCTCGGTCTCTTTTATCAGAATTATCACACTTTATTGTAAACATCTACCCAACCTAGCATTTATTGGGTGTTTTTATCAGTCATTGTGCTGGGTGCTAATCACAAGTTCTATAGTTTTTTTGTTTTTTAAGATTTTATTTATTTATTTTTTGAGAGAGGGGAAGGGAGAGAGAAAGAGAAGGAGGAAAACATCAATGTGAGAGAGAATCATCAATAGGTTTCCTCTCACATGCGCCCTGACCTGGGACCAGACCTGCAACCCAGGCATGTTTCCTGACCAGGAATCGAACCAGCGACCTTCTGTCCTGTGGTTCCATGCCCAACCAACTGAGCTACGTTGGTCAGGACCACAAAATCTACAGTTTGCTTGCTTGTCCCTAAATGTTAATGAGGTATGTCAGTATGTTATTGTACTTCATGAACAAACCAAAGATTCCAGGGTTTTTCTCATACTACTTGAAAGCCATTTTTGCTTTAAAATCTTATTTCTATTTAGAAAAGTAGACTCTGAACCTTTCGTGTTGATTTTTTCTTTTACCTTTTTTCTTCCTTTCAGGAAAGAGCCAAACTCGCCTATTTTGACTATGGAGATGTCATTTGTAAAGAAGGTGAAATGCCACAAGGAATCTACTTAATCATTTCAGGAATGGCAATTGTAAGGAACTATTTATTCTTTACTTAAAATGCATTTGAACTATGTAATTGTAACATAAGGGGAAATTTAGGAACCAAGAAGGTTTCAAAACTTTAACATCATCTCTTTTCTGAGCGAAAGCATTTCGGAGTGAACACTACAGCTGAGAGATGGCACTGGACCCAATGCCTGGGAGGTGCTCCCCGTTGAACGAAATGCTTTCGTAGCCGTTACTCATCCGTCTCAACAGCGCTGGGAGGAAGCAGGCCTTTCCATGACGTTTGACTCAGGAACCCAGTACTCGGCGTGGCTGAGTCCCTCACCTAGAGAAAAGCAGTCAGGACTGCAGTGGCACATCCTCTGAGAGGTCAAAATAGGATGAGGATGGAAAATACAATTTTTAATGACTCATGGCAGGCTTTTGGGTGACCAGAGAAAGATGGCAGTAGAGTGACAGGGACAGGAATCCTTGAGAATGCAAATGCTAGTCGCTGAATGCGTGGGGGCGTCCCAACTCCTGACCCAAGTAATTCCCAGGTCAGATGCGGTTCCAAGTGACAAACCCTTATTGGAAAGCAAATAATGTATTTGGCTCTCTGTTTTGTGGAATGGGTATTTCAGACCTGAAAACCACCCGAGCTGATTAGGGAGGTAAGCTGCTCCGATAAGCCTATTGTAATGCAGACAGACGTACTGCACTGAGGAGGCACTTGGCTGTGCCATCCGGCAGAGGTTTGTGGAGTCTAGGCACGGCACTGGCAAAGCAGACAACAGTCCCTGCCTTCTTAGAGTTTTCTTTCTAGTAGAGGCGCAGAAGGACATGGGACACTGAACAATAAGTGGGTTAGGTAGAGAGTATGTTAGAGGTGATGGAGAGATGAGGAAGAATGGCAACATGTTACGACATTTAATTCTTACAATAACCTTATTTTTCAAGGAAACTGATGTGCAGAGAGTAATTCACGTGTCCCTCAAGGGCACATAGTGAGAGTCCAGGAGGGCCTTAGCCCAGGGGGTCTGTCCCCAATCTCCGTGTCTGTGTCCTTGGCCATTATTCTGTGCGGCTCCCATCAGAATCCACGTGCTGAGCCACTGTGCTGAGCTCCCATTGGAATCCATGACAAAAATATACTGCCACCAGTGTTTATTAAATATGTCAAGTCAAACTCTCGAAAGCTGTGACACACATGTTCCTTTGGGGAATTTTCCTGCAGTGACGGGACTTACTGGGGCTTCTTAAAATATAAGTCCAGTGGGATTTTGGCTGAAGATGTTATATGAGTGTTCTGTACATGCCAAAACAAATCACCAAATTTAGCAGCTTCATTTATTATCTCACGGCTCCGTAGGTCAGAAGTCCTGTGGGCTTAGCTGGGTTTTCTAAGCCGCTTCCATTAAGCCTCACAAGGCCAGACTCAAAGGGTCCGCACGGCAGCGTTCCCTTCTGGAAACCGGGTGCCAACTCCATTTCCAGCTTCACTGAGGCTGTTGGTAGAATCCAGTTCCTTCCAGCTGTGGGACAGACGTCCCTGCGTCTTTGCAGCTGTCCCCTGGGAGCCAGCTTTAGCTCCCAGAGCTCCTCTTTGGTCCTCACACACGGGCACGCACGCCCATCTCAGCCCTTCTCACGTCCTCACACCTCTCTGAGGAGCTCCACTTCCTTTCTGCTTCAGAAGGCTCTTCTGCTTTCGGGGAGCTCACCAGCATAATCCAGAACCATCTCTTTAAGCTCAGGTGACTATAACCTGAATGCCGTCTGCACGATCTTTTCACAGCAGTGCCGAGACTCAGGTGTAATGGGAGAACAGAAGGCAGCTTTGGAGGAGCTTCTTTGGAATGCTGCCTACCGCGGGTGCTGTCATTCCTCCGCCCAGCGGGCCTTTGAATTGCACTCGAGGTGAAATGGGAGAATAAAATGCCTTTGGAAGTATGAGTGCCTGGAAAAGCCTGAGTGGGAATCCCTAGGACAGGGTGTGTTTTTCACAGCGACTTCAGGGGCTCTCAGTTCCCTATTTCCTGTGTCTCGAACAGTGGTCTTCCTCTTTGATGTTTGCAGCTAAACTTTCTGGAAAATTCTGTCATCTTTCTGGTTGATTCCTGCAGCTTCCTCCTGAAGTCTGGTACCTTTCTTCCTCCCTGCTCCCCATGCTTACCAGTCCTGTTCCTGAGGGAACTCAGCCCTCTGTGTTCACCCTAAACCCTTTTTCTTTTGTTGGCTTCTGGCAACTATTCTTAAGCATCTTAAAGGGAACAAGGCTTTTACTGAGGTCATGGGTTGGTTGGGAGGTTTTAATTCATGATGTCTGATTTATGTATTCATGCAATCAAAAGGTTTAATTTTTTTTTCCACCTGAGCCACTAGCCCATTATGATAAGAATCTCTGATAGACTCAGAGAGGGAGTTACAGTAGTTTTGGATGGCAACTACTACTTTTGGCGGGAGTTTACATAAGGAAGACTTATTAGCAGAAAGCTGTAAAGCTACAGACTGGAAACCATCTGTGCCTCAGAGAGTCGCAATATGAAAGGAACAGTGATTTTTGTGAGGCCTATTTCCTGCCATACAGGATTCACAAAGCATCTTTTCCGTCCACTGGAAACCGCCAGCAAGAGTGGGGGCCCCAGTGGTCGAGTCAGGGGTGTCTTACTTTGGATTTCCCTCTGCAGCTGCACAGTTCACCTCCTACCTTTGGAGTCGACCAGGCCCTGCGGTCGGACAGAGTGTCCCAAACCATGCTCACCGAGTACTGTACCTGTGGGGACATCATCGGGGAGCTGAGCTGTCTGCTGAAGCGTGAAATTGAATACACCGTCATCTGTGAAACGATTTTACAGGTGAGGCCCCAGCTCTGTCTGTGTTGTGGGTCATTAGTTAGCTCCTCCTCAAGGACATAAGGAGTGGCTGCGTGTTTTCCCCCTTGGGGTTCTGGTGTATTATTTAGTCACCAAGCAGCGACTGGGAAGGCAGATCCAGTGTCTGACATCCCCGCTGCGGGGTCCGGAGTAAGGTGTTTCTCAGCCCTTTGAGTCTTTCTGTTCTTGTTCACCAAAGGAGAGCTTAGCTAACTGCTGATGTCATGAGGATTGGGAAAATGCCTGTGTGAAGTGCCTGGCATGTAGAGGCGCTCAGCAAACGGCCCCCATTGCGAGAGCAGTGTTTTTAAAGAACGCCTATTTTTAAACTCCCTTCCTTCCATTTTTCACTTGCTATATAGGATGTTATCTACTCAACAAGTAAGTAGCCTGGTATTCCACTAGGTGTGGGGGATTCAAATATAAATGAGCCCAAGTTCCTGCTGACCAGGAATTCTCAAGCTTTTGGGACTCTCAGATGCGACAGAGTGCAACCAGGGTCTTAGAGGTGTGTGGCACAGAGGGGGTGTAGTCCTGTCGGTTTCGTACCGCCTCATTTCTGGAAGAGGATAGGAGGCATGAATCTGGTCAGGGGGCTGAACTGAATTCACTGAGGTTCATGGAGTGTGACTTCTGAAAGCGTAGGCTTCCTGACTCACGGCCACAGTTCGCCTCTGGAAACAAAGAGTAGGCATGAGCCCACTTTCCCTGCTGCGGCCGTGAAAATAGGTCAGGTGTGGGCCTAGTTAGTTCCTGAAGCCTGGGCTCATGAGCCCTGTCGTCATTGTAGCTATTGACCAGTGTGGGTTTTCCTAAAGTAGGTCTAAAAGCTTTGGTTGGGCTGTAAATTGTATTACCTTGTACATAAAAGCTTTCGTTTTTATGTTAGTAGGTCTAAAAGCTTTGGTTGGGCTGTAAATTGTATTCCCTTGTACGTAACATCCAGCCTCTCCAACAATACAATGCTTTTGAATGGCAGAGTATCACAACTGTACTAGAGGTGATAGTTTTTCTAAGAGGCGTGATGACGGTGAAATCTGCAGGCATCTCGTTTTCCGCTGGTCTTGTACCTCAGTTCCGAATCGAGCTTGCTGCACGGGACTTTGCGATTTCAGGCCTGCTTCATCTCCCTGGAGGATTTATACGAAGGCTTCGACGTCTTCTGGCCGTCCCTGGAGTACAAAATATGGCTAAAGCTTGCTCTCAGCACTGCCCAGCAGTATTTTGAATCAGCTCTCATCGACGAGGTAAGTTCCATGATTAACTTACATTAATGAACTTTCATTTACTGTGTTTTTGGCTTTTTTTTTTTTTTTACAAAATGCTCTTCATAGTTTTGGGACAAAGAAAGGAAGGTTGTGTCTGATCTTCTAAACTGAGATTCCAGAATTTATTTACTTGTTCGTTTATTTATTTTAATGAAAGTAACCTAAGCTCCCATGCCGCTTTGCTGGGGCTGCCCTGGCAAAGCCCTACGCACTGATGGCTTGCACAGCAGAGGTTTGCTGTCTCATAGTTCCTGGGGCTGGGAACCCGAAATTGAGGTCTTGGCAGGGGTGCGTCCTCCTGAGGGCTGTGGGGAGGATCGGCCTGGGCCGCCTCCTCGACCTGTAGGTGTGTCTTCATCTTCCCGCGGAGTTCTGCCTGGGAGCTTCTCTGTGTCTAAATTTCCCTCTCCATAAAGACTCCAGTAATGTTGGATGAGGGGGCTGCCCCACTCCAGTGGGACCTCATCTTAACCTCGACAGTTACGTCTGCAACAATCCCACTTTCAAAGAAGGCCACGTTTGGAAGTCCTGGGGGTTGGGACTTCAACGGAGGAATTGCAGGGGGACCCAGTTCACCCCATCACAGCTCCCTTCCAGCTCTGATGTCTTTGGCTCGGACCCTCGAAGTGCGCCTCAGACTCGTGGTCTTGCTGTGTGTGTTTTGGCTTCTCATCCTGTTTGTCCTCTTGCCCGGCTGGACGATTGCACGTCCATGTGTCTTTGACTCTGGTTCTTGTGCGAAGAGAAATCCAGGAGGCCCAGCTGACCGCCCTGCTGCGGCTGAGTGGGGCTCACTCAGGCCCCCACACCAGCCTGGGACACCCCGGCCAAGACCGTGCGACAGAGAAGGCACAATTCTGGGTTCCGAATCTTAGCGGAACTCTCAGTGAATTCTGTCTCTTTGTCCATGGGCTCATACGCCTTTTGACACCTTCAAAGAACTCAGCCAAATCACAAGTTTCCTTTCTTCTGGGTACCATGGATCATTGGGTACGACGTATAGAAAAAATGTAATTTCTTTGTAGGACTTAACGTTTCGAAAGTGCGTGTCGCTCAACGTGGCGTACGTGGAGACGTTATCCAGTTGTAACGAAATGACGATCAACTACGCCACCACGAAGCTGGTGATCGTTGTGTACGGCAGCGTCATCGACACAAACACAGAGACGCCGTATCTGGCGCCTTGCATCTTACCTAAAACCTGTGAGCAGGTGCGGAGGGTCGTTTCTACAGAGTCATTTGCGTTCCGTGGGGCCCCATAGAGACTCTAAAACTCAACCGACCACCTTAGAAACCTGCAGTTCTCACCTGCCCTTCACACAACGGTCGAAAGGCACCCAGGGCTTCTGCATGCTGTGTGCAGGGTGTGCCGGCACTAGGGTGTGACCGAGGGCCAAGTCAGGGCTGGAGTGGCCTGCTCTCTGCTTGTCAAGCCGTGTGCCCTGGTGTGGAGCTGCGCCTCCCCAGAGGAAGGATGTCCCAGGGTGTGTTTTTCCTAGTTCCCACCAAGGCAATGACACCATGTGCCTGCTGTGGATCTGGACGTGTCTGCGCTGATTGATTGACAAGGGAGCCGAGTCGGGGCCAGGTCACTTTATCACCACACTAGGGGCCGTAGGCGCAACTGGACAGCGGGCCCTGGGCCTCAATCTGTGCCTCTGTAACAAAGAGGAGGTGTGAATGCTGAGCAGGTAATGGGGCATGGGAGGAGCAGAAGCAGGGTCCCTAGAAGGTCACCTGCTGATGGACCATGGGGTCCGGCGGAGTGGAGCCCAGGAGTGAGGAGGTCCAACAGGCCAGAGAAGAGCTGACGAGCTCTAATCTGGTAGTGAGGTTCCCCACCCCCCACCCCCGCTTTGGGGAGACACTTTCTGCCTGGTCAGGCTGGGAAGGCCATTCATTTAATGAAAGTCTGTGTTCTGGAAACAGTGGCAAACCTCCTAAAAAGTGCATTTGCCTCCTTTCTAACATCCTTATTTTGTACCTCTC
Source organism: Desmodus rotundus (assembly GCF_022682495.2). Classification (NCBI taxonomy): domain Eukaryota; kingdom Metazoa; phylum Chordata; class Mammalia; order Chiroptera; family Phyllostomidae; genus Desmodus; species Desmodus rotundus. Next base: position 96,192,605 of record NC_071398.1, read on the forward strand.
AACAATTCAGAGGATGAAGTCAGTGTGGTGTTTTTTTGTTTTTTGTTTTTTTGTTGATGGAAAATGAAATCCTCTTTAGCTTTGAAAGAAGAGGCACGAGGGAGGGGGCCACATGATCGTGTCCCCCGTGGAGTGTGTGGAGGTGCCAGGGTTTGGAGGCAGGCTTCCTCAGATCGAGGACCTGACCCCTGTGCCCACAGGGTGTGCGTGTGCCCGCCAGCTGCCTCCAGATGCTCAGGGGCTGCGTTAGTAAGGTGAGGACACCAGCAGCAGTGACCTCGAAGGGTATTGGGAGGGTTAGATCAGGTAGCATGTGGTATCTAGAAATGACAGTTACTGTTGCTTGTCCGCTGCTTGTGTTCTGGGAGGGCAGATGTTGTGGGTGAAAAGGCCAAGAAAAGAGGACCCTCCTGCCCCTAGGGAGGTGGGGCCCTGAGCCCTTGAAAGTCCATGTGGGACTCAAGATAACTCGGCGGCAGCTAAGATTCTGTTTTAAACTGGGAATGTCCAGTCTGGTTACAAGTCAGGTGCAGAAAATTCCTTTCTGGTGTCTATTCATATGCAAAAGATAGCTTGTGGTGCCAGGCTTTTTGAAGCAACCTTAAAGAGGATGCGAAGTGAAAAAGTTAGAGCTTAGGCTGGAGGCCCAGGTTTGGGCTAATTTCTTGTATTCTTTGGAAAGGTTAGGAAGCAGCCAGTTTAGAGATCAAGCAAGGAGTGCTATTCCGACTAATTTGGACTTTTCTCCTGTAGGTTCAGGGAACTTCAGATTTAAGCAAGCTTCTGGTTATCCAAGCATCTGAGCCTGTCAAAAGTAATATCTCCAAGGTCCTGGGTAAGGAGGGGGACTTTAGTGGTAGGAAAACCATTGGGAAGGAGTTTAGATAAATATAAAATTCAGTCAGTTTGAAGAAAATGATTTGAGCACTTTGTGTGGGCTTATCACTAATCCCCATTCTTGGGCCCACCCTGACGGCCCCTGGCTTCTGGGAGGTCACTTGCCAGAGAGTTCCAGGTGGCTTCTTCCGCTCTGTGACCCTCCCCCCCCCTCCCCCACCAGGGAGGGCAGGGCAGCTTCTACGTTTTCCTGCCCTTGTTGGTGGGAGCTGCGTAGCACCATTGGGGCAGAGCGGGAATGGGAAGGGTACAGATGGGCCCAGGTGCTGGCAGCTGGCTTGCTCCCACCAACCCAAGGGACAGTGGAACCTGACCCAGACTACGGTCAATGCCACAACTCAGATGACTTGCTATAAGGCGGACTTCAACAGTCACTAAGCATTTACAGTCCCAGAACGTGTATGAGTGCCCAACGGCCCACAGCACAGTGCTGAGCAGCAGGCAAAGAAGACGCGATGGGCAAGCCTTGCTCTGGAGCAAAAGCGGTGGAGGTCTTTCCTTCAACGCTCAGCATTCCTGCCTTCCGGAGCCCTTTGCCGTTATTCTCCCAGCTGCCCCAGCTCGAAAGCCCTTGCCCTTGACTTTCTCCTCTAACCAGTGCTATCCCCAGTGGTTACAATTCGTGGGGCCTGCTAGCTTAGACTTGATGCAGTTCTTAATGAATAGTTCATTGGGGGTGGGCAGTATCCATGATTTCAAATCCTGTGCCTAAAGTGACGTTTTGTTAAGAGTTTACATCTCATTAGTTCTCATTTGCATAATCCTTACAAAATGTGGCCTCATCTTGTGCTGGGCACCGTGCCAAGCACTAGCTGGTGAGTGGACCAGACAGGGCCTTCACTCTTGTGTATGTGCGGGGATGGGGCGGGGGGCAGACTTTTGGTGTGTGATTTCACTTCTCCCCTAGAAGCAAGTCAAACTCAGACTCGCCTTGGGCTCACGTCCCGTGCCCCGCCCCTTCTGGGGCTGTAACGGCGTCTGGGCTGGCAGAGCGCCCTCTGCTGCGGGGTCTCCCGTCCAAGCCGAGCTGACTGGAGTCCAGCCTTCACGGTCTCTTTGGGTCTGCCACCCTGCTGCTCCGCAGCGCTCGTGGGGCACAGCCGCATACGGCAAGCCCGGGGCAGCTGAGGGCCGTGACTCAGAGACCCTCAGTAGAAACAAGGGACAGGACCCGCTCCTGCTGGGTCTGGAGGCTCCCCACTCACTCTTGCCCCGCCCCTGCCGCTTCCCCGGGTGACTCCAGAGACTCCGAGGGAAATGCGTGGCTCTCTGTGGCCTGGATCCAGCCAGCATCTTGGCTTTGACCCACATACACGTTTCCTTTTACACTTTTAAAATTAGTTGCCGAATATGAACAATTTTTTAAAAAAATATTTTGAGTTTTCTTAAAAAAAAAAAAAACACCAGGAAGTCTGCCAACACTTGGTTCTCATTGCTGTAAGTGGCCACAGTCAGAGCTGAGAGCCAGCGGCTCCCACTGGGCACACCGGCGCTCTCCGGGTCGCCCTGGCCGCACGGCTGCCTCTCCTAGCAGGCCCAAGTCCCCTGCGACCATGCGGGCGCCCCGCCTGCTGGCGCTCCAGTCCCGCAGTCCGTCCTGGACTTTCGGGAGCCCACTTACCAACCTCCCTGCAGGGAGAAAGTCTGGGGAGGGAGCCCACTTGAACGGGAAGGGACGGGGGGGGACCTACAGGGAGAAAGCAAACTGATATTTCAAAATAATTCCACCACTTTGATTCTTAAATTCTTAACTTAGCTTTTCTGTTTGGTGCATGTATTTGAATAGGCTCAGTCAATACCAGCCCTCAAATGACCAACAGAGAATATAACTGGAAGAGAAAAGATGAGGTAATGAACTTGACACTTGGATTAGATTTTTTCTTATTGTGGATACTCAACTACAGAGCTGAAATACACTGTGAGGTCGAGTAGCAAAATGTAGTGGTGATAAGACACTCTTAGCGGCAACTCATTGATTTGGAAAAATGAGGACCAAGCTCACCTGAATTACTCAAAAATTAAAATTACAGAATATTTTTCAAAGATGTAACTGTGTCCCATCTCCCCCCTCTCCCACTTTTCCTCCACCTTCCCCCCTTCCCCTGATGTTTGCCTCAAACTGGGAATCTCTGGGACTAGGGATGGGGAGCGTCATTAACATCTGAGTATCCACAGTTCTCCAGTTGGAGTTCGCATTCCCCATGGATGTGCGGAGCAATCGCGGACCCAGGGTGTGGGGGCACCTGAGGCCACAGGCTGATCATGGGCACCTTCCTAGAAAGTCAGTTTTCCTCGATGATCTTTGAAGGAAAACGTTAACTCATTTAACCGCTAGGTTATTTAAAGCATTTTATGTGAAAACAAACATATTTTAGAGCAGGATGACAAATTTGCATGGATTTTTGAGATAAAACAGGAGGCCCCAGATCATTTTATTATGGAGTCACTTAGGCTTGGCCCCCAACATCTTTTCCTGCTTTCCTCAGCCATCAGGGCTAATCTAGAAAAGTTTCAGACGTGCCGGAAGCCATGCCTGGAGTTGGCGAGGGCGAGGGCTGGTCGCCTGGGGCCGGGACAGGTAGAGGCCAGTCTGGTGGGAGGAAGGTAGTCTGTAAGACACATCACTCAAGGGGGCTCTGCAAGGCACCCTGACGGAGCGCACTGGGGCCCAAGCCCACCGCTGAGTGGGGAAGAGGGCAGCTCTGACGGAAAAGCCAGGCAATTGGCAAAGGCCGAAGTCAGCCAGGCAGCTGTAACGGTGCCACAGACAGGCTTCAGGGCCCGTCAGCACCCTCCTTCCCCCTCTTGCCAAGGGACACCAACTATGCCCTCTGAATACAGTGTGCTTCAAGCCCACCACACCCCCATCCTGGGCCCACCACAGTCATTTCTGATGACCCAGGTGGTTTGCAGTGTCTGTCTTGGGGGAAGGAAAGTTGCATTGTCCAAACTTCTGGCTAATGGTCCCTTTAAACAAAGCGACTCAGTTCTTTTTAGTCATCCTCTCCTCTTTCCTCCAGAAACCCTATTTTGTAAATGGGAAACTGACTCGGGAGTCAAGTAACTGGGTTTCTCACTTGTCTGTTTTTTCCAGGCCCCATTATTTTTAAAAATTCTCATTCCGATTTAGGAAAGAAGTTCCCAGTCACTCTGTAATCAGTCACAAAGTTAACTGGAATCCAGTTCTCCTACCAATTCTCTTTCCTTAAGAGACAGACGGCTCTAATTGAACTAATGTAGTCCCTCTTTACAAGTCGACAGTGGGTGGTATAGAGACGCACATTGAGTTACTGACAATGTATCACTCAAAGTCCTTAACAGGTGAGATCTTTTAGAGGGAATGTTTCAGATCATAAAATGGAAACTTTCCATAAGTATTCTGGTTGTCCTTAGTTTTTTCTCAAATGCCCTTATTTTTTTTACTTTTGGCTTTCTTTTCTAGGTGGAAACTGGATTCCATTATAGAAAAGGATACTAATGGCGCTAATGGGATAAGCGAAGTCAGGTTGAAGAGCGAACCAGCATCCTGGCTCAAGGGCTGAAGGATTATCTGACGAGAAGGTTACTTAGAAGCCGCTGCAACAGTTCACTGCTGCATTTATTTTATAAGCAGTTGAGGGGCTGCTACAAAAGTTCCAGTTTGAAGTAGTTGCATTACACCTGAGCTGCTGAAAAATTCTTCAGGGTGAGGGAGCTACGAACTCATGACCTACCAAGGGGGAACCCTGCACTCAGCCGACAGCAGGTTATAGTAAAACACAAGCTGTTAAAAGCATCATACAATATATTGCCACCTAAAGCACAGAATCTATCATTTTGATTTGTGATATTGCTAGAATTAGTGCCCTGCTAACATTTTCCAGAGTAAAGTTACTCCCTTCCTCCCCAATTTAGTAACTATTGAAAAAAAAATGGAACGATGGTCCATAATCTTAGTTACTAAAAGCAAAGTTGAGAAGTTAACAGTCTTACATTGCATAGTACTGTTTGATACTCTTTTTATTTTATTTTTAAAAGTCAAATAAAGTTGAATTTTATGGTCTGTTTATTAGAATCCATTGTTTCATTGCGGCAAAACTTTGGAGGAATACAAGACTCTTTAGGGAAAACCGCAATAGAAGGGAAAACAGGAGAAAAAGCCAAGCCTGACTATTTATGAAGGACCTTCGGGATACCTAGCATGTAGGGCAGTATTTTTCGGGGTGGGTGTGGAGCCCGTGTGTCAGTAACATTGGGTGTGGCTGAACATTCCAGAAACCCTGGGTGGCTTCACTCTTCTGCTGTAACCAGATGCTGGAAATAGGAGACCAGGACTGGTGCAGCGGCTTGCGGAGCAATCACAGCCCCAGGGTGCTTGCAGCCTCCCCCTCCTGTGTCCTTGGCCGGTAACTTAGATTCTCAGGCTGGCCAACCTTCATCGGTAACTCTAGGCATCCTGCGGTGTTTCAGTAGGACAGGCCGCTTTCTCCACGAGGCTTTGCCTTTTACTCAGGAAGGGACCCCACCCAAGGCAGCTCTGTCGCATACCCACACTAGCACCTTAAGATGAATTTAATCTGGCACCTCACCTTGCCAAATTCAGTACCTCCTGGGAGTTTTTAGCAAAGCAGGGGAAATGGATATTGGGCACAGTGTCTGCTGTGCACAGCATCACGGTCACTTGGGTGTTACAAATGAGGACCTGCGGCCACCAATAGAATCAGTCTTGGGTGGGCCCTGGGCTCTGCATGTGAACATGTTCCTCCGGCGCTTTAATGCATTTCGAAGCTTGAGAGCCGCAGTACAGGGAATCAAGTAGCAGAAAACAGATGTCCGTCCTCCAGTCTCCCATAGGAGGCCCATCACGGTGCACTCGACACAACTCCAGGACAATCCCGCGTGCATATCCATTAGGATGCTTTTGGCTGCAGGGACCAGGAAGCCCAACTCGGAAAGGCCTCAACACTACAGAGATGTATTATTTTATGTTGTGTAAGTCACGAGGGGGTACGGTTTCTGGCTGGTAGACTCAGTGAAGTTGATCAGATTTTTTTTCCTCTCCACTTTGCTGTTGACCTTTAGTCCCATTGTACAGCTGGCTCCCCGCTCCCAGCAACAATCAGTGCCTCATGTTTTCTTGTTCATATTCAATACCAGACAAAAGAATGGTTTCCAGTTACTTTCAAGAGCCAGAAAGACTTCTGCTCGAAACTCCCATAATCCTGTTTGTCCCCTGGAGAACTGAATCACATGCCCTTTGCTTGACCAGTCACTGACAAGAAGGTGGTAATGACCTTTTACCCAGTTAATGCACCGTTTAAGCCAGAACCAGCTCTATTTCCTTCATTTGCATTGCCCCAAAGGGGCAGGGTCCAATGGAGTAAATCACTAAGGCCAGTTCACTGCACCCAAACTGGCATCTGTCATTTAGACATGGCCATTCTGGCTCCTTAACCCTTCGCCGAGCTTCTCAATACAAATTCCGACCCTTGGGTTGGAGGTTGGAGGTGAAATCAGATTTGCTGCTAGTCCACACAGAAGCTGCAGGTCAATCACTTTGCTAATCTTGCAAGACTATCTAGTAGCCGGAGCCTGTGCCGCTCCTTTGAAAAGCCACACCGACTGCCTCTCAAACTCCTCATGCTTCTCTCATAGCCCCCTCGGTCACAAATCAATTCACTTGTAATTAACCCATCTTTGCACACACGTGCACCTTTCTGTGAAAACTGAGTGCAACACCTCTCGACAGGGGACCTCTACTCTCCATTGCCCAAGTGTGTTAAAAATATGCTTAGGATCACTTCTACCTGGGAGTACCTTCATCGTGTAGTATTTTATAATTGGAAAAGAATTCGTTCACAAAGCCTCCTGGCTGCTTGGTGGTACAGCCAGAACTCAATTTGAGGGCACAGGAACGAACCCCTTTTCTTTGAGCTTTTAAAGCACTTTTATGTTGACATCGATGTGAGTAGCATGGATACAGGTGAACGAAACACCAAGGGTTGGTGCCTGTGGGAGGGATGGGAAGGGGCAATCATTTGTTGGGGTTAAAGCTGATGAATTCTGTTTTGATTTTGCTCGTTCAGGGGCCAATGTCCTGGCAGCAAAGACTCAAGTGTGAATAATTAACGTTGGTGATTCAGACGTTGAACTCTCACTGTGATGAGGACTACACGTGGCCAACAGCTGACAGAAGAGAGCAGAGCAGCGAGGGACTGACCAGGTAGGTGACTCGAGATGGAGCTGGGGGTTAGTCAGAGGGATGCTTTAAGGACCAGAGAGCATTAGTTCTTTGAGGGCAAAATATATTGTGACTTGAAGAGGTAAGAGCAGAAAGCCAGCCCTGGTAGGTCCGTGTCAGACCAGCGTTCCCAGGATCCGGTAAGAACTTGGGAGTGTCTACCTCTGTTCTCAACCTTTATAGTGTCAGCCACCTTGTCAAGGAAACTAAAGGCCTAACAACTTCTCCAACACCTGACACCAGGGGGCATGGCTTTCATTATTTTACTCAATAAAAATACGGAGGGCTACCTGCAAGGGATTGTACCAGGTGTGCGGCACTTCTTTCTACACCTAGGACGTACCGGCACTGTGTGAGTCCGAGAGACCACGAGTCTGGAGTATAAAGCATGCAGGTACCATTATGCTCAAGATTCATATTCTGAAGCTCCACAATCCCATTAAGGCATTTGGAGAGCTTGTGACAGCAGGGGTCACACACTCAAGGGACTGCAGGACCCAGGCAGGTGCCACAAAAGAGCAAAGTGGGCCAGGTGCCGCGGTGAAGTCATGTGAGGTCAGCTGAGCCTCCCAGTTCGTTATCAGACATTTCAGGTCTCTGCCTTCAGCGAGAAGCATCGGTGCCAAGCCCGGCGAGGACACCTCTGCCCTCAGGACACGAGGCTCACTGAGTATTTCCAAACGTGACAACAGAATTCTCTGATCCAGTTTTAACGAAGGATTTATTTGCTAGGTCCCCCAAAAGCAAAATCCAGAACGTACCATCCCACCCCCAGCAAGAATAGTTCTATAAACAAACATTTTCGGGCATCCTCTCCTCCCTTCCCCAGGCGACCCCTTTCTGTGTCCACCATGACGGTGTGAAAGGCACACGGCACTACTGTTCTGTTCCCACGTCTGCAACACCTGTGCAGGTAAGTGGGGCCTTTTCTGTAGCCTCTTTTGATAGAAACTTATCGAGAAATTTTTTAGCAAAATATTTAAAGGCCCTTCCCCCTGCTGACCCCACATCAGTTATCTATGGGAAAAGTACAGAACTGAAAAGTTTTTTCCCCTAGTTGTGATCAAAACACTGAAAACGGAAGAACATCCATCCAGTTACACTATCTTCTAGGGCTATGTACATAAGAGACTGACAGAGGAAATCGAACCTCAAGTTCTGCGGCTCCCCAAAATGGGTAACGGAAGAGAGGATCTGATTAGAACAGCTAGAGAAACCTGATGGCCACTCCAGGACGGACCGGAAACCCTGTGGATCAGAAACCCAGCAGAGATCGAACGGCATGTGAGTCTCCCGCATCGAGTGCACTTCAAAGAGAGCCAGGAGAGAGCGCTGAGACACACGAACAGAACAGAACGTGGAGGAAGGCACGAAGCAAAGAATCCCCTGGAGATTTTTAGTGCCATTTTCGTTTAATAAGCCAGTAGGACAGCAACCTAAAGCCCGCGGCTGATCACAGCGGGATGTGTTGACGGAACTGCCGCAGGACACAGGATGGAGGAAGGGTGGCTGGCCCTCCGTAGCTCCCAGCACCAGCACCAGGAACAGACCTACGGCTGGGGCGTGTAGCGGAGGTATTTCTTGCCAGATGGAAGGTCTTTGGTGAAGACTCCTTTAGGGAAAAGTTTCTTGGCTTCCTCTTCTGGGATGGTTGGAAGGACCATCACACTATCTCCAACCTAGGGAACGACATTGAGAACGGTGAAATTCAATGTTCAAGCCTAAAGGCAAGAATGAACTTCAGAACCCACAGGCTTGCTGGCTTCCCTGTTCCTCGAACACACTGAGCTCCCTCTCCAGCAAAGCCTCCCGCTCTAGGCCTCCCGTGACAGCCACAGGGAAAGCCAACCTCCCCACCGCTGAGCTCCCATGCTCCCCTCCTCCTCTCTCCATTATTCTGTGGCACTTACCACCACCTAGTGCACTATAACCTGGCTTATTGTCTGGCTCTGCCCACGGGACTGTGAGTCCAAGAGGGCTGGAACTTTATTGTCCACAGCTCTATCTGGACTCCATACATGTATGTTCAGTGACCGGATGGAGCATTTTAATTGATTTGCTCATCAGAAAAAAACAAAACCTGGTATACAGGTTAGAATATTTAAAAAATGTAACAACATTAAGATATTCTTGTGCTATTATTATGTAGGTCTTACATATTGCAGAGAAGCGACATTCCTACAGGTTAAAAGCTTAAGTGTCAGAGAATTCTACGTGGCATTAATGAGGCTTAAGAGAGGGAAATTCTTCGGGACAGTAAGATACCAAGTTTTCCAGCCAGGATTTAAGTGGCCAACCTAAGTTTTGTTGTAAATATTTTGCCATCAGGGAAGGATTAAAGGTTTAAGAAAAGTCCTTTTATTAGGAAAGGACATCATTCTGACCAATTCACTTATCCAAATGAGCTAGAAGCTAGAAAGCAATACAGGAAGCCTGTGTTTTATACAAAAAGTGTTGAAGACCTTGAACATGGCCTCTGAGAAGAGCTTAAACTCAGGAGGAAACGAGAGCCATAAACTCATGAATGCCACGAGGAAACATTCCCCCAGTGGACTTGCATTCTGGAATAAGAGCCCTAGGCAACAGGAAGCCCGAGGGCGGCCACTTGGACGCCAGCCCCACAGCCCTCCCTGCACACTGGGGACCGGCTCCTTTGGCATCTTTCACCTTCCAGTCCACCGGGGTGGCGACCCTCTTCTCGGCGGTCAGCTGCAGAGAGATAACGACTCTGAGAATCTCATCAAAGTTCCTGCCCGTGGTAGCTGGGTAGAGGATAGACAGCTTCAGTTTCTTATCAGGCCCAAAAATGAACACCTGCAAGGCACACAGACGCGTCGATAGCATGAGTCCCTTGACTGTTTTTGATGTGAAAGCCCCTCAGAACGCTCGCCTGTCATTAGAACTGCTCAAGGGGATAAAACAAAACAAACAAAAAAATCCCACACATCTGGAATGACACACCAAACATAATCGGGGGTCGGGGGGCGCAGGGTGCTGGGATCTCGATCCTTTTCTTCTCCTTGTTATTTTTATTTTTAAAAAATTAAAAAAAAAAACTTCTCAATTACAGTTGACATTCAGTATTATGTTAGTGACATTCAGTATTAGTCTCAGGTGTACATCCCAGTGCTCGTGGTATTTTTCTACACTTGGAAGGGAGTTCTGTTTGGTTCTGGCTGCCCCAGTAAGAAAGGCGGACCAGGCAAGGCCCTCAGGTGGGTACTGTGTTAAGTAGGGATGATTATCACAGAAATAATACTAGTGGGAGTGGATACCGGCCCTCACCTAGCTGCCCTTTTTGCAGACGAGGGACTAAGTTAGTTCTCCAGCGGGGAAGGGCAGAACAAACGAGAAATGAGACCCAGAGCTGCCTTATGAAGGAGCACAGGACCCACCACTTGAAAGAGAGGGCTGTCAGGAGAGCTGGAGGGAAGATTACCCAACTCTAGATGACCTCTGATCCTAATTACTTATTTTATGTGGATTTCCAAAAGCTATGAAGTAACCAGTTTGGAAATTTAGCTGGGAATTCTGCATGAGCATCGCGGACCATCGGTGAGGTGGCCACCAACACAGTTACATTGTTAATGGATATTAACACATTCTCCTCTCCCCTCTCGTTGGTCCAAGCGTTTCCCGGGACGTACAGCCTGGCCAGTCGCGAGGACGACAGCCCGGACCTGGCCCACTCACCACGCGCGCCGTCACGGGCATGCCCTTCTCGTCCTTCTCGGCTGGGTCCAGCATGCCCAGCAGGACGGCGAGGTCCCGATTCCTATCGTCAATGATGGGGAAAGGTAACTTTTCTGTGGGCTCCTCACAGTTGTAAGCGTTGATATCCTGAAATGCAGGTGAAGGGGAAAGAGAAAAATCGAAACGGGCTCGTCCTCCAAATTCCATCTGGGAACAGCCATCACACTGCAAGGCAGGGAAGAGGACTACAATCATAGTAGTTTCTGTAAGCAATTTTAATATGCAAATGAGTGAATGAAAACGCCCACCCCAACTATTCCCTCACAGGAAGAGCAGTAGGGTATCGCACTTCGGGTATAACCGTAGACCCTTTTCACGCCCATGTCTCTTAAAACACAGCTTGTTTTCACTGCTTTGAGAAACAGCAGTGACCTCTTTAAAAGCTGAGTAGGGCAGCGTCAGCTCCCAATTCCAGGTACCTCTGGGTTCCCAAATATTGTGAAAACCACCAGAAATAATGGATCCCTTAAGTCCATCGCCTCTAGAAACAATGCCACATGCAAAGACAATTCTATAGATCTGATCCCTGTCTTGGAAGCATCCTGCCTCAGACATTAAGCTACTGTCAGACAGATGGTAGGAAATGAAAAATAAAACCACAAAACCGAAAGCAAATGTAAGACTGGAGAGTCGAACATGTATTTCGAGGACAAGTACAGGGTAAACCTCTTATGGGTGAAAAGGCAGAGGAAAATTTACACCTGGGTGAAGTGCACAGAAAACAAAGCGTTTCAAGTCGCAACTTAAGGACAACAATGTACTTGCCTTTTCTCTTTCTGCCCTCCTCCCCTAGCAAAACTTCATTCATTTCTACTTTTCCTATCCCTGGAAGGGTTTTTTTGGGGGGGAAAATCTAGCTTCGTTGTTTGGTCTGATAGGGCACTGACGCAGCGCTTCAGTGGACCACACAGGAGGAGACGCAGTTCCCGTCTTCAAAGGAACTTGCACTTTGCTCAGATGATCCCATAAACGGCAGGTGCGACCTGTGTGCATTTCTCAACTGAGATGCTGAAGAATAAAGGGGCATGAATGCACTTTGAAGTAGATAACAACAAATTTTAACACGCTCCTTAATTTTAGTATCTTCACTTCCCTTCTGCTGTCACCTGCTGCCTATCAGGCCACCACCATCAGTTTGGTTGAACCATCAGTTTGGCTCTGGAGGCACTTTGGGGTTTCTCACAAAACCAGTTGTACCCCAGTTTGGGCACTGCTTCTGATACTCGGGGCCTGTTTCCTATTTAATGCAGGCACAGTTCTGAAAATTCTAAGGCAGAAGCTCACCAGCTGTAAAAGGAGCCTGGGTGTGCTCCTGTACCCGAAAAGGTGTTATATAATGGCCTAGGAGCTCTTCCTCCAGCCATCTGTTGTTTTAATTATTGCTACGCAGCAATTCTCTCTCCTGCCACGTGTCTGATGGGTGTTACATCCCACCCATGAAAGCCAAAGAGCCGTGTGCTCTGCCTTTATTCTACCCCAAATCAGGCTCATTCCTACTCTCTGTGTGATCGAGTATCAAGAAGAGCATTAGTTTGAGGTTCAAATCTCAATGCCACCGTCTTCCAGCAGGGCATTCTTGAGCAAGTCCCACCAACTCTCCGAGTGAAATGCCCTTCCCTTTTCCATGTGATTCTTCTAACCTCACTCGGGATTGGCTGGTACGGAATGGCCAAGGGTTACAGCCCCCCGGGGCCAACTCACAAGGCAAGTACTACCTCTCTTCTTCAGATGCACCGTGAAATGCATGACCTGGGGCCCAGCATGCACAATAAGCATCCCTCCCAAGCGACCTGTATCATTAGGTAGTAGCACACTGTAGCACAGTCATTAAACTGTTCTCGGGTTAAGTCCGGACCATCACATTTACTGCCCAACTAAATCCTCCTGTTGAAAGAAGACAATTCCTTCAGCTGATTCATTTATGATAATACAGACCGACTGCCTCGGATGTACTGAGTGCCAAGCACTGTTCCAGCAGAACAGGAAGCAGGAGCCTACCCCGGGGAGCCTCCACTCTGCTGGCGAGAAACACACAAGCGAAATTGGCAATGTGCAGAGAACTAGAGGGTGACACGCGCCAAGGAAAAACCCAGAGGGGGCCGGGGAGCATGGAAGGGAGTCAGAATTTTAGAGAAGGAAGCCAAGGGCAGCCTTGAAGGCGTCATTTGAGGTGAGACCTGTAAAGAGATGATGGCAGGTCACAAAGATACCTGGGGAAAGAGACTTCCAAAAGGGATTCTGGATGTGGTCTGAAGGCACAGCAGATGTGCGCGCTGGTGAATCAGACATGGGATGTGGACAAACCAGGGGAATTAAAGAGGATTGCTGGAGTTGAGGCCCGAGCAACCACAAAAACACAGTTACCACTAGCTGAGACGAGTAGGACCCTGGACGAAGAACAGAGCCTCAGTTCCGGACATGTTAGGTCTGAGGTGATGGGAGATCGGGGAGATGCTGAGTAGGCAGGGGCTGAACCCATGGGGAAGCCAGGAGAGTCTGGCCTAGAGATGAAACCTGGGGAACTGGTAGACAGATGGGGTGGATGAGGTCCCCGAGAGAAAAGTGTCCATGAAAGAGAAGAGGTCCAAGAAACGAGCCAGGGCAACCCTAGCATAAATCAGGAGCTGGGAGACGACGAAGCTCAGCCTGAGCCTGAGAAGCACCAGCTGGAGTTGGGGTGTCCTGCAAGCGGAGAGAAGAAAGTGTGTGGTATGCTGATAGGCTCAGAAAGATGAGGGCTGAGAAGTGGCCCTTGGATTGCGCAAGGTGAAGGTCATTGTGTAATCGAAGGCAGATTTTCAAGTGATCCGTGAAGTCTGAACCTAAGGTTTACTTAAACCTTCCTATCTAAAAGGCCAAGCCACTCTGTAATTTGTAAGTGGACTGATAACCACAAAGCACATGCCCACGGATACAATACCTTGCTCCATGCAAGATGGTCTTCAACACTGTCTATCGAAAGGGCGATCAGCTTAACGTTCCTCTTGGCAAATTCCGGCGCCAGCTTTGCAGCTCTGCCGAGCTCCGTGGTGCACACGGGGGTAAAGTCCCGGGGGTGGGAGAAGAGGATGCCCCATCTGCAGTGAGGGCAAAGAAGGTTACAACTGAATGAAGAGGTTATCACTAACAGCATGTGTCCAACAGAGTAAGCCACACACCCGAGATCAAAAACGACGTTCCTTTCTTTTCTTTTTAAAGATTTTATTTATTTATTTTTAGAGAGAGGAGGAGGGAGGGAAAGAAACATCAATATGTGGTTGCCTCTCATGCACTCCCAACTGGGGACCTGGCCCGCAACCCAGGCACGTGCCCCCACTGGGAACTGAACTGGTGACCCCTTGGTTCACAGGCCAGCACTCAATCCACTGAGCCACACCAGCCAGGGCTCTTTTTTTTTTTTTTTTTAATGAATGCTTATGAAGACTATTACTTTTAAACCTTTCTGTTGAGGAATGCTTCTTAATCTTACCTCCGGAAAAACCAATGTTTAAAGCCCAGTTCAAGCAAAGACAAGACACTCAAGATGACACATATTTTAAAAGACTAATTTAAGGGTGTTGCCTCTTTTCATAACTGTGGAGCCACGCCGGCTTCTTTTCGGCAAATAAAATCTGTGCGACTCAAACCAAGTAGCTTTACTGAAAATAACTATTTTTTCTTCCCCTCTTTTAAATTCTTTTTGCTGAGCACACAGGCCCTGACATTCAGCTCCAATAATGGGTGTCCCCTTAGGCCCTGAATCCAAACAAACGCCTGACTGCAATAATAAACAGATTATGTAACCTGAAATAAATAGGCTTGTATCCTCTGTTTATACGGGAAATTAAAGTCCACATGCGGCTCCTTTGAAGTGAATGGGTGTAACATCTTTTAGGAAACTGCTTTCCTGACCTTACCTGCCAAACAGGACACCCAGTAGTTGCACCGTGATAGAAGAGCACCTGAGAGTTTTACCTGTCTCTTCGCTTGCGGTTTCCTTTTCTTCTTGCTTCAGACCAAGTGGGCAGAAAACTGACAACCTGCGAGGTACATTTCTAGAACTGCAGGTTCTTAGGTGAACGCTATTACCGAAGCCATCCCTGCCCGAGGTTAAGCTTGTGGAGATTTTAAGCATGTTGCAGGCTAAGCCACAAGAACCTTTGAAGGACCATCTCTTTCTCCTTGGCGACAGAAAACACCTCTCTCTGCTGAGAAGGAAAAGGTAATGCTCGGTCTTCCGCATTCCCAGGGACTTGGGACGTCACCGCAGGGCCCTAACCCGGATGACTGAATCTAGCTTAGGTGCCAAGCTGACCTCTCCAACTCTGCCAAGTTTCCCGAAGCACAAAGAACAAAGAGGAGACAAGGGGACCCCCTTCCCCCTTGCACCTGTCACCCTGCTCCCGAGGCCTCCTCGGGAAGGGAAACGATCTTCTCGCAAAAAGGATGGGGAGGGGCCGTCGGGGAAAATTGGGAAGAAAGAGGTCATATGTTTAAGACTGTGGAGGTGTCTAGCATGTTTACTTTTCTGTAAAGGGCAACGAGAGGGGCATGTATCTTTTGAAATAAATAAGCTAGCTCTGAGTAAAATCTAGGCCTTAGATTCCACGGAACAGGGTCCGTTTAAGGCTCAGACGAGACTTTTGAGAAGAAAGGGAACGGGGTGCATCTTCTTGTTAAAGGAGCGATGAATTGGGCAAGTCAGGCGTTCTCCTTCCATTTCCAAGTCACGCTCAGGAACTTGTTTTAAGCATCTTCACACCCTCTCCTCCCTGAGCAGCCAAAGTGCAGCTCACCACTTGGCTTGAAAAAGGAATAAACTCTGAGAATGTCTGACGGTGGCCTGCGCTGGAGAGAACGTCAATTACATGATCCCATTTCCTTCCTTCCTTCCTCATTTTCAAAAGACAAAGGGTTTCCTCCTTTAAGAGAACAGTTCCTGCCCACTAACCCCCAGAAAGCCCCAGGAACACACACGTTTTGTTTGGTGAAGACGTACTGTGAAGAAGCAGCTTTACCATGTGCGTAAAGAAACAGTGATTAATCCTCAATAAACTCACCAAGGCAGCCCCTAAACCCCTTAGCTGTGTCCAGTTCTCCGGGTGGGTGTCTGTAAAGTTTAAAATTATTTTAATTTTCTAGCTCCCGTTAAAAAAACAATCTGAATCAAGAGTTGACTGTGTGGCCCTGGCCAGGTAGGTCAGTTGGTTAGGGCATCGTCCCGATAGGCCAAGGTTGTGGGTTCCATCCCTGGTCAAGGGCCAATAAATGCGTAAGTAAGTGGAACAACAAGTCGATGTTTCTCCTCTCTCTCTCCCTCCCACCTTCTTTCCCTCTCTGTCTCTCAAACACACACAAAAAAGACAGTTTGAATTGAGATCACATATGGAATGGAGTCTGGACAATCCAGGGTCCGGCAGAAGTAACGCTGGCTAGAGTGTGGCCGGCTGGGTAACAATGTGGGTGTAATAATTTATAATTTGAACACTTCCCCTAAAATGCCATATGGTGTGCTTGAGTGCGATATTGTCATGTCGTAGCATTACATGCTTATGATTTTGTAATGAAAGATTTTGTAATACAAAAGGGGCGTTCTTTGTGCTGGACCCTGTATATTAGGCAAAAATCCATGCATTACAATGACGTAAAGGGCTCAGAGGTCTTTTGGGGTGGGGCAGACTCGGACAGCATTTTACAGATGCGGGTATTTTTCTCATCTTCCCGCGGGTGGGGCGCGGAGTCGGTACTACTTCTAATCAAATCCATATAGATCCAGAGGCAGATAAACTGGGCCAATGATGACAAAAACACCTAAGAAAGTAGTTAGCTTACATAGTGACAGTATAATTGTTGCTCTAGTAACTACGCTTCACGTTAATATTCATCTTTAATCCATACAGCCTAAGAGTGCCGGTAAGATTCTTCTGTTTTACGGCGGTGAGGACTGGGGGTGGCAATGGGAAGGAACACGCTCTGAAAATCCCATGGGGCTTTGGAGAGCTACCAAGGCCTCGATTCTGATATGAGACTGGCTTTGGTCCGTATCTCTGAAGCCTGTTCCTGCCTCATGGCCGGAATGCTCCCTTTCTCCTCCTTTTCCTAGCTGAGTCCTCCCGTTCACAAAGGTTAGCTTTTCCCTTAACCAGTGCCTGGAAATGGACTCGATGATGGGTTGTAAGGGGTAGGCCTAACATACCTGGAATCTCTCCCAGGTTCTCTGCACAACCCTGTCCAATCACTGATTAATCTCATAAAATCCTTTTCTCTGTCTCTACACAGAGATCCCTGGACATCGTATATAAAATCAATTTACTCACAGGCAAACTGGTATAACTGCCAGACCAGGCCACGTGCTGCTGGAAGGCAGACCAGAGGGGCAGTGGGGTCACCCCGCTGGGAGACAAAGTGTCTCAGGGAGCCCAAGTGCACCCTCCTAGGCTGTCCCTGGCAAGAGCAGGTCAATGCAACCGAACAACCTCAGAGGGCCCTTCCCTCAAAGTGTTGCGAGTTCTGGAATGAAGGGCACACCTACCTACAGAATGTTCTTGATTCCTCCCACAGCAACTCTCAAATCTTATCCTGGCTTTCACCAAAGTCTTTCGGCCATGTATCTGGCAGGTGGTGGTTTTAAATTTTATATTTTGTACCAAGAAGCCTGCGAATGCCAGGCAGCAAACAGAACTCTCAGGTGAGTGTCCTTGACTCTGGCCTTAGACACCCACCTTCCCCCTGGGAGCAAATTCCAGAACCAAGGGAGGGAGGGGACACGATCCTGGGCACGAGTCCCGAGTCCCGGGAGGTGACCGCCGAGGCCGCCAGATCTCTCTGCCCCTACGGGGCCTCGGCTGGACCGTGCCACTTGCACAGTTTACCAAACCAAGTTAAACAGACAACAAACTCCGCTCCGCAAAGACCTCCGGTTCCTGGGACCTGCGGAAACCCAACCTCGTCCCCCTCCCCCTTCCTGTCCGGAGCCAGCCGGGCCACACCGGGAGGCCCAGACGCGAGAGGGGATCAAATGGCCGATGCGAGGCTGGGGGCACACACTGAGAGGCACGTGCAGGAACCGGTGCAGGCGGGGAGGAGGCGGGCGGCGGGCAGCGTACTGAGCGGCGGGAGCGCGAAGGGAGGAGGAACAGGGAAGGCACCTCCAGGTCCCGGCGTAACCCAAGGCCAAGGCAGGGGGACGAGGTGGCCACTTACGAGTCTCCCAGATAGTCGTGGAAACGGATGCGACCAACGGTAGTATTGGCCTCAAAGTTGGGAGCCTCGTCCCCGAGAAGGAGACCTCCAGGCATGGCGGCAGCAGTGACGAGGGACTACGAGAAGGCGCAGCAGCGGCAGGAGAGGGAGGTGCTAGTGCGGAATAAATGAAGCCTAGAGGGGCGGGGTGGGCGGGGCCACAGAGGGGTGTTGGGCGGGGCCCAGGCCTGCGGGGCGGGGTGAGGGGCGAGGGGCGGGGCCAGAGCTAGGCAGCCCTAGCACTCTCTAGAATCTGCAACGCTCTTGACCAAGCCCAGAGCCTGGGAGTGCGCCGGTTTTGACCCTGCAGTGTGTTTGGGCTTTGGAGGCGGAAAAATGCGCAACACAGTAGGAACGAGGCCTCAACGTAGAGAATCCCACAGCCACTCCGGGAGCTGCAAAAATCCGTGCAGACCCTCTAGCACACCCACCAGGGCGACCTTCCACTCCCGGCTCTGATAGGGCGAGCGGCTGGAATCTGGCTGGGCCAGCCCGCCTGGCCATCATGAACTGTGTCATATAGGAGGATGTGGCAAGACCCAGCCATGTGGAGGACCTTATGTCAGAGGAAGTGGCTTTCTTATTGCAGCAAAAATTCTCGCACCATGTTATTCAGTGCTTGGGGGAATGTAACCAAACTCTTAATTTTTATTCCACTCCCCACTCCCAGGGCTCACAATGAACCTCAAATAATCAACACAATAAATCTGAAATCTAAATGTAAATATTAAGACATGTGATTTTCTGTGTGTAAGTCAACTCTGCTACCCAAGGAGGTGGGAAGCTCAAGTTTCATTCATTTGCTTTCTACGTGGTAAGCATGATTTAGGCAGGATGACTTTTCTTGGAGCTTTCGTTCTAGTCGGGGAGATGGACTTTAAAAATATATTAGACTTCTCTGGCCGACAGTGGCCAGAGGGTACCTGAAAATGGCTCACTATTCATTTGACCCAGAAAAACCCACCAAACCATGCAAATCAAGAGGTTCCAATCTCTGTGTTCACTTTAAAAAGACTCGTGAAACTGCTCAGGCCACCAAAGGTATGCACATTTGAAAAGCCACTGGGGATCTGAAGGATGTCACCTCACAGGGCAATGTGTACCCTTCTGAAGTTACAAGGGTGGAGTCTGCGGGTGTGCCCAGGCCAAACAGTGGGGCTGGACACAGGGTTGGTGGCCCAAAAAGAGTGCTGAGGTTTTGCTGCACGGGCTTAAAAATGCAGAGAGGAATGCTGAACTTGAGGGTTTAGATGCAGAGTCTCTGGTCACGGAGCCAGTCCCTGTGAACAAAGCTCCCAAGATGGGGCACAGAACTTACAAGGTTCCCGGGTGGATCCCCCACACGTGAGCTCTCCCCGCAGCACTGAGATGATCCCACTGGGAAAGAGCAGGTGGCTCCTAACCCAGGGGAGGAGGCTGCACAGAAGAAAAGGACATCGCAGAAGAAACTGAAGAAACAAAAACTGATGGCCCAGGTGTAAATTCAGCATCAAATAAATGCTAATAAAAGTAAGTATATATATTGGATAGCAGTAAGTACTATTCACAGAAATAAAATAAGGTGTGCTAGAGGCGATTGGGGTGCTGCTTGGGATTGGATGGTCTGCTGTGGGAAAGCCTCCAGGATAACGTAGGCAAACTACTCAGCACATAGTAAGTGCTCTGGAAATGGTAGCTATTATTTGGATGATGATGATGGTTTACACAATAACGCTTGCTTCGCCGGCTATAAGCTAGCACTATGCCAGGCCTGGTGACGCAATGGAGAGGTGTGGTCCCCGCGCTTCCAGGGAAGGCAGCGTGGAAGCAGTTATGATGCAAATGCAGAGTAAATGCGGTTGGGGGAGGGTACCAAATGGTGGGAGTTCAAGAGTGGGGAAAATTCTCTGGATTTTAGTCACGTGGCGATCTTAGAAGTGACTCACATACCGTGATTTCAGTTTCCATCTTCATGGTGTTTTCACGCGTGTGGGTGCATGCTGATCATATTGAATCAGTTCTCCTCTGAAACAAGGACTTGCAATAAGATTATTGCTAACATTTCTAACCACTCGAGAAAACAGTAAAGCTACTATAATTCAGTCTCTGAACTGATTTGACGTCAAGCTTTGGTTCTAGAAGCACGATGTCTTAGCTCCTTTTGTGGGGGAGAAAGAAAAGAAAAAGAGAGTAATTTGACCTTTGGAGACTATTACTAGTGTTGTGGAGCTAGACTAGAAGACACAGATACACCACAAATACGGAGAATAAACACAGAAATGGATTATTGATCTCCATAAAGGGCATAATTATAGAAGTATCTATGATAAATTAGGCAAGTCCAATAAAATAAGAGTCTGCTAGACGTCACAGTACCAGGGACTGCAGCCCGGCTATCCTCTTGCACTTTGCAAACTTGTCTACTTTAATCTTTGCAGCAATTTCAATTCTTCTGAATTAGCCAGCAACCTTTACAAACATGATTTTTTTTTCCCACAAAAACATCGGGATGTCTGTCTCCCAAAACGTCAGAAGATCTAGCCACACTGGGCAATGTTCCACTTGCCAAACATTGGCTAGAGAGTAGCCTCCTTAGAAATGCATGTTCCCTGTTTGCTCAGAAAGTTCTCAAACACTTGCTGACATTGTCTATTGTCATTTTAGCTCCACTCTCGCACTGTAATTTTTATTAGACTAGAACTGGGAGGCAAATGAATCCTATCTTCGTAGATCCCTATCTGTCAAAACTGTGCCAATGGAAGGTGGACTGAAGGCCGTGTGTTCCAAGGAGGAACGAGATAAAGCAGACTTCTTTGTAAAAGTAACTGATGTTTCCACGTACTTATATGCAAACGGAGTTGGAAGGAACCATCTGTGCTGCCCAGCGCCTGTAGGCAGTTGGGTTTCACCTCTGAACCCCATTCTAGGGGAAGAAAAATCACAGTCTTTCCCAAGGGCTTGCTCGAAGTGCCGTGGGAAAGGACGGGGGTGGGGCCGTGGGAGGCAAGCCAGGGAGGGAGAGACCAGAATGTGGAAAAGGGAAAGGGAGTCTCAGGGACATATTTACTTTACAGAGCGGGTGGAGGCTCTGGGATAAAAAAAAAAAAAAAAAGTGTTCAGGCAGCCGTCAGGGCTGGGGAGAAGGAAGGCGAGCATGGACTTTCAGAGGGCCACGACTGCGGGCCGATTGAGTCCCTTCTGTCCTTGCTGCTTCAGACAGGTTGAAGGAGAAGGGGGAAGGATTGGCAGTGGCCATTTGGGGGAAGGACAGTGCATTGTGATGTCTGTCTGTCTGTCTCTCTCGCTAGGTTGGGAGCCCCTGTGTGTGACCTGTTAGAGCAGGCGTGGGGCCAGATTGCACGAAGTATCAGAGAAGCACTTGGCTTCCTTCCTGCAGCCACGCCAGCACTTTCTTGTCTGCCTGCAGCTGGGAATCAAGGGGCACTGTGTCCCTAGTTAGAACCGTAGCTGGTTAGAAATTCTTATGCATGTGGGAGGAGATGAATAAAACTTGTAACCAATCTTTAAAAGGTGGGGTTGTGTTTTGAAAACCAGTTCATAGAAGCTTTCTTGTTAAATTTGAAGGTCTTTTAAGAAAAAAAAAAAAAAGAAAAAAGAAAGAAAGGTCTGGAACACATACTGATGGAGGCCATGCTGCTGTCTCTCTGCTGCCTGGGTGGGGCTGACCATCCGGCCCCTCACCTGGCCCCCACTCTTCTCGCTCCTGTTCAGTGTGGTCACTCCCCCCCCCCCCCCCCCCAGCCAGGGCCGGACATCCGCCATCTGGAGAGAAACTAGAGGAGGACATGTTTCAAAGTACTTTATATTAGACTTAACTTGAAATATATAAAAAGTTAAGTTTATAAGTGACGATTGTAGTTTTAAGATCGCCTGGTTGGTGACATTTCTGTGTTTCTTAGATTTGCAGGAGTTTTGCAAGTGTTTTGCCTAGTCTTCCTCTTCCTAGACTGAGCCGCGTTGGGGGCCTGCAGCGGTCCACAAGCTCAGATGTGTTATATTTGTAAATATAACTCACACATATTTAAAAAGATGATCAAACTACAAGTAAAAATAGTTATTTTTATGTCAACATCATTCAATTTATAAATAAAACAACACTTTGAATTTAGTCTTTTTAAGGAGGGGTTTAAACTTTTAAAACTAGTTTTAATTCAAACAGTTTTTAAACTAGGATTCAAAATCCATGACTTTAATAAACTCGCTACCAGGTAAAATCCAGGAAAGGGTCAGGGTGCCTGTCAGTGAGCAGAAGCCTCTCTCTGCCATTAAAACTCAACGGCTGCCCTATCTCTGCAGGGGAAAGTTCTGGAAGGAAGAAAGGACAGGGGCTACCCCAAGGTGGGAAGGATGATTTATGTTTTGTCATATAATCTTTTGGGTTATTTGAATTTTTAAAACTGTATGTCCGATATCTTTTTCAATTAAGAAGTAAAAGCCACTTAAAACACTGGCCCGTGGAGAAGCTGGGATCTGAGGCTAGGAGAAAAACCGCTGCTAAAAGTGGGGAGATAAGAAGAAAGGGGACCCCAGGGGAATAAAAAGAGGTGGAGGTCGTCATTTCCTAAGAAGAATGCTGAAGTCTTAGAGAGTGCAGAAAGAGAGCTTGGAGCTAGCTAAATTTTTCATCATTTTACAAGTATTCCAGGGACCCCACCCAACTCATACATAACATTCTTTCCATCCAACTTGCTTGTAGCTCTGCCCCCGGGGGGGAATGTAATCTATGCCGGCCGACACCCGCTGGCCTGGGGCGCATGCTGGACCTCTGTGGACCTCGTGACCCTGGAACAACTGAAAGTTAGAACAAAAAGGTCACAGGGGCTGTCCTCCCCCATCTCAATCTGGGCTCCCTGATCTTGCAGTATTTGACACGTGGTAGGTGCCCAGTAAGTGTTATTCCTCTTCTTCCTACTCGACGCAGTGCTGAATTTCTTGGAGGCGAATGTCCACGCCTGCCGTGTTGCAGGCAGGAGGCGTGTGTGGTTCAGAGTGGGCCTGACCCCCGGGGGGAGGCAGTGGGGCCAGAGAGTGCTTCTCCAGGGTGGGCTGACCAGACCAAGCGTAGCCAGCACCACCTTTTCCTCCGAAGCAAGAAAAGGGGAATATTGTAAGTTAAATCATAAGCTAATTAATAACTACCAATATTTGAGCAGGGCTTTACGGCTTACACAGCACACTCCCACGGATTTTTCTCATTTAGTTCTTGCAACAATCCTAGGCAGTCACCCATTTGGTAAGAGGAAAGCAACCCATGAAGTGACTCATTCAAGGTTAAACCATTGATGATGGAGGAAGCACTCCAACCAGGTTTGCAGACATTCAATTTGATGTTCTTTAGACGGTCGCACAGTTGATGGGGGAGGGGTTTTCCTGCTCCTTGAGGTTACTGTGTAGAGATAGCACCCCACGGGGAACCTTGGATCAGGTCTGCCACACACGGGACTTCTCACCAAGGGTCATGCTTTCCTTTGGCTGAGCAGCTTTCTTGTAGGAATGCCAAGCTGGTGCCTGTGCATTCTGTGTGCCCTTGGGGGATTGACCTGTGAAGCGAGGTGTCGGCACGCTTTTGTAGATGCTGCTGGTCTAAGAACCTGTTTCACTCTGCAGCCTGCAGAAGACTCACGGGGGCCCGGGGGCGGGGAACAGCCGCTGGCAGCTGAGTGATCATTACCGTTCTTTACTCTCCACTGGGCCTAGTCAGAGACACTGGGAAGAAGGCTTCTGCTGTAATTGCTGGGATTTCTTTCATAATGAGAACATTTTAGTACTCCACTGAAGAAAGTGTGCCAAGGAGTTCTGGGCTTAGAAATTGCTAAGTAAACCAAAGAGCTTTGACACAGAATAACTTCCAGAACGAAGATGGTAATGGTCCATTAAACAGACTCCAACCAACCAACCCTTAAAACTCAAAGCACAGCCCAGTCTTTACTTCGTCTGTACCAGAAGCTGATAGAAATCCAATACGGGTTCCAGAGCTAACGTTTAAGTGTGAGATATACAACAGATCGAACATAAAGAAAATACAGAAGAAAATATACACAATTACTGTATGATCTTTGAGTGGGAAGACTTCCTAAGTGTAAAGGAAGAAACCATAAGGAATAGATTTGCACAGATGGAAAAATTGTAAATCTCGGATATCAGAACGTGTGATAAACAAAATTAAGAAGCAAGTGATATGCTGGGAAACACTTCCAAAGTGTTATTATTCTTAATATAGAACATAGGCAAAAGATACAGTTCACCAAGGAAGACCTATAACTAGCCAATAAATATCTGTAGAATCATTTAAATTCACAGAAAGTCAGAGATGGGTGCATTAAATTCATAAATGCTTTTTTACCTGAGCAGATTGGCAAGGGGGCATTTTCAGTTTTGTAAAAACTGATATTTTATTAGTTGTGCTATTATAGTTGTCCTGAGTTTTCTCCCTTTTGTCCCCCTCAACCCAGCACCGCCCCCCTCCCTCAGGCAATCCTCCCACCTTTGTTCATGTCCATGGGTCATGCGTGTAGGCTCTTTGGCTGGTCCATTTCCGATACTGTGCTGTACGCCCCCACGGCTTTTCTGTAACGACCTATTTGTACTTCTTAATCCCCTCGCCTCTCACCCATTCTCCCACACCCCCTCCCATCTCTTTATCTTTAACCTTTGACATTTTAATCATGATGTGTCTTGGGGTGGGGCTCTTTGCGTCCATCTTGTTGGGGACTCTCTACACTTCCTGGACTTGCGTGAATATTTCCTTCACTCAATTAGGGAAGTTTTCTTTCATTATTTTTTCACATAGATTTTCAATTTCATGCTCTTTCTCTTCTCCTTCTGGCATACTTTGGGAAGAGATTGTTGGATTGCTTAAAGTTGTCTCACAGGCTGCTTACAATACCCTCACTTTTTTGAATTCGTTTTTCTTCTTGTTGTTCTGATTGGTTATTTTTTTCTCCCTCATGTTCCAAATCATTGATTTGATTCTCAGCTTTATCCACTCTACTGTTGTCTCCCTGTAAATTGTTCTTTATTTCAATTAGTGTGTCCTTTGTTTCTGATGGGTTCTTTTTTATGCTGTTAAGATTCTCACTAAATTCCTTGAGCAACCTTATAACTAATGTTTTGAACTCTGCATCTGATAGGTTGCTTATCTCCATTTTGTTTAGCTCTTTTTCTGGAGTTTTGATCTGTTTTTTCCTTTGGGCCATGTGGCTTTGTCTCCTCATTTTGGCAGCCTCCCTGTGTTTGTGTCTATGTATTAGGTAGAGCTGCTTTGACTCCCTGTTTTGGTGGTGTGCCCTAATGTAGTAGGTGTCCTGTAGGTTCCAGTGGCACAGCCTCCCCTATCACCCAAGCCAGGTATTTGAGGTGCGTCCTTCATGTGGGCTGAATACACCCACATAGTTGAGCATTGGTTGCTGTTCGCAGGTCAATGGGAGGGATTTATCCAGGCCAGTCAGCTGCAAGGATTGGCTATGACCATGTACCACCACCCTCCACCCTCCATGGAGGACCAGCTGTGCAGGGGCAGAGGGGAGGTGCTCTGATATGGTCTGCAGCTGTCCACTGGGTGTTCTGGCTCTGGGGTTTTCCAGGAGGTGCAGGCCAAGGTCAGCCCCCCACTTGTGTTTTGCCTGGGGCTTCCCTTCCTGAGCTATAAAGCAATCTGAGATGGCTGCTACTTGCGCTGGGCTTGGAGATTTCTAGGCGAAGCAAAGCTGTGAATCTAGGCTGCTAGTGCCAGGCCTGGGGCTCACTGAGGCCAGGTGCTGCTCATTTGAGAGGATTTAGGAAGCTGTGAAGCCTGAGCCAAGAACAGCCATTCATACGGAAAAGCGGCTTGGGTGGGCCCTTAAATTGGGTGGGATGGAGTCTCTGGGGATCTCCAAGGCAGGTCAAACAGGGTTTGACAGGTTGATAGAATCTTAGATACAGTACCAGTCTGCTGGCTCTGTGGGGGGAGAGCCCAGAAAAGGGACAATGGCTTCTGCTGTCCTTGATGCCAGACACCTCAGCCTCCCCCTGCACACCACCGGTGCCTCTCAAGCCACCACCCCAATGCTGAAGCCAAGAGGGAGTGCGTCTGATTAGGTGAGTCCATGTATGGGTTCTTTAAGAGGAATTGCTTGGGGGTCCAGCAGTTTCTTCCACCGACTCAATCCCTGTTGGTTTTTGCAGCCAGAAGTTGTGGGGACTTATCTTCCTGGTACTGGAACCCTGGGCTGGCGGCCCTGGTGTGGGGTCGGGATTCCTTGCTTCTGAGGTATTCCTTGGAATTTTTATCTGCCGCATGTGGGTGAGGGACCAGCCCGTTCTGCGTCTGCGTCCCTCCTGCCAGTCTGGATGGATATGGTTTCTTTAATTCTGTAGTTGTCCGACTTCTCTATTCAACTCAATTTCTGTTGGCTCTGAGTGATGGTTGTTCTATATTTTAGTTGTGATTTTGTTGTGGTTGTGGGAGGAGGCAAGCCATGTCTGCCTATGCTGCTATCTTGACCAGAAGCTGACATTTTCAGTTTTATATGATTCTGGTAGAAGTGAAAATTTTCTGGAGATAATATAGCAATGTGCATTAAGAGCTATAAAAATTTTTATTTCATTGAGGTCAACAAGATACTTGCTGGACCTGTATGAAGAACATTAACTTAAAAAATTCAATATATTTACTTTTAACTGTGAGATGTGCTACGTTTTTGCATATAAAGATTCAGTTTTGTGAATATATCAATTTTCACAAAATTTATTTTTAAGTTTATTGCAATTCCAATGAAAAACTCTAGTAGGATTTTATTTGGGGAGGCTGATGGAAATTAATAAAGTGATTCTTTTTCCTTTTTTAAATTGTTATTCTATTACACTTGCTCAATGTTTCCCTCTTTGTCCTCCTCTGCCCAGCCCACCCCCCACCCCCAACAGTCATTCCCCACCCTGTAGTCCATGCCCATGGGTCATTCACACATGTTCCTTGACTAGTCCCTTCCCCTTCTTTCCATCATTACCCCTCTTTCCTCCCCTCTGGCTGCTGTCAGTCTGTTCCATGTTTCCATGTCTCTGGTTCTATTTTGCTCATTAGTTTATTCTGCTCATTAGATTCCTCTTATAAGTGAGATCATATGGTATTTGTCTTTCACCAACTGGCTTATTTCACTCAGCAAAATATTCTCCAGGCCCAACCATGCTGTTGCAAAAGGTAGGAGTTCCTTCTTTTTTCCTGCTGCATAGTATTCCACTGTGTAAATGTACCACAGTTTTTTATCCACTTATCTGCTGATGGGAACTTGGGCTGTTTCTAGCACTTGGCTATTGTAAATAGCACTGCTATGAACAGGGGGGTGCATACATTCATTTGAATTGGTGTTTTGGGATTCTTAGGGTGTAATCCCAGTAGCTGAATCTCAGGGTCAAAAGGCAGTTCCATTTTTAGTTTTTTTAGGAAATTCCATACTGTTTTCCACAGTGGCCGCACCGGTCTGTATTCCCACCAATAGTGCACTAGGAGTCCCTTTTCTCCACAGCCTCGCCAGCACTTGTTTTTTTGTTGATTTATTAATGATGGCCATTCTGACAGGTGTGAGGTGATATTTCATTGTGGTTTTAGTGCTACAGTCTCCTTGATCTCCCGAGTTTACTGATCTTGGGCTGTGGTTTATGTTGGCTCTGTGTATGTCTTTGGTTTTTGGTTGTTGTTGGGTCTTTCTTTGGTGGGTCCTTCCCACCAGCTGGTTATCTGAGGGTCAGTCTGTCCCCCACCTCTTGTTTCCTGTTGTGCAGGTGTGGGCAGGTTGTGTTGGAGCTGGTTCTTCCATGTGTACAAGGTTTTGAGGCTTTTCTCTTGCTCTTGTTCAGTTGTTTGTTCTTAGTAATTTCTTC
The DNA here is from genome assembly GCF_022682495.2 of Desmodus rotundus. Taxonomy (NCBI): domain Eukaryota; kingdom Metazoa; phylum Chordata; class Mammalia; order Chiroptera; family Phyllostomidae; genus Desmodus; species Desmodus rotundus. The sequence goes on from NC_071398.1 coordinate 96,220,554, forward strand.
ACTATTTAGTTGTATTTCCAGATTGGTCCTGGGTTGAGTTAGTGTCACTTCCACTCCCTCCTTCACCTTCTTCTGTTCTTAGCTGTTGGTGTTTCCTTTGTTGGTGGGTTTCCTGTTCCAGGAGGTATCCTGGTGTTCACAGCTTCTATCTTCCTCCAGGCTATCGGTGTGCAAGTGGGGGCCCTTCCGTGACGCATACTCTCCCTGGTGCCTGTGGTCTCAGGTTCATTGTGGTTTTATTTTATTTTTATTTTTAAAACAGTGGGAGAGAAATATCAGTGTGTGGTTGCCTCTCAGGTGGCCTCCACTGGAGACCTGGCCTGCAACCCAGGCATGTGCCCTGATTGGTAATTGAACCAGCAACCCTTTGGTTCACAGCCCTCGCTCAATCCACTGAGCTACACCAACCAGAGCTCATTGTGGTTTTAATTAAGCATTTTCGTGGGATGCATAAAATTTTATTATGAAAGAATAAATAGGAAAGTGAGCCAAGAGGATTTTAAATAGGAACAGTAAGTGGGAAAGGTATATTCAGTGGGATATTAATGTGTGTTATAAAGCCATGGAGCTAAAGACAAGGGTGGTACAGGAAGAGACGTCCAGATAGATTGAATAGAATAGAGTGGCCACACATACAAACTCTAGCATATGTGGGAATTTAGCCTGTGATAAAAATGTAGGAAAATACAATGATTCAAAAGATGGTGAATAATTTGAGAAACTATCTGGGAAAAAGTAACATTAGATTTTTACCTAATAGCACATGAGAAAACAAATTCCAAATGCAATTAGTTAAATGGGGGAAATGACACTGTAAAAAACTAGAAAATAAAGATGAATACCTCTAGGATTTTAGAATGAGAAAGGCCCTTCTAAGTAAACAAAAAACATGAAAGGAAAAATCAATAGAACTGATCATACAATCCTTTAAAACGATGACAAACTGAAGGAACAGGCAAGTAACGCTTTACAACAAAAACACACGAAGCTGGAATCCTTTAAAAAAAGAAAAGTCCGGCGAGCTTGTCCATGACCCCTTGACCATGACCCCTTGCAGGGTCAGTAGTCCACTGGAATGACACAGGACTCAGGAAAGCACAACAGTCGTGACAGGAGTTTTACTGTAGCAAAAGGAAACAGTAAAATTGCAACGTAGGGCAGAGACGGGCAGGCCTGGGCTTCTGCTTGTCCTTCCCTGTGGTGTCCCCTCCTGGCTGCCATGGGTGACCATATGTTCAGAGTATTGGCAACCAGGGAAGCTCAGCTGAGTCCTCACTGTCCGGGACCTATCCCAGAACATTTGGGCACCCTCCAGGAGACTTTCAACAGCCAGTATTTGCTCCCTGTGCCTGGGAACTTTTTAATAAAACTCTTGCTCCCTCCTTCTCTCTCTTTTTTTAATACAAAGGGCCCCGTCTCCTCCCTTCAAGCAGCTGTCACATAAATGAATCTTGAGGTTGCCCCTGAATTGTTGTGCCCCAGCAGGTGGGGTTATTCTCTAGAATTGCACCCCACGTCCAGAATGTTCCTACGTGATTAAGCTCTAGCTTCCCCCCCGGGGCAGCTGGCCCTCGTGATGGCTGGCTGAGTGCCACCCTCTTCACCGGCCATCTTTGTTGCTGGGTTCCACCAACCCCTTTCTCTCCTTAGAATCTGTTACTCAAACTTCTTGCACTTGAACCCTTGCCTCAGGGCCTGTGTCTGGGAGACACCAAACACAGCATTAAAAACTATATGCAGGGGGGCATGAGCTTTCAGGCTAGACAGTCTCACCCACTCCATTGCGGAATATAAACTGGTTCAGCCTTGTTGGTGGGAAATATTCATCAAGTAGCTTTAAAATGTTCATAATCTTCAACTTACATCATCATTCTATCTCTGAGGATGTTTCCTGAGAAATAGCTAGGGATGTGTACAAGGTTTTCTGTTTTAAACAATAAACTACTTTCAAAAGAAGGAAAAGGACCATAAATGGTACCCTTTATAGGCAAAATTTTGTCTCACATATTTAAGGTAGGATATCACGAATAATTGAGGCAACTTTCCTTCCACCAGCAACTAACATCCTTTACAATTTTTTTCTTCAGAGGTAGATTAACTTGTGTTGAATACAGCTGTCAATGAGAAATTATTAGAGTTCTTGGGTGTTGTATTAGTCAGCATAAGCTGCTGTAACAGATGTAACCACAGACTGGTGCCTTAAACAATAGAAATGGATTGTCACAGAGTCCTGGAGGCTGGGAGTCCAAGATCAAGGTGCCTGTAGGGCTGGTTTCTGGTGAGGTGCCTCTTCCTGGCTTGCAGACAGCCACCTGCTCCTTGTGTATACATTTCCTCCTGGTGCAGAAATGGTTCTCTGCTCTCTGTTTCTCCTCTCGTTAAGGGCCCCCGTCCTATCCATCAGGGCCCCACCCTTATGACTGACCTCCTTCCACCTTAATTATGTCCTTCAAGGCCCTGACTCCAAACAGAATCACATTGGGGTTAGGGCTTCAACACAGGAATTAGAGGCGGACAGGGGACACAATTCAGTCTCAAACACTCTAGTTCTAACCGCAAGTTTCTCATGCAGATCCAGCTGCCTCAGGTTCAGTGGGGTGTCTGAGAGAGAGAGCTGGTTAACGGAGTTCCTGGTGAATTTGATTTTTTAAGAAATGTCTCAGTGTCCCTTACAGGCTGTGACTTGGAACTGCTAAACTTCTGGCGGCCCCTGGGCTCCACACTGCTCACAGAATGAGGAGTAATGAGAACACATAATTGAAGGCATCCATAAGAGCAAGGACGCCGCTCCATACGCTGTCCTCCACAGGACAGCCCGGGCCACCAGGCGTCATCCAGTACCCAAGTTCCGAAACCACAGCGCCATTATAAAAACACCGGGCAGGAGAGGGAGAAAGCTCATCCACTTTGGACGGGAAAATGGGACCTGCATCGGACCAAGCCTCTAGAGATTGTGTGCTGAATAGATGCTTGGCAATATTGTTGCTAATTTGGGTGAACTGTCTTACAGTTACTTATTTTTTTAAAATATTTTTCTGTATTTAAATTTAAAGTGCTAAATCATTGTTGGAAAAGAATTACTAATTTTCCAAATTGTTAATGCCAACCCTACCTTGCAGTTAATTTTTAAAGTAGTCTTTAGCTATTAGAACTTCAGATGGACATGTTTACAGAAGAAATAATGTGTCAAATTTGCTTCCCAATGATTCAGTGAGGACCCAGGTGAGAAGGCAGGTTGGACTGTGAGTTGGTAATTGGTGACGCTGGACAGAGAGCACATGGGGGGTTATTATTCTCTCCACTTGTAGGTGTGTTTAAATTCTTCCATACTCAAACATTTTTCTCAAAGAACTATTATGAAAAATACCTGTTTCTATGAAAAATGTGGGGTTTTTTTTCAGAAAGAGAGAAAGTAGCCTTCTCCTTCCCATAGTCCCTCATCTCTCCAACGACCTGCTGGCATTTTATGTGCTTAGAAACGTGACCCCCATCCGAACAGAAAAGAAAACATGCGCAGAATTTGCGTACCATTTGTTAGGTGCTAAGTAAATACTAACCGACCCTTCACTTGTGAAGAGAGAGCCACTGGGAGGGCACCCCCCCGCCCCAGTTCCTTAGCTCTCTGTGGCTCCGAGGAGGAAATGACCCGGAAAGGCTGACCCAAGCTCTGGATGCAGGCTGAGCAACTACATCCGTGCCCCGCCCCCACCGTGAGAAAAAGACCAGGTGGCTGGTTGACCTTTGACTCCCCTTAGGGCACATGGTGGGTACTCTGCCAATGTCTACAAAGGCAGAGAGGAGTTTGATTTCGTGGGTTCAGTGAAATTTTTTAAATTTATTTTTAGAGAGCGGGGAAGGGAAGGAGAAAGAGAGAGGGAGAAACATCAGTGTGAGACAGAAGCATCAATCAGTTGCCTCTCGTACACGCCCAGTCAGGGACTGAACCCACAGTCAGGTATGTGCCAGGACCAGGAATCCACCGGCAACCTTTCTCCCTTTGCAGGACGATGCTCAACCCACTGGGCCACACCGGTCAGGACCACGGGTCTGGTTTGCTAAAGAGCATGAGTGAAATTGTTTATGGAGCTTTAGCAGTGTCTTCTGATGCTCCTCAAACACCTTTGTTGCCGATGCGCCTCCATCAGAAGGTGACACCACATCATCTGGGGAAGGAGGGGCTCCCTGGATTAGCAAGAGCTTTCCGGGAGGTGCTGGGCCGAAGCTGTCGGCCGTGGCTTTGCCATCTATACATCCTGTACTTAAATAGCTACTCCGACAGGCCCACTCAAGTACTACAGGTTAGTTTTAATCTTCACCTCAGCCCTCGGGATAGAGTGTGCAGGGCCTCACCCACAGCCGTTGGGTCAAAGCCACACCTTCCTGCCTAGAGATCGTGTGCACAGCCTCTCACGTTGTGTGCCCCTCACAAAAACGTGTGTGTGTCGGGGGGTACTTTTGGGGGACATGGATATGTTTATGGCTGTATTGTGGTGATGGTTTCTCAGGTGAATCTCCAAACTCACCAAGATGTGTACATTAAATATGCCTATTATTTTGTGCATATCAATCAAAATAAACTGCTTTTTGCTTTTTAAGGAAGGGTTGCCCTTGGCCCGGTGACTCAGTTGGTTGAGTGTTGTCCTGTGTATGCCAAAAAGGTTGCAGTTTCGATTCCTGGTCAGGGCACATGCCTGGGTTGCAGGTTCATCCCCGGCTGGGGTGTGTGTGGGAGGCAACCGATCAATGTTTCTCTCTCACTCTCTCTTCTTCCCTTCCTCTCTCTCTAAAATCAAGGAGCATGTCCTCGGGTGAGGATAAGGAGAAGAAAAGAGAAGGGTAGCTGAGCAAACTCTGGGAAGGAACATGGGTCAAAGAACCCAAAGGTCACCAGGGAATCTAATCCTCAGGCCGCACCTGTAAAGAACAGCCCAGCCCGTTCCCATGGGCCTTACTTACCCAGCCAGGTATCCTACACAAATGTATTTTGTTTCATTCTGAGGGAGCAGGTAATTTAAGCCAGAAGAACAACTCGGGATAAGCTGTTAAATTTTGGTGATAGAGGTATCACCTTGGAAGAGTTATAGAAACATGAACATCAGTGTGGAAAAAAAAATGAGGCAGGTTTTGATTGTTTTTCCAAAAGAGGTAAACTAGCAAGGAAGGTAGATTGGGGGAAAGTAGTTATAGGAATTCACCTTGCAGGGACGCCTTCTTGGCTGGGCCTGAAAGGGTTTCTTCTTGTTGGCCGAGCGTGGTGACAGGGCTCATTTTATGCACCATGGAAGCGGCTGACAGGTGACAAGAACTCCCTGAATGGATAAGGAGGTGGCAACATGATGCCAGGGAGCGGGCTTCAGTGGGCCTGGGGTTCGGAGCTCGGCAGCGTCTGCCAGGTGTTCGCTTTGCTCTGGTGACTTCCTTTGCCAGAGGCTCATTTTTCTTAGCCATCAAAACAGGGGCCGGGTTGCCAGTTTTACCAAATAAAAAGAACCAATTAAAAATGCCCAGTTCAATTTGAATTTCAGATAAACAACATTTCTCTGATATAAATGTGCCTCGTGAAATGTTTGTGTTGCATGCAACCAGTATGCGTGGCTGAGCGTACAATCTGAAATTCAGATATGACCGGGCACCCTGTACTGTACCTGGCGACCCTAAATGAGGGGGGCGATATAAGGAATCATCTGGCAGGGATGTCGTGAGGGTCAAACAATGCACATTTAAGTCTTAGCCCAGTAACTGGTGATTAGTCTGAATCTGAACAAAAGGCTATTACTAGTTATAGTTAACATTACTAACAATATTTATTTAGTTTTAAAATTTCAGCTGTATTGTGATATAACCAACACATGAAACTGCAGGATAGTTAAAGTATACATCCTGGTGGGGGGGTACATGCAGCTAGAAAGGACTCCCCCCATCTAATTCATCGACACCCCACATGTTGATCTTTTCTCCCCCTTTTTGTGGAAACAGTGAACTGCTCTCTCAGGAGATTTCGATCACACAATCCAGTATCAGCAGCTACAGTTGTCCCGTGTTGCATTAGGTCCTCACTTCTTCTTCATCTGGGAGCTGAAAGTCTGCCCACTTCTGCCCCCCTCTCCGCCCTCTCTCCCTTTATCCTCCACCCTCCTCGCAATCCTTCCCACCCTGGAAGCTCCTTTTCTGCTCTCTGTTTCTATGAGTTAGGCTTAAAAAAGAAACGCCACATCTAAGGGACACCACGCCAAAGTCCTCCATCTGTCCGTGGCTCATTCCACTTAGCATAATGCCGTCCGCGTCCATCCGTGTGGCTGCAAATGGCAGGGGTTTTCTTTCTCACGCTGGATAGCATTCCCTCGGCTTTATACACCGAATGTCCTTTATCTGTTCATCCACTGATGGGCCCCTGGGTTGTTTTCATATTGTGGCCATTACGAATACTGCCGTAACCAACATGGAAGTGCCGATATCTCTCTGATATCCCGTTTCCAGTTCCTTTGGGTACACGCACAAAGGGGGTCATATGTGCTAGTTCTATTTTTAACTTTTTGAGGGACCTCCATGCTGCTTTCCATAGTGGCTGCACCAATTTTCTTTCCTCCCAATGATGCAAAAAGTTCCCTTTTCTCCACATCCTAGCCAACGCTTGTCTCTTGTCTTTTTCATGGTATTTATTCTAACAGCTGTGAGGTGATATCTGTGGGATCGTTTGTAATCCCCTGTTATTAGTGATGTCGAGCGCCTTGCCACATACCTACTGGCCATTTACATGTCTTTAAAAAAAAACCAGGTATTCTCTTTCTGTGCCCATTTTTTAATTGGATTTTTTTTTGCTAGCGAGTTATATCAGTTATTTATATAATTTGGATATTAACCCCTTGTTAGATACGAGATTTGCAAATGTTTTCTTCCATTTGGTAGGTTGCCTTTGCTGCGTAAGGGTTTTTACTTTGGTATCGTCTCACCTGTTTATTTTTGCTTTTGTTGCTTTTGCTTTGGCATCAATCCAAAATCCTTGCCAAGGCCAATGTCAAGGAGATTTTTCTGAATGTTTTCTTCTAGGAGTTTTATGGTTTCAGGTCTTATGTTCAAGTCCTTTATCCATTTTGAATTGCTTTTGTGTTGTGTGGTGTAAGTCAGGGATCCAGTTTCTTTCTTTCTTTTTTTTCTTTTTTCTTTTTTCTTTTTTGCATGTGGCTATCTGGCTTTTCTAGTGCTGTTTATCGAAGAGACTGTCCTTTCTCCATTGTATAGTTTAACTCCTTTTTTGAAAATTAATTGACCACATATGCACAGGCCCTCTATTTCCGGGCCCTCTATTCTGCTCCATTGGTCTATGTGTCTGTTTTTATGCCAGGACCATGCTGTTTTGATTACCTTAGCTCTGGAATACAGTTCAAAATCAGGAAGTATGTTGCCTTCCGCTTTGTTCTTCTTTTTCCAGATTGCTTTATCTATTTGGGGTCTTTTGTGGCTCCACACACATTTTTGGATTGTCTGTTTCTGTTTCTGTGAATAACGCCATCAGAAGTTTGATGGCGGTTGCACCGACTCTGTATATCTTTCTGGGCAGAATAGACATTTTAACAAGATACATTCTTCCAGTGAATTATGTAATTATTTAGTTACATAAAAGATTGTCTTCAAAAGTTTGTTCTCTGGAGAATCGATACAGTAAAAATCACTCAGTGGCACTTGTTAACAATGGGAAGGCAGATTTTACTCAGGACCATTGTGACAGGTACAGGGACCATTGCAACGAGATTTTCCAGGGGTTCAACGTGGCATACAGCATGGGAAAATGGGGATTTATAGCCAAGGAGCTGGTGGGGCCAGTGGATGAGAGATCACCAAGAGGAGCTCCTTCTGTGAGTGGCCTTAGAATTACTCTGGGCTCCCTTCCATGTGACATCTGAAAATAGCTCGCTATTCACTTGACCCAGAACCTCCCCCCCTACCCAAAACCATGCAAATCAAGAGGTTCAAATCTCCGCATTCAATTTAAGAAGACTCATGAAGCTGCCCGGGCCATCAAGGGTGTGGACATCCTAACAGCCACGGGGATCTGAAGGATGTCACCTTACAGAAGCAGTGCGGGCCCTTCCGTGGTTACAATGGTGGAGTCGGTGGGTGTGCCCAGGCCAAACAGTGGGGCTGGACACAGGGTCGGTGGCCCCAAAAGAGTGCTGAGTTTTTGCTGCACGTGCTTAAAAATGCAGAGAGGAATGCTGAACTTGAGGGTTTAGATGCAGAGTTCCCAAGACGTGGTGCAGAAGTTACAGGGTTCCCGGGTGGATCCCCCACACGTGAGCTCCCCCCGCAGCACTGAGATGATCCCACTGGGAAAGGGCAGATGGCTCCTAACCCAGGGGAGGAGGCACACGGAAGAAAAAGACATCGCAGAAGAAACTGAAGAAACAAAAACTGAAGGCCGGTTGTAAACTCAGCATGAAATAAAAGCTAATTAAAGTAAAAGCAGGAAACAAAAAGAAGAAACATTGCTAAGAGGAAATACCAGGGTTAAGGTGGGTTCTGGTTAAACTGACCTAACAGGATTCTTGCTGAACACAAGCCAGGGTGATGGGAGGCCAGGGAGCAAATACCAAAGGCGATTAGATATTGAGGGTGGGGGTTCTGGTTAAACCGACTGAGCAGGGTTCTGGCTAAAACCAGATTTTACAAGGAAGTTCCCCCAGAGGCCTAGGAGAAGGTCCAGGCACCTGGTCAAAGTTTGGTCAGGCAAGGAATCTTTGTGAGTATCATTTAAAAATTATATGTAGTTTACGACAGCCACATTAACATGTTTGTGGTTTTAGGCATTCATTTTCTTTATTATATTTTTGGTTTTTTTAAACTGACAGAAAGCATATTTAGTTTTATCTTGGGGAAATTGGATGGCCAGGTTGAGCCTGATATGGGCTCTTCTGGCAAGGAAAAAGACCTTTCCTGCCACCTGGTGGCCATGCCCTCTTACTGCAATATGCGCTAGAGAAGTCCGTAAAGTCCGCCTTTGAACTTGGCCAAATCCTGACGACACTGAGGCTGTGTTATGACATTAAGAGCCACAATCACAAACAGCTGTGTCCTTTTTCACACTCTCCTCTTTCCCAAGGCTTGAGGTTGAGGATTAGCAGCTGGCTAAGGGAGGCAGAGTGGGGAAAATGGTGAAGTCCATACCTTGCTCTTCTCACTGGGTGTTTCCAAGCCTGAAGTGCAAAGCAGCAGAGGGAAGATTTTCATTGAGGGGAGGGAAGAACTGATTGCTACACGGGGCTGGTATTTTAAAGGCCTCTTTGTTTCACTGCTAAGAGTGGCTAGAAAGAGTGGCATGGTATTGCTCAGCTTTCATCCACAGAGAACGCACAAATGCAGATAAAGGCGTTGAAGGGACAGAGAAAAAAAGAAAAAGAAAACGTGCATTGTATTTGCATGCTGTTGCATGCAGCTCATTTGATAAATGTGTCACAAAGGCCTAAATGTATCATGAGAAGAACCTCAGGGGAAGGAAGTACAGTGAGGCCACGGAGGATCTGCCTCTCGTGTCACACATGAGCAAACCAAGGTCAAAGTCAGGAAGGACGTCACTGCAGGGTAATCAGTAGAGGCAGCTCCAGGACTCAGAGTGAATCTACTTTTAAAACTTTACAAATGCCCGAGTCCATCAGAGCGGGGATGTGAGTGGAGCTCCTCCTGGCCTCTGACCCTGACCCAGCCTTGGCAAGAGGAGCTTTCCTTTGCTCTGTCTTCTCCCCACGGCTCTTCTACAAGACTGCAGGGAGGGCTGGCTGCTGGTTCAATCAGCACCTCGTCCCGAGTAGGTTCGTGATGCAGTCTTTCCTATAAGTCAGCCCGGCAACAGCTCGGTGAGCTGCCTGCTGAGCAGCCCGGCACCAAGGAATAGACAAGAGTCACACAGAGTAGCTGTGCTGTTCACTCAGCTTTTATCAAATGCCGGGTCACTCAGAGTAGAACATCAACACACATTAGTATCCTCCTCACACTCTGACAGTCTAAGAGTGACATAGCCCGCCCCCCCAGCAATCCATGGGGGTAACGCACCCGAGTCTCGGGGTCTCAGTCTGCAGGTCCGGGAGACAGCACGGTGGGCAAGGGAGCTGTCGGCATCTTGCAAGGAAGGATATCCAGGGCCAGGTGGGCAGCAGGGCAGGCGCAGTCCTCTGTCCAGGGGGTCAGAGCCTCCAGTAGCTGATGCCAAGGGAGATCAGCATGGCATGGAGCAGCACTCTGGGGTGTGGGGCTTGGCTGTCTCAGCAGTGGTCTGGAGCCTCAGTTGTACCCGGAAAGTGGTGCACTCCACCCTTCTGGGTCTTTTGATAAGTGTCTTGGCCCCCGATGCCAAGTGGGGGATCTCCCCAGGAGCCCATGGGCGGTACATGGCTGTTCTACATGGCACTGCTGATGGCAAGTGGGGGATTTCCCCAGGAGCCCATCTATGGGTGGTCCCATCTGCAGACACGGCTCCTCTGACCACGTGTGCAGATATTTTAGGTGTGTCTCCTTGCCAGATGTGTCTAGCATGACTTAGGTAGTTTCCCTCTTGAACCAAAGTGTCATGGCTGACTGGCAGCCATCTTGGCTGACATGAGTGACTCCACTCTGTTTTATATATCTGACGCTGTCTTGATCGGACCAGTGCCATTTTGTTGGTCCTGCTCTCCACACACCTCTTCCCACTTCCTCAGCCTCCTCTCCTTTCCATGAACCCCCTCTCTTCCACCTGTGTGCCCCCAATCATGCCTAACCTTTAAATTCGGCCTGGCCAGCAGCCCAGCCTTTCACACCCACCAACTCAGTGCCTCCTTCCCACCTCCCTGGGAGGCATTAACGTCTCTGTTTGCATTCGAGGGTCCTGAGACTGGGGTCGGACTTGCCTGGACTTGCCCAAAGCCATCACACATCCCCCTGTCCCTCCGGCAGTAAATGGCAGGGCCCCAGTGACAATGTGGCCCTTAGACCCAAGTCTAGGCTTCTCTCCATTCTATTTGCTGCCTTAGCGTCTCCCCCTTCCCTTTCTGGCTTCCCATTTTGGGCTCTCTCTCTCTTTCTCTCTCTCTTTTTTTAGTGTGAAAGTTTTCAAGACGCCCACGAGTGGAAAGTGCACCCCCCCAGCCCAATCGAACCCCGCCGGATTCCTTACAGCTGTGTGCGTCGAAATGACTAATGGAAGGGCCCTCTGCCGCTGGTGGAACTTTCACACACGGTGCTGTTGGCACTGCTCCCCGGGACCCAGCCCCATGTATTTACATACTGGAGTCACCCCAAAAGCCCCCGACCAGGGGATTTCCGGGATGTAATAAGAACTCCGCTCTGAGCCTTGGAAGGGGCACTATCTGAGCATCCATCTGCAGGGCAGGGGGGCATCATTTCAGACCCACGCTCCCTTGCCAAGGGCCCTTTTCCTGGGAGGGTGCCCAGATTCAGTCCCATAGCCATTGGTGCCAGGGCACTGCAGGCCAGCTCTGGACTGAGGTGCTGGGAACCCCTGGATGAGGAAGTCAGGGCCCCTGCACTCCAGGAGCTTCATGCCTGGTGAAGGCAAGGGACAGAGATGCTTGGGTCACTTCAGTCTGTCGCGGTGTGTCCTGTAGCATGGGTGGGAAGGGGGAGCTCAGAAGAGGGGCGTCCAGTTTTGGGGTGGTCAGGGAAGGCTTTCTGGAGAGCGTAATGTCTGGACTGAGTCTGCAATAATTTTTTTAAGAAGTGATTTAAAAAGATAGTTGCAAAGGTGACCCGTCTCATTGCGAATCATTTAAACTCTGTGCAAATTAGTTCCTCCAGAAGTTAACGGAGTGAAGAGGCAGAAAGAACGCCCGACTAGTAGGATTTCTACTCAGGTGAGCTGGTGGTTTTCTCCCAAAAGGGAGTCGAGTGTGAGCTTGTGTGTGGAAGTGTCAGGGGGTGAAAGAGTGTCAAAAAGAGGGCGATGAAGATTCCAGAGAGACCTTGTCCTCTGGCCAGAGCCTCTTTGTGATAATGCCAGACTGGGTGAGAAGTTGGTCAGCCACTCACTGGGTACCCACCCAGCCCTCAGGGACTCTGGTTTCTCCAACCCGATTTTGCAGGTTTTGATCTCGGCTCTTGCTGTCTTTTAACTTCAGAGTCTCATCTCTGCCCACTCCTCCAAAGGGTCTATTACAGTGCTTTCCTGGAGGAAATTGACCTCTTCGGAAAAAGAATGATAGGGTCAGGTTTAAGATAGTAACAACATGTAACCCACTGCAATGCCAATAAGAGCTCACATTTAACGAGGACTCTCTTTGCACCAGGGACGTGCTGGGAGCTTTCTCATTCATAATGCGAATCCTCACAACAGCCCGATGAACTAGGTGTTTCATCATCCCATTTTACAGACTACACCACTAAGACTATTACTTGTTCAAACTACATAGCGAATAGTTGGCAGCGCCTGGCCTGACGCCCAGGTCTCCAATGCCTGTTGGGGCTCATGGACATGATCCTCTGCTGTAATATCTCTCAGACATATCTGGCTCCAGAACTGTTTTTTTTAAAACTATGTGCCCCTCCTGTCTCAGCACAAATCCTACCCTTCCATGCAACACAGCTGGGGAAATGCTGCCCCAGGAAAACACTTTGCCCTGTCTGTATGATAGAGAGAATAACACGACCTTGGCGTTGGGACAGTTAAAGCAAGTTCTACACAATGTGAGCTGAGATTACATACTTTCTACCGGAAACTTGTGTGTTTAAAAAATAGCATTGGTAGTGTCCTTGATAAAATGAAGTCGTGTCCTGTCTGGGATGAAAGTAAAGATGACGGTTCCTGGGCCCAGAGACCCTGGTACCTTTGGTTCCCTTGCCCCCCACCCTGCCTCCCTCTGGTGCTGTCCCCCATGGCTTGTTGTTCCAGGAAAAATGATTCAGTTACCTATCACTGGGCCCGAGTTTTCCTCTGAAGCACACGTCTGCCCTGGAGCCCTTTTCAAAGGTGACTGTCCCCTGAACCCCTCCTGGAGGCCAGGCCCCTGTTACTGACTGGCCAGTCCACCCATAGCCCTGCTGCTCCCACGGCCCAGTGGCCAGGCCTACATTTTCCCGGGGAACCCTGGTGCCACTTCCCCACCACCCACTCTGTCTCAGCAACACTTGTGGAGGTAAGGACCACCCTAAGGGATGGACGGGGACTCAGTCAGCTGGCCATTCCCCAAAGAGGCCAGTCTCCTGGCCTGGTTAGCTCTCCACCTGGTCCCAGGACCCCCTGCCATTCAGACGGCTCCGAGGCTGTGCCTGGGAACCAAATCAGGACATTCCTTTTCTCCTCTTCACCACTTTTACACAGCTGTCACTTTTCTCTTACACTCTCAGCAGTCCGGTGGAGGTGCGCATTGGGGTAAGACGTACTACAAACCAAACATACGCAGGCATCCAGCCCAGTTCCTTGGAAACAGTATTTGCATTCTTTTCAATAAGGCTCAAGCATTACTAAAAGAAGGGGGCGAATCCTTTCACGCGGTTCTCTGTTTGCTCTCATGAGGGAGGCTTGTTATTTTCATCTCACACAGGGAGAGAATGAGCCTCAGGAGGTTCGACCTCATACAACTAGAAGCAACGCCAGAGCCAGAACAATTGCAAACATCATCCAGGGTTTTTTTCTCTGCCAAATGCTGCCTCTTGGACTTGGGACTCTCAGGGGACCTGGGGACCATCCAGGTTGGAGCCCTTTGCTTCTGGAGTGGCCCCAAGTGACAGTAAGTAGTTCCAGCTGGTTTTGACATGTATGCCGGGCTCCCCCTGCTTTCTTCCCTTTATCCTTCTCCATCCTTCTGTTCCATGGTTGAGCCCACCTGCTATTCTTCATGGGCATCAAGGTGCTTTAGGTGTTTCCCTGTAGCTAGTCCTTGGGGTTCTCTGCTGACACCCAACCACCCACCTACTCACCCACCTCTTGACAAAGTACCAGTTGCACCACATGCTAAGTGTTGAGGAGATATCGAAAGAGAAATGTCAGGTATGGGTCTTGCCTCTAATCCACTGAAAAATGATTTTGCCCCTTGTTAAAAATGGGTCAATGAAGTCCTGGCTGGTGTTGCTCAGTGGATTGAGCGCCGGCCTGCAAACCAAAGGATCGCCGGTTCAATTCTCAGTCTTGGGCACATGCCTGGGTTGCAGGCCAGGTCCCCAGTAGGGGGTGTGTGAGAGGCAACTGCACACCAATGTTTCTCTCCCTCTCTCCTTTCCCCTCTTTCTGAAAATAAATAAAGTATTTTTTAAAAATGGCAAGGAAGACTTTATTCAAAATTATTACAGTAGGTAAGAATATAGAACTCGCCTCTTACTATAACACCAGGGACTTCCAGCCAACGGGCAGGGTGAGGGAGTGGGTGGCAAATTAATAAGAGGAATTTGGTAAAGTATCAGGGTGCAGAGAGAGGAGCTTGGTTGGCTATTAAGGACAGGGTGGGGGACTCTTGATTGACTGGCTTGCAGGATTCTTTGCTAAAAATGGGCGCAGCAGGCTGAGGGGGGCCTGGCGAAGGAGAGGGTTCCAAGGAGCCGGAGCTGCGTTTGGTCAAGGAGGGGGCTTTGTCAGCACTGGCAAAGTAGGGCGGAGTAAGGAAGGACCGAAAGTGAGAGCCCAGATGACAAGAGTCAGGGCTGGATGGTGTGCTGGCTGCTGCACAGCTGGAGCTCAGAGGGGCTGCAGGGTCTCTGGGCTGCTCCAGCCACGGGTCCGGGGCCTGCAGTCACGGTGGCTTCATCCCCTGTCCACGTGCTTCTCGCCTGGTGCTCCGCGAGCTTGCCTTTCTCAGATTCGATACTTGCTCCCACAAGCAGGGCTGGGTAGGACAAAGGCTTTTTGCAGACCTTGGACATGGGTTTTAACCTTGTGTTCCTCTTCTGCAATATTGGGAAACTCACCTGTTCTGGACTGAACTGTGTCCTCCGAAGTTCACAGATGGACACCCTCAACCCCCACGTGACTCTGTTTGGGGATAGGGCCTCCAAAGAGGTAATTACGGTCAAAGGAGGCCGTAAGGATGGAGCCCTGACCCGATGGGCCTGCTGGCCCCTAAGGAGAGGAAGTGACACCAGTGATCTCTCTCTCCTGCATACACAGGGGAAAGGCCACGCAAGGGCCCAGTGGGCAGGTGGCTGGCTGTGAGCTAGGAAGACAGACTTCACCAGAAACCAAACTCTACAGACCTTTGATCTTGGGCTTTTGCCTCCAGTGCTGTGAGGACCTAAGAGTCTGTTGTTTAAGCCCCCCCCCCCACCCCTGCCCCCCGCCTCTCCCACTGTGTCTGGCATCTTGTGATGGCAGCCCTAGCAGACTGATGCACTATCACCTTGTGGGTAACCACCACACTAGTTAGCTTATTCCCTTTTCCTGTCACGTGATTTGTGCGGTGGTCAAAGGGCTTGTTTACTCAGTATCTTCCTTGTAACCAAATGATGCATGGAAAATGCCTTCAGGCGAATCCCTTCTTCAGGTTTGGGCCTTGCTTCTCCACGTTGCAAGTAAACTAGGATAAACGACACAAAGGGAGTTTCCTGGATGTCTGCTGTTACAGCAGTTAGGGGTCCTGGTTTCAAGCAGCACAAACAGACTCTGGTTGATTTCGGCCCAAAAGCAATTACTGAAAGGGACATTGAATGAGGCGCGGAACTGTCAGGAAGGCTGGAGCCCCGTGTGTGGGGCCTCCCTGGGCGAAGGGCCCAGGGTCACATGTAGACCGCGTGTGAGGACCACAGGGCCGCACTGCTGGGCACCCGCCACTGCGCTGGATCCCGTGACAACGTCTGCTCGTCAAGACCACCCACCGAGGTGGGTGTGCTTTGTGGTCCCTGTGGGTTCGGAACAGGGCTGTCTCCTTGGAGGGGCCTGTACCGCCCACCTGCGTTCTAGCTGCAAGGAAGGACAGGAAAGCGAGCATTTGGCCTTTGCAGCAAGGACAGTGGGTGGTGTCTCTGCCTCCCTGCAAGATTCATAAGGTGGGGAACTTCCCCAAACAATAGGAGGAGGTTTAAAATGCCAGAGGGCCAAAGAGAATGAAAACTTCCCCGCACAGATACAGGGGAATCTCATGGAGCCCCAAAGCAGGAAGCGCGGGGTCACTCGTAGGACCCAGGAGCAGGAGCGCAGGGCCAGGCCACTCTGTCTGTGCCTCCCTGTGCTCTTCCTTTCTCTCTCTCTTTCTCCTGGACCACTGTGCTTTCTGGATCCACTTGCTCGTGGGGACAGCCACCTCCGTCAGGCTGATGGAAACGAGTTGTCTGTCTCTCTTCTCTTAGGATACCTGGTTCCTCATCTTCCCGAAACACCTCCTTTTTGAGGTCCCCTCCTCTGTGCATTCCTGCTCTGGGTGGGCTCTACCTCCAGCCCTGGGAATGAACCATGTGACCCAGAGCAATGCCCATCAGGGTAGTCCCGGGGCACAGTGACGATCCAGGGATGGGTGTGTGACCTCAGGCAGCCTGCTCTTGTATGTGGAATCCAACCAACAGAATAAACTGCTGAACAGAATAGAAACAGAGGCAGGGACACATGGAGCAGGGGCTGGATGAAAGAAGGGGAAGGGGTTAAACAAAAAACCATGTTTATCACACAGACACAGACAGCAGCATGGCGACAGCCCGGGGGGAAGGAGTGTCGGGGGGCAGAGGATGGGGGTGGGGGGAGGTGGGCCAAGTGGGGGAAAACGGGGACAGAGACTTTGCTTGGGCTGATGGGTATATGATGCGGTGTGCAGATGATGTTCGGTGGAAAACCTGTATGGTTCCATGAACCAATGTCACCCCAATGAATTCAATAAAATAAAATAAAATCATGGAACCTATAACTTCCATGTAAAATGCACAACTCTTAAATGTACGGCTCCGTGAATTTTTCATATCTCTACACGGCACTTTGTAGTTACCTAAACACCAATACATAAAGGTATTTGTATAAATATCTGTGCTGCGGGACCACTGCTGAGATGGAACTTGGGAACACTGCCAGCAGCATCCAAAGATGTCACTCTTCTGACTTCTAGCACCACATATAGACATTTTATCCTTTTCTGAGCTCTATTTAAGTGGAATCTCGCAGAATATAATCTTTGGTGTCTGGCTTTTGTGTTCAACATTATGTCTGTGTTGTTCATTCATGGTTTTTTTATGTAGTATTGGCTCATTCTTCTTCATAGCTGTATGGTATTCCATTATATTAATTATACCACAGTTTATTTACCTACCCCACTGAGGATGGACCTTTGGGTTTGTTCTGAGTTGGGGCTATTAAATAATGTTGCTATGTACTTTGTTGTATGTATCCTGGTAAGTAGAAGCACTCATTTCTTTGGGTATATATCAGGACTGGAATTTCTGGGTCATAGAAGAACATACATAATGGTAGGAGGTATTAAGAAATAGTTTTACCAAGGTACTGTACCAATTTATAGTTGCTCTGCTCCTTGCCTGTACCTACTATTGTCAGCCTTTGAAATCGTAACCATTTTGATTGGATATCACAGTATCACATTGTAGTTTTATTTTTATTTTCATTATTTTTTAGAGAGAGGGGAAGGGAGGGAGAAAAAGAGCAAGAGAAATATCACTTTGAGAGACAAACATCAAGTGGTTGTCTTCTGCATGCGCCCTGACCAGGAACTGAACCTGCAACCCAGGCATGTGCCCTGACTGGGAATCAAACTGGCGACCCTTCAGTCTGTGGGACGACACCCAGCTCACTGAGCCACACCAGCCAGGACTCACGTTGGAGTTTTAATCCGTATGTCCCTGATGACCAAGGGTGCTGAACACTTTCATTTGCTTATTGGCCATTTGGGTCTCCTGTTTGGTCAAGTGGCTGTTCAAGATTTTACCCACTTCTAAGTAACATTGGGATGTCGGTCATTTGTTAATGATTGATTTCCAGCAATTCTTTACATATTCTGGCTGTGAGTCCAGATACAGCTATTTGCTTGATAGACATATGGCAGTTATATTCACCTACTCCATGGTTTGTGTTTTCATTTCCTTAACGATGTCTTTTTAGGACCATCAGTTGCTTATGAATCTTTTCTATGGCAAATGCTTTTTAACTTGATCTGTTTAGGAAATCTTGGCTTCCTCAGAGACCATGAATCAGTTAGCAGCTTTGGAGGGAGGTAGAGGCAAATGGATCCTTTTTTGTTGTTGTTGAATTTGAGGTTGTGAGGGGTGAGGCTGAGCTGGAAACGGAGGCAGAAGCAGACAGACCTGCAGGCTGACCTTGGCCTTGAGGTGGGGCCAGCCAGCATTCCCAGCTTCCCAGGAGCGGCCCACTGTGGCTGTGGCTGAAGTCAGGAGGCAGGCCGAAAGCATGTGGCAGGGCCACTGATTTCTGAAAATTATTTCTTTAGCTATTCCTTTTTTGTTTTAAAGATTTGATTTATTTATTTTTAGAGAGAGGAGAAGGGAGGGAGACAGAGAGGGAAAAAAACATCAATGTGTGGTTGCCTCTTGAACACCCCCCCCCACTGGGGATCTGGCCCACCACCCAGGCAGGTGCCCTGACTGAGATTCAAACTGGCGACCCTCTGGTTCATAGGCTGGCACCCAATCCACTAGGCCATACCAGCCAGGGCTCTTTAGCTCTTCCTTGATAAAGTGTTGACTGAGGGAGGGCTCATTCTGTAATGTGACATTCTCATGGAGCGTACACACAAGAGGATTTGGGAAGTTATTTAAAAACACTTCCTTATATTCCAGATCAGGAAGCCAAGATGGGGACATGATCATTTTCTTGTCATCGTAGCCAGGGCACAACCACAGCTATGCCAGAGCCACAGCTAAAACCCAGGTGTCTTGATTGACCCCCCTCTCCTCTCTAATCCAGCCCCCAGTCTAGCAAAGAAAGGCCCGACAGGTGACGACGGTGACCATGCATGCCATCCCCTAAGCCTATCTCAGGGGGGTGGGTGGTGGTGGAGGTTGCGACCCCCCCAGTCTGCAGGGGCAGAGACTTCAGGAAGCCCCCACCAGTCAAGGGGCTGGGTATCAGCAGGGGGAACTCAGAGGGACTTCCCCAAGGTCCTTCCTGTCAAAGAAAGAAGCATTAATGACCTTCATGAAGGAAAAAACACCACCTCAAGGACCCTTCCAGGCTGAGTAAGTATCTCCCTTGTGGGACTGCGACCCCTTGGGGCTGACCCCAGGACCCTGGGCTCCATTCTGCTGACGTCCGTCCCAGGAATCTGGGGTTCGTGCTGGTTCGCACAACTGCCAGTGAGTCTTCTCGCTGGTCACAGGTGGGAAGTGACAGGCCGTGGGTGTCGCTCATCACACCACGTGGGCTCACTTAGGCATGTGCACAGCTGCTCACTCGGGTCTTTACACTGGTCACATCTGTTCACAATCCACGTCTGTCGCACGTTCCCTCACATTATTAGTGGAAAGCAGCATGTTTCGGCGGCGATTCCTCAGTTTAGGCGGGTGCTCTGCGTCGGCTGTGTGAGCGTCCCCCCCGGCCGGTCTTGGCTCAGGCCTGAGAATCTGAGATTGTAACAAGCCCCCTGGGTGACTGTATTAAACAGACGATTCTGAAACTCGTTTTGCTATTTAGGGCTCAGGCTGTGACAGACCTGGGTTTCAATTCTGGCTCTGCTTTACCAATGGAACAAGTGTGTTTTCTCACACACAAAGAGACTCTTGAACCTTCGGTTTTTTCCCTGTCTGTAAGATGGGGGGTCCTGGGACATCCGTCCCACAGTGTTATTGCACAGAATGAGTGAGGCAGGGCTTGTCAGCCGGTGAGTCATCATATATTATCTCTTTTACCTCTCTCTCCACTGGCGTGGCTCCTTTTCCTGCCCTGGCTATGTGTCAGCATTGCTTAGTTATAAAACCTCCCAGACTAAATTTTACTTCATGCGAACAGAACAAAGTATATATTATTATTTTGAATTTATAGTTGAGCAGATAGGGGCAGAGAAGTTGAGGCATTTACCCCGAATCACGTAACTTGTAAGTGGCAGAGCCGGAATCTAAACGCGGGCTGTGGGGTTCTACAGCCGAGAAGGGCAAAGTGGAGAAAACTGTTCATCCGCAGGGGTGAGACAGGACACCACTCACACCCCTCTCCCGGGCTTCGTGTTTCACGGCTGGAGAGTGTTTGTGTAATTGTAAAGAAGCGCAAGGACTTCATTGGTCTCTTAGAGGTTTGCCAGCTCACCACTTCCCCACACGGGGCGGGGGGCAGATGGACGGAATGAGGGCTGGATTGCAAGCCTGGCTGAGTGGCTCAACTGGGGCAAAAGCCCAACCCCAGGCTGAACCCACGTTTTGAAAACAGTCACCAGGTTTCAAGTCTGAAAAGCATTACGAGGCAGATGCATATGCATTGTGGCACTTGGTAAGAGTTTGTTCTTTTTAACGGCCGAGTAATATTCCATCATCGACATGTAGCACATGTTCTTTATCCAGTTGTCTGTTAATGCTCACTCAGGTTGCTTCCACATCTTGACTATTGTGAATAATGTTGCAATGGGCCCATGGGTGCGTGCTATCTTTTCAAACTAGTGTTTTGGATTTCTTCAGAAAAATCACCCCGAAGCGGACCACATGGATGAACCCAGAGGGTGTTATGCTGCATGCAATCGGTCAGGCAGAGACAGGAAAATGTCACATGATTTCACTTATTTCTGGAATCTAAAGAACAAAATAAATGAACACCCCAAACAGAAACTGACTCATAGACGCAGACAGCACACTGGTGGCTGCCTGGGGGGAGGGAGGTGGAGGGACGTGCAGAGGTGAAGGGATTAAGCACAGACTGGTTGTTACAGAATGGACACGAGAGTGTAAAGTACAGCATGGGAAATATAGTGAGTGATATTGTAATAACTATGTATGGTGTCAGGTGGGTACTTGAATTGGGGCGATCACTTAGTAAGTTATGTAAATGTCCAACCCCCATGCTGTACACCTGCAGCTAATATAATATTGAATGTCAACTGTAAATGAAAAAAAAAAAGGCAGAACCGTGGTGGGGAATAAGAGCCCAACCTGAGGAGCAGGGTCCAAGGGCTCGCGCAGCGGTAGGATTTTCCGATTGTGGGACTTGAAATTTGTAGGTGAGAATCAGTCACCCTTGGCGAGGAGGGAGAGGGCCGGTCCACTTGGACAGGTGCTGGCATAGGAGGCACATCCCCGCTCCAGCCAGCACACAGAAGATGGGCCCCTTCTTTCTACCCGTGTCCTGTGGAGGGCTGCTGCCAGTGTTGCGTACATGCCAGCAGCACACGGGCCCCCTCAGACACACTCCTGACTGTGAAAGCGTCATGTCGGCCAAGTCCTTTGCGACATCGGGTCTCGGCCTCCATCTGACCCTTTCGCATAAGGTGAGGCTGAGAGCTGGTGTGTGACCCTGTGTTCCAGCTCCTCTGGGCCCCCAGAAGCATTCCACCTGGAATTCCCGTGGAATTGCAAATCGAGGGCTTCACTGTGGGTTCGTTTTACGGTCCACCGTTGCCTCGAGAGGGTTAGAGACGCGGTTCTGACAAAGCTGTCATCCTCTGGTGTTTATGGTGGATCATGAATTTTCTAAGAACAGGGACTACGGATTTTTAAATGTGATTGAAGTGCGGCATGCATTCAGAAAAGAGCACAGATGGTATGCGCCGACGTGAGGGAATACGCAAAGGGTACACACCCAGGGACCAGCCCCTCGATCAGGAAGCAGACACTGCTAGGACTGCAGAAGTTCCTCACCACTGTCTTCTCCTCACTACTTCCCCTTTGTCCCCCCACCTGGGTAAACAGAGGCCTTGCTTCTCGCTCTGCAGATGAGTCATGCAGGTGGGAGCAATATTTTTATGGCAGAAAAAAAAAGACTTGATTTTACAAAATGTTGTAAATCACCAAGAGCAAATATCCTTCAGGGAATACACAATAGTTCTAGTTACATCTTCGGTAGTCCTTGGCTTTACCTGTAAAAGTGGGAAGATTTTCAATAGAATTTGGTCTTCTGATTTTAAAATAATCTCAAACTTAAAGAAAACTGGCAAGCACAGCTTGATGATTTTCCCCCCTGAACCACTGAAGGGGAAGTTGCCAGTACTGATTGCCTTGTCTCCGACCCCCCCACCCCCTTCCCACCACCAGAAATATCTTAGGGGGTGATTCCCCGACAGGCACGTCCTTCTCCACAATGATACTACAACTTTCAAAAGCTCAGAAAAATGACCTAGATACATTGTGACCCAATAATCTGCGGATACCACTCACCGAGTCCAGAGTCACTATTGCATTTCGTTGTCTTGTCCCTTTAGTCTGCAAAGTAGGACAGTCCCTCAGTCTTTCCGTGACGTTCAGCACTTCCACACATTGTAACGTCACAGGGCATAGGTGTTTTGTGGAATGTACCTCAGCTTGATTTTTCTGATGTTTCCTCATTAGATTCAGGCAATGCTTTTAAAATTTTATTTTTGGCAGAGAGTTTTCACAGAAGGGACGGTCTTCTCATTGCCGTCAGTAGGTGGCGCACAATTTGTTTTATTAATGGTGCTGTGAGCATTGATCAATCGGTCAGGTTTCCTAACTGTAAAAAGCCTTCTTTTTTCCCTTTAAAATATGTATTTTGTGGGTGGTACTTTGAGACTGTTTAAGTATCCCATTCTGCGTCAGATGTTTACCCATTAATTTTAGCATCCACTGATTATTCTCGTCCGAATCAACAGTGTTTTATGATGTGGTGGTCAGAGAGCGATTTTCTGATTGAATTTGACCATTCATTCTTCGTTTATTAGTTGGCATACTGCTGTAAGGAAAAACTTTCTCTAATCCCTATTAGTCGATCGATTAATTAACTAATTCATTCATGTATATCTGTGTGGACTCATGGATTCCTATTTTATTCATTGGTTTCTAATCTGTTAGTATCACTAGTTAGCAAATCTGTCTTCAACTTGTCCCTGATTCGGCGATGTCCCTATCATTCTGTGAGTACTTTCTTACTTTCTGGGATACCTAGATATTCCAAACTCATAACTCATCTTGTAATTTCCTTGACATTATGTATATATAAATATTATAAATACATAAATCCGGATTTATAAAATCCTCATCTGAGGATATGTTCTTATTGATTTTAGAGGAAGAGAAAGGGAGGGAAAGAGAGAGAGATGTCAGAGAGAAACAATGATCGATTACCTCCTGCATGCACCCTGACCAGGGATCGAACCCACAGCCTGGGTATGTGCCCTGACCAAATGGAACCTGCAGCCTTTTGGTGGATGGGATGATGCGCCAACCAATGGAGCCACCCGGCCAGGACCACCTGCCATTTCTTTTGAGAGCCCTGGTTCCTCTTCATGGAGAACGGTGTTCAGGAATGGAAACGTGGACAGTGGGTACACTGATCACCACTGGGATGTCACTGCTCCTCCCAATGGACAGAGGTAGGACGCACACACACAAACTCACTCATGCACACATGTACACACTTGCACACACATGCACATGTGCCTTTATGTCTATATTTATTTTTATATCTGTCTCTGTTTGAGAAGCATGAGTCCATACGGATTCTGATCATTCTACCACCGCAGAGTCACCCTAGTTTTCTCTCTTTCCGTATCTGTAACTCTTTCTGTGACTGTGTGAAACTGCTTCTCTTGGTCCACATGGCTCAGGCTTGACACCCCCATGGGCCTGTGCTAATACCCTCTTCATCCTGCCTGGGCCCCTGCACCCCATGCCAGGCTGTGTCTGCTGCTTCCCCAGCCCTCCCGGAGGCCTTTCTCACCCCCTCGTGGCTCCATGATGGACCACTGCCACCACCTGTGTAACCAAGCAAACAGAGGCCTGTCCACCTGGCACCTTGGTGAATGACTCAATAACTTATGCTGCAAGGAACAGGTCTTTATTTGCAATATTCCAACCTTGGTGGGGCTCAGAGCACTTGGGCTTGAAGCCCTCCTTTCCCACGAGACCCAGCACTTCCTTTGCTCCCCAAAAGGCTATAAATCAAAAGCTCCCAAAGTCCCCCATCTCCTTATCTGGATTTAAGCCAGCTGTGCAGTCTCACAGCCGCTCCCTCCTTCAGGATTTGGGGTAGGTAGTCCTCCGCCTCTGTTACAGGAAAGCATGTGCCGTGTTGCCCTGGATCATGGCAGAGGCCAGGAAAGGCACAAGTCCCAGGAGTCCAGGTAAGGTCCGTGTCTACAAGGCAGCAGGTCAGCGTCTTGCAAAAAAGAGTCCTTGGCGGCTTCGGAGCCGGATAGAGTGGGCACGATCCGAGCAGCAGCCTGCTTTCTTACTAGCCCATGGCGGACCGGCTCTGACAGCCCGCACGGCTCCTACCGTACTGCCAGCAGCCTGCCAGAATCTGCCTTCACTCCCCGTTGCATCATGGATCTCTCCTGGCTCTTCTACTCCCTTCCATGCTGCAGGCCCGAATCCCTCATGGCTCTCCACCCTTTGTTTAAATCCTGACCCGGAGCCTCCTGTGTGACGTCATCTGACTCCTCCCACAATGAGCGACAGCTGCCAGTTCTCCTGTATTGTTTACATTTATTTGGCTGCCATTCCCAGTCAGGGCAAGAGTGACTCAGTGATCCCGGGGGAGCCTGCCTCCCCTGGCTACCTCGGGAGTCAGGATACACCCTTAAAGTCACGCCCACTTTGCCCCAGGTAGTAACACAGCTATTAAACTAGTCTTTGTTATGAAAAGACTCTTACAGGTGTGATCTCCTCCCATCCCCCAAACCATGGTTTGTGGGGGTTTTCTCCTACTTTCCCAGGGATACCCCTCACCCTGGACCCCATTACACCTGTGCTCCCTGACCCCACTCAGGCTTCGACAGCCAGCACTGGGCTGCGTGGTCACCCTCCTTGTCTGCTCCGCCTGCTATCCTGCCTCCCCACCGTCACTGGATCCTCTCCTCAACCTGCTCAGAACCTAAGACCCCCAACAGGCTGCTGTCCCTGTTCCCCACACACCCTCCTCGCCTCATTGCCACAGTCCCTGCCCCCCCCTCCCCGATTTAGAATCTCTCCATAATTACCACCTCCAGACTCCCACGTCCCGGAGTTCCGCTTGTCATCTCTACCTACCTTGCTCAGCCTCTGAATAACTTTTGGATTGAGTTGTTGAGGACAGAAGGCGGGAACATGGAGCCCCTCTTGGGCTAGTACAGGGCTGGCTTCTCCATTAGTCCTGGTAGACACAGTGCCCAGGGCCCATGATACTTTTAGGGGCCCACAACCATGTTGTAATTTTAATTTTTGTTTTCACTCAGAAGAAGTACTGAATATAGAATGAATCTAGCCTGAATTATATTGATTTTCATGCTAATGCAAAACACAAATTTTAATATCTTACTAAGGGCAAACGGGCAAAAGTACCGAGGGCCTGTGAATGGTGTAAGGCAGCCCTGCTCTGTCTGCAGGCCCAGTGCCTTGTGGAGTTTCTGGAACATACTATGCACTCAGCAAAGTTTGTGAAGTAAGGGAATGAGCCAGTGGCCAAGCGCTGGGCCTTCTATTTCTTGTTTTCCCCATGGCAGACAAGAATAGAACAGAGTAAATAGTATTTATGGATGGCCTGCTTACTAGGATGAGGTTTTTTCCCCCTCTAGTAGTCAAAGCTATTTATATATTCACCCATTCATTGAAACATTTACTGAGTACCCACGGCAGGCCAGGGCCCTGCTCCCTTTGCGTATGGGTTTGGGGTGGGGCGTGTCCACTTTAGTGTCAGGAGAGCAGGGTGTGCCTATAAGAACAAAGTCCTGAGCCAGCCAACCAGTGTGGGAACTGAGCTGGCCGCCTCTCCTTAGCTGAGCCCTCAAATCCACATGGCCCACACGTTACAAATGGGCCAAAATAATCCTCTAGCCCCCGAGGCCTTTTCTGTACTACAGAGATTAGTTAGCGCCTTCTTCTCTCAGTATGAGTCCCTGTCAAAAATGGCCACATCGTCACGACTGATTTAGCTCCTGCCTCTGTCTGTAGCTTTTTAACAATAATAGAATCACACCCGAGACTCATGTGGAGAACTCGTTTTATTGATAGGCTACAAAGTGAATTGGGTGGGATGTTTGGGGCCAGAACTGTCTTCCCAAATACTGTTTTTCTCGAAACGTCCTTATTCCAGCCTCGTTACCTGGAACGTGTGATAATCCATACTGGGGTAAAGTAAACTCCTCCTCAGTACTGGCCACGGCAAGGCCCTCGGCAAACACGGCGGTCCTGTAAACACGGTTGTGCGGGGGATGCCTCATGTACTTACCACAGAACTTTCAAGCACTCTCGAGCTCTTTGGCACAGAAGCTTCCATGCCAACAGTCCCATGTTCTAGGTCAGCGGCTGGCAAACTGTGCCTGTGGGCCAAGTCCAGCCTCCTGCCTATTTTCATATGGCCTTTGAACTAAGAATGTTTCTTACATTTAAAAAACCATGTTTTCTAATTTATTGATTTTAAAGAGAGGGGGGAGAGGAGAGGGAGAGAGAGAGAGAAACATCATTTTGTTTTTCTAGTTATTTTTGCATTCATTGGTTGATTCTTGTATGTGTCCTGACTAGGGATTGAACCTGCAACCTTGGCATATTGGGACGACGCTCTAACCAACTGAGCTGTCTGGCCAGGGCTGTTTCTTACATTTTTAAGTGGTTAAAAAAAATTAAGAAAATAATATTCGGCAACATGTGAAGATTATATTCAATTGAAGTTTCAATGTCCAGAAGATTTGCTGGACACAGCCACACCATTTGCTTCTGTATTGCCTGTGGCTGTTTTCAAATTTCAAAGGCGAAGTTGAGTAGCTGCAACAGAGCCTAAACGGCTCACAAAGCTGGAGATATTTGCTGTCTGAAACTACGGGAAAGTTGCCCTCCCCTGCTACCTGGGGGTCATCAGTGAACACGACAAAGACCCCTGTGCTGGAGGAGGGGGTTATGGAGAGGACACGACTGCAGGTTGACCCAAGAGCTAGACCGGGGCAGTTGGAGGCCCTCGCCCCTGGAATGGACATTCTGCCCACTGTCCCCACAGCGGGAACTGTTTCCAAGGACATAGGCTCTAGAGAGAAAGGTGGTGGCAAGGTCGTCTGACCTGAGTCCATGACTGAGCCTCGCGCAGGTCTCTTTGTTAACTCCTAAGATTCCGGAGGGCGGGCTCAGAAACTGGTCCTCTTGTGGTTGCCCACGACCAGCCTCGTCCGTAAGTTCCCTTGCTTATCATGCCTGTCACCTACCAGCCTGGAGTGATCTTTTTCTTCCTTCTCCTGCCCTCTGAGTATGGTCAGGTGGCGGTGGTGGGGGGAAACTTTGAATTTCCCCTGGGGAACTCCCAAGGATCCAAACCAATCCTCTGCCCGCAGGACTCTTACATTTCATAGGGAATGTTGGTCAACAATAAACATAAGTAAATTATATATAGTATGTTAGAATGTGATACACGTGAAGGGGAAAAATTAGAGCAGGGTAAAGTGGATGGTTTTTTTTTGTTTGTTTTTGTTCTTTTTTTTTTTTTGCAGGAGGAAAGAGGTGATGGAGTAAGCCATGCGGCTACCCCGGGGAAAATCATCCTAGGCAGAGGGATAATGGTAGCTCCTTAGAGGGTTGTTATGTAGGTGAAATGAGCTAATAAATTCAGCTAAAACTAGCATTGGGAACATGGTAAATTCTCCAAAAATCACTTTTGTATAGGTCACAGCTGGCTGGAGGTGTCACTTCCCTCCCTGCCACGGGCCCTACTCTGGCTTTGTCTGTGGGCAACCCCTCGTGCAGAAAGAATACGTGGGGACATGGGGTTCTGTGTCTTAGCTCTATCCGTCCTGGATGGAGTGCTCACCTCTGGATCCCTGGAGCTTAGCCCTCGGGGACACAGCTGTCCCCAGAGGGTCAGGGTCCCAGGAGGTGTATCTGTGGTCTGCATAATTACAAAGCCCAGATCCCGGAGTTTGTCATCGCCCACAGGTACAGGGGTATGCCCTGAGGGCGCATGATAAATCAGCAGTGAAGCTTTGATGGAAATAATACCTCTTGCTTCCCCATCTAGTGCTCTCTGTGCTTGCTCTGCCCTCCTCACCCTGCAGGCAGCCTATTCCCGCCCATCTATTTCTCCCGGGAAATTCTCAGGTCTCTTCGCGTGGGGACCAGGTCCTACTCTTTTTCGTTTTCTCCTTTAGAATCAGGTTCTAACAAACAGACATGAACAGAAAACTGACACTGTTGAAAGCACACTCAGTCCTTTAAATGGTTTGATGTACCATTTCAGATCTTAATTGCTATGTGTGTAAATCTGTCAGAAGATGTCTGTGTGGAACTGACTGTCCTCTCTCCTGTGTTTGGATGAAGCCTGGGGGACAGATTGTCCTGCAAGCTGGGGAGCTCCTAGAAGCCATCACAGACACGTTTGCCAGCCTTTCGTGTTGAAGATCTTGGAGCATGAAATGCATTCATGAGCTTTGGGCTTGGATGAGCTCCACAAGGCAAGCAGTGGTGCCAGGCTGCTAGACGAGAGACTGCACGTCCAGGGCAGAAGATTGGGCAGGGGGTGGAGGACGAGTCCTTGGTTATCTGCTGTCTACAACCAGCTGGCTCTCAGCATGTGGCCCCTCCACCAGCAGGATCAGCATCAACTGAAAACTTGTTAGAAATGCAAATTCTCACGTCTCACCTCAGGCTCAGTGAAACTGAAACTCTGGGGGTGGGGTCCAGCAGCCAGTGTTGGAACAAGCCCTTCAGGCGATTCGGCACACAGAGGTTTGAGAGTCACGTGACTCTTCCGTCTTCACGGACTTTCGGACTGGACTCCTGCTCTGCCAGGTGCCTAAGTTATGTGTTGGGTGAGCAAACTGCTTCTTTTGTGGAACTTAGTGATGAGTTGAGGCAGGAAAATTTCTCTGGGGAAAGTTGAGATTGGACCACTTTTTCAGTGGGCTTAACCTTTCCAACCTTTTTCATCTCATAGCACACATAAACTAATGACTAAACTTCTGCAGCACATTTTTTGCTGATCTGACAAAAATAGGTATAATTTTGATGGATTTACAAAAAAAATAGTAACTACCTACTTTTTTTGCTCCAAAGTTGCTTTTTATTTAGTTATTTTTAGTATATTTTATTGATGCTGTTACAGTTGTTCCAATTTTTTTCCCTTTGCCGCCCTCGGCTTTCATATCCCCTCCCTTACAGCAACCTTTCCCCCAGCCCTCACCTTAGTTAATGTCTACAGGTCATTGTGTAAGTTCTTTGGCTTCTCCCTTTCCTATGCTATTCTTAACATTCCCCTGTCTATTTGGTTCCTACCAATTATGCTTCTTGTTCCCTGTACCACTTCCCCCTTTCTCTCCCTTACCCCTGAAGGCTGATAACCCTCCAAATATCCGCATACCTATATTCTGTTCCTGTTCTGGTTGTTTGCTTAGTTTTTGTTTTTATTTTTTAGATTCAGTTGTTGATAGTTGTGAGTTTGTTGTCATTTTAATGTTCAACTTTTTGAAATTCTTCTTTTTCTTAAATAAATCCCTTTAACATTTTGTGTAATAAGGGCTTGGTGATGATGTTAACTATACCTTGTCTGGAGAGCACTTTATCTGTCCTTCCACTCTGAATGATAGCTTTGCTGGATAGAGTAATCTAGGTTGTAGGTCCTTGCTTTCCATCACATTAAATACTTCTTGCCAGCCTGTTCTTGCCTGCAAAGTTTCTTTTGAGAAATAAGCTGATTGTCTTATGGGAAATCCTTTGTAGGTAACTCTCTGCTTTTCTCTAGCTGCTTTTAAGCTTCTCTCTTTATCTTTAACCCTTGGCATTTTAATTATGATGTGTCTTGGTATGGTCCTCTTTGGGTCCAACTTGATTGGGACTCTCTGTGCTTTCTGGACATGCATGTCTATTTCCTTCACCAAATTAAGGAAGTTTTCTTTCATTATTTTTCCAAATAGATTTTCAATTTCATGCTCTTTCTCTTCTCCTTCTGGCACACCTATGATGAGAATGTTGGACCTCTGGAAGTTGTCCCAGAGGCTACTTACACTACCCTCATTTTTTAAAAATTCTTTTTTCTTTTTGTTGTTCTGATTGGTTGTTTTTTGTTTCCTTATGTTCCAAATCAATCATTGATTTGATTCTCAGCTTCATCCACTCTACTCTCATTTCCCTGTAAATTGTTCTTTATTTCAATTAGTAAATCCTTCATTTCTGACTGGATCTTTTTTATGCTGTTGAGGTCCTCACTAAGTTCCTTGAGCATCATTATAACTAGTGCCATGAACTCTGCATCTGATAGATTGCTTATCTTCATTTCATTTAGCTCTTTTTCTGGAGTTTTGGTCTATTCTCTTATTTGGGTCATGTTTCTTTGTCTCCTCATTTGGCAGCCCCCCTGTGTTTGTTTCTATGTATTAGGTAGAGCTGCTTTGACTCCATGTGATGATAGTATGGCCTAATGTAGTAGGTGTCCTGTAGGGTCCAGTGGTGCAGCCCCCCCTCCCCATTACCCATGCTGGGTATTCGAGGTGTGCCCTTTGTGTGGGCCGAGTACACCCTCCTCTTGTAGTTGAGCCTTGGTTGCTGTTTGCAGATCAATGGGAGGGATTTACACAGGCCAGTCAGCTGCTGGATTGGCTATGACCATGTATCACCAACCTCCATCCTCCATGGAGGATCAGCTGTGCAGGGGCAGGGTGGTGGTGCTCCAAAGTGGTCTGTAGCTGTCCACTGGGTGTGCTGACCCTGGGGTTTCCCAGGTGGTGCAGGCCACAGTCAGGCCCCACCTGTGTTTTGCCTGGGGCTGCCCTTCCTGAGCTGTAAAGATGAGATGGCTGCTACTTCTCCTGGGCTTGGAGATTTCCAGGGGTAGCCAAGGTGTGAAACTAATTTGGCTGCTGCTAATGCCAGGCATGGGGCTCACAGAGGCCAGCTGCTGCTTAGTTTGATAGGATTTAGGAAGTTGTGAAGCATGAGCCAAGATCAGCCGTTCATATGGAAAAGCAGCATGGGTAGGCCTGACGTTGGGTGGAGCAGAGTCTCTAGGGATCTCCAAGGTGGGTCAAAAGGTGTTAGCCAGGTTGATGGAGTCTCAAATATGGCACCAGCCCGCTGGCTCTGTGGCTCTGCAGGGCAAGGGCTCAACAAAGGGACAATGGCCTCTGCTCACCCCAATGCCAAGCACTTCAGCCTCTCCCAGTATGCCACTGGTGCCCTTCAAGCTACCACCCCTGTGCTAGATCTCAGAAGGAGTGAGTCTCAGAGGGAGTAGGTGAGTCCATGTGTGGGTTCTTTAAGAGGAACTGCTTGGGGCTACAGAAATTTCTTTCACCAACTCAATCCCTGCTGGTTTTTTCAGCCAGAAGTTGTGGGGACTTATTTTCCTGGCACTGGAACCCGGGGCATGGAGGCCTGGTGTGCAGCTGAGCCTGCTTGCTCCTGGGATATCCCTTCTGAATTTTTATCCACCACGTGTGGGTGAGAGACCAGCCCATTCCATGTCTCTGTTCCTCTTACTAGTCTGGATGGATGTGGTTTCTTTAATTCTGTAGTTGTCAGACTTCCATTCAAGTAGATTTCTGATGGTTCTGAGTGATGGGTGTTCTATATTTTAGTTGTAATTTTGATGTGGTTGTGCAAAGAGGCAAGCCACATCTGCCTCTGCCGTCTTCTTGACCGGAAGCCCCAAAGTTACTTTTTAAAAAATCAGGTGCCTATTCTTGTGTGTAAGGATTTCTGGTACCAAGAAATTATCAATCAGATTCAACCTTATTATGAGACATGGTCAATAAGATGCAACTCTATTATATGACTTATGTATTTACAGTTCAAGACAGGGCATTCACACTGGATGGCTATTGTGTTGGCTCTTGTCATTTTTTATTTGGTAACTTAAGGGAAAAGAGGTCAGTGCCCCTGACTAAAGAGTCGGGTATCACACATTCTAAATGTCTTGTGTTATACTGGTTGGAAATCTCCGGCTTAATACATTCCCTCTGACTAATGAAGATGGAATACACATTGGCATGAAGAATAGCCCAGGGCATTCATAATTAGGTCAGCTGTTGAAATAAAGGGAAATTTCAAGTCCTAAAATATCATCTCTACTCGGGTTTTGGTTGTGTCTGGATATGTGCACCAGCTGGGCTGTGACAGCACCAGCATAGAGTCCCGGAAGCTTTGCTCCAATTTGGGCAGGTTATTTGAAAAATCCTCTTGCAAAGCACAGAAGGCTGATTAATAGGTAAATGGCTTCTTCAGGGTCTGATGGTGAGTCAGGAAGTGGAGGTAATTATTCCAGCCTTGCAGATTTGCAGACGCAGTGTGGCTTTGGCTGAGATGCGGGAAGAGTAACCCAGGAAGGCATCCTTGGCCCCAGGATCAAAGACATTGACAAATTTTACCACCTCTCCCCCACATAAAATGTCTGAGTACAGGAAATGAAGCTCAGAATTTCAGACAAATAGCTAAAAAAAATCCTTATAAAGAAACTATGGGTTTTCAAGACATTATTCACAAAAGAAATGCAAATAAACAATAAGAAAATGACTGAGCTCTAGCTAGACAAGCTTTCTGTGGGCCATACTGCAGGCAAAAATAAGGGTCAGCAAATCCGATCTGACAGGCAGTTGACCGCAAACTATGACATTGTCAACATTTTTCAAAAACTGAATTTATTCTAAATGGCAAGCCTTGCCCAGCTATACAGCGTCCCTTAAAATATGAGTCAACAAATAGCACAACACCAGCTTGATGGGCAAAACCTTTGAAAACAGAAACACAAAACAACCACTTTAGTGATGTTTGAAGTCATCTAAGCCTCAGCTCAGTATTTGACAGCATTTCAACAAACTCATGTAGATGTTTCTTGCTTGTAATGACCAAACATGAAAGGCTACATACCACGAGGAAGAACCCTGGGCTTCCTGATGAAATATAAATGTCTGAGGTCATTCAAAGGAAAAATGGCATGAAATTCATTTTCCTTCTGTGTCAGGAAATACTGCTGGAAATGACGTGGACAATAGTGCTACACATCATAGGAAGAAAGATTCCTTGTGACACATTAGTGTGAGAAGCCTGTTTAAATAACTGGACAGAAGTACGGGTGTTTCTGGCGTCTCGGCTAATGGTAAGTGTTAGATTTTGTCTCCGTAGTGGAATTCAGGAAGGACAGCCCGCTGAGGAGGGCATGGCTGTAATATCAGCTGTTGGGGGTTAGGGCTGTGGAGATCCATCCTCACTCTCTAGGTGTTGCTGGTGTCTGGCATGGGCTGTCCGGAAGAGGTGGGGATTGAATGCAGGAGACAATAGGCATTATTCCTCATGCAACTTGATATTGCCTGAGGTCCTTCCCTTGCTGTGCTGTTTGGATTGGGAGGAAGAGCTGCCCCAAGGTGGCCACTGGGTCCTTGCTACAATGACAGTCCCCATTCTGTAGGTCAGGCCCACTGAGGGCATCCTGCTGTGCTATCCATCCTGCTTTTATTCTCTTAAAGAGGAGAAATAGTTATAGGTTACAAGAACTCCCAGGGAACTCCTGTGAGTGCTATTGGGGTGGAATTCTGTCACTTGACTCCCTTAAGTCCCTGCTCAGACTGGAATATTCTACAGTGATTTTGCAGGTCCAAAGGAATTAGTATTAGCTAAGCATGAGGCAGGATAGTAAGAAGCTAGGAAAATTCCTTGGCAAGCAGAATGGGGAAACTAAGACAAAATAATTGAACAATTTGAACAACTCACAGACAGCTAGAGAATCGCAAAACCTGATTGCTAACCAAGGACACTTGAGAGCAAGTGGTTCATACCTCCCTTCCCTGACCAGAGAATAAAGAGCTTAGAATGCCCTAGTCAGGGAGATAGAAAAAGGAGACCTAATTAATGCTGCTTGTGCCAGCCAAATCGAAGAACTAATGAAATTCGGGGAACAAATAACAAAAAAACCTGATTAGAGCCACACAGACCCAAGATAAAGCTAAAGCAGTGAAGCTGACCAGATAATAATCCAAAACTCCCCTATGTGCCATTTTGATGCATCAGCATATCAGAAAGGCACCGGGAAAGCTGCTGAATATTCTGCTGAAACCCTCCCCTGAGAGCTCCCCTAGGATTCCTGCCTCCAGAGGGAGATCAAATCCCTCGAGACAAAGAACGCCAGCGTGGGCTCTCTCTGGGGCACCTGCATGTTTTCTTTCTTGGGTGTGAACTTTCTCCTAAAATCTAAGCATCCCCACGAGACTTGTAACCAGGGGAGCAGCATGCAGTGGCGGCTCATCTCGGGCTCACCCCTGAACCTGTCTCCGAGGCCCCCCTTTTCTCTGACTTTTTTTTTTCTGTATCATTTATCTGATCCTTCCATACCCCGGTTAAAAAAATGCATCCATGCCCCACCAACTCCCACTGTCTTCAGGATAGAATCCCAACTTTACTTGATTGATGAGGACTGTAAGTACTGCCGTGATGTGAGATTCTGGTCACTTCTCTGGCCGTGGAATATTGAATTTGAATCTCATGCAAGAAAATTTTTATTTTTCACAAGTTCTGTGTGAAGCAGAAGACACCATAACCTTTACCTTGACACTTTTTTGTTCTAGAAATGAGTACTTATTTCATGTCACTGTTTCTCACATACACAGAATTAGTGGACCAAGAGAGCAAAGTTTCTGGGAAAGAAACAAGTGACTGTTTTCACACCTATGTAGTGGGAAAAACTGAAACTCTATGGGCAGTTGAAACTGGACAGGATAGTAAAAAGAAATTGGTGGAGCAATACATCTTTCTTCTGAAAAGATTACTGCACTAAATTCTTTTTTAAAAATCCTCATCCTTATGCTTATTTAAAAAAAATGTTTTTTTAAGGGGAAGGGCAGGAGAAAGAGAGGGAGAAAATCATCAATGTGTGGTTGCCTCTTGAATGCCCCCAACTGGGGACCTGGCCTGCAACCCAGGCATGTGCCTTGACTGGGCATCACACCAGTGACCCTTTGGTTCGCAGGCTGGCACTCAATCCACTGAGCCACACCAGCCAGGGCTGCACTTATTAATTTTAGATAGAGGGGGAGAGAGAAAGTTGAGAGAGAGAAAGAGAAAGAGAAACATCGATGTGAAAGAGAAACATTGATCATTTGCCTCCTGTACGTGCCCTGACTAAGAATTGAACCCACAACTTAGATATGCGCCCTGACTGGGGACTGATGCTGCAACCTTTGGTGTATGGCATGATGCTCCAACCAACCGAGCCACTTGGCCAGGGCTACTGTATTAAACTATAACTATCGGGTGTTAATGAATCAAAATTACACCTATTTTTTTGTCAGATTAGCAAAAAATATATTTTTTGGTATGCTGCAGAATTTTAGTAATGGGTTTATGTGTGCCAGGAGACGAAAAGGTTGAGAACCACTGGCCTACCCTGGGGCGTGGGGAACTGATTAGAGAACGGTAGGTAGACAATGACCGCATGTAGGTAAAAGTAGATACAAGCTTTAAGAAGTGCGGTAGGGCAGGCACTATATCAAGAGGTTAATAGTGACCATCTCTGGGGGAGGGGCTATGAGGAGAGTGTTTGGGGGTCCTTTCTACAGGATTCGCTTCTGAATTTTAAAAATGGTGTAAAAATACAGCCTTTTATAATTTAAAAAGGTAGTTCCATTTTTTTAACAATCAAAGATCATAACTAGGAACTTGAAATCAACACGTCCGTCTTCCCTCAGCCTCTCACTCACATCCTCCTGGATGATGGAAGGTTTGGTGTCAGGGTGTGAGCGCTTCTTGAAACCGCACCCTAAAGGTATCCATCAGTCCTCCTAAGTGGCGAGAACACTGTATCTGTTACTAAACTCTTCCTCACAGCTAATCCTAATCCTCACGTTACCCTCCATACATTCCACCCTCCCCCCATCAGAGTTCAGTTAAATTTGGGAGAAAAGACTTTTACTTAACAAGGGTTTAGTGATTTTAATGTTCTTTTTGTAACATATTTCTCTTTTTTAAAATTTCCTGCTTTTGATCACTTCTTGGAAGCACCATGGTGCAAAAGAAGAGCATGGGGTTTGAGGTGGGAAGAACTGGCCTCGCAGCCCATTCATGTACCAGTAGGTTACCTGTGGGTAAACCACCGCCTTAGACCCCCTGAACTTCGGCTTCCTCGTCTACACAGGGGATGACCTGACAGAGAGGAGTACAGGAGGTAACACAGGCGAGAGTGTGGTCAACGATAGTATCTTGCAAATGTGCTGCTTAACACTTCTCTTCCTCCTTTCTCTTTTTTCCTTGTTTCTTTTCTTGCCAGAGTTGTAAGAATGCGGTATCCTCATCTGTAAAACAGAATGGAAATAACCCCTGCCCTCCTGCCCTACAAAGTGCCACTTCTCTAAGAATCAGCTGGCCAGCACTTGCTCAAGCACGTTGGAAAGCCTAGGTACCCACGCCAGCTGTCTGGTGTTTTGCCACATGACGGCCCCACCAGTGAGTCTGTCAGAGTGGACACCATCTGCCCCGCTGGACAGACAAGGACGCGGAGAGGCTGTGACTTGCACATGGTCTCACAGCACTGGGGCCCAGGTTTCTGGATTATTAAAGACCATTTCAAAATTTTATGTCTCTCCTGGAAATTCAATAATCTCAACTGTTTTAGCTTTTCTTCAAGAATTGTACACCTCGACATAACCAACAAAGAAATGCAAGTGGATTGTTCTTCTTTGGAATTTTGCTTCTCAAGTTGGGTTGAATCAGTGAGCACTGAGTATAAGCCAGCCCTGTACAGGAAGCCCCGTGGTTGACGAGAAGACATGTTCGTGCCTTTGTGGAAGGTCTGTTCTGTGGGGTTGTGGTGGTGTGAACAGGTGGTGAGCAGAACATAAGTAAACAAGAGACTTTTGGGTTACTGCTAAGCATTTTTGAACCAAATAAAGCATAGTGACCTCAAGGGGTGACAGTGTATTGGATGAGGAGGTGTGACTAGACTGAGTGGTCAGAGAAGGATTCTGGAAGGAGATGGCAGTGGAGCTGAGGCGTCACGGGGAGCAGGGACTTTGTCTTCACCATTGTGTCCCCTTTCCCAGTGAGCAGACCAGCGCCTGGTAAATAACATGTGTTCAATAGGCATTGATTGAATGAATTAATCATCGAATGGAGGAGCCATTCATGCAAAGGTCAGGGTGCACTCAGCAATGTTCGTGCTGTACTCGCAGCTGCTCCTCACTCCGCTTTTGCTGTGTGCCAGGGGATTGTGCTTATAACTGACGCTTATTTAATGGTTAAATCCTCACAACAACCCAAAGAAGTAATTACATTATCACTCCATCCTCCCCTCTGCCCCCCGGTAAGCTCTATAATGACTTGTAGTAAAGAAAATGGAATTGTATATTTAAAAAAATCTTGAATTTTCTTGTTACTCCTTTTAATCTCAAACACTTCAAGAATAACACGTGGTCACGTTTTAGTCAGAATGCTGGGAAACGAGATGTTCTGATTCACCTAATTTTCTATCAAAATATGTGTTCAAGTTCTATATAAAATAATAGTTTTTTGCTATCTGCTTTGCTCATGTGCTAGTTATAATTCAATCATAGAAAATCTGAATTGCAAGCCATGGTACAATTCAAGTAGTCCAACAGTACTCTTTTATATATAACAAGACTTAGACATCAAGAAATTAAATGAACTTTTTTTCTTTTAAAGACTGGATTTTTGGAGGATTTAGAGTGAGTAAAAGTCTAATAACAGCAGTGGCTGTTGTTTGTTAAGCTCACAAATCACGTGTTTCGCACTTTATTTGCTCTTTATAAGAACTGCGATGATGTAGGCATTAGAATCTCTGCTTTACTGATAAAGCACCTGAGGCTCAGGGACCTAAGTAACTTGCTCAACAAGGTCAGACTGACAGTAAATGGCAGACCTGGGGTTCAAGGTGAGATATACTCCTCCAATACACCTTGCTGCTCAACACAGAGTGAGAATATCCTAGAGATT
The DNA here is from genome assembly GCF_022682495.2 of Desmodus rotundus. Taxonomy (NCBI): domain Eukaryota; kingdom Metazoa; phylum Chordata; class Mammalia; order Chiroptera; family Phyllostomidae; genus Desmodus; species Desmodus rotundus. The sequence goes on from NC_071398.1 coordinate 96,258,453, forward strand.
CACCACAGAAATCAGAACAGTTTGGAGTGAGTGCTTACTTATGCCAGGACACTGGAAATTATGTTGATTTTGCTTATTGAGGAAGGGGAGGGGCAGATTTCCCTCCACCTGAAAGTGGAAGGTAGAAAAAAACTCCAGTCACTTACTTATGCTCCAGTTAATGCACGTAGCATCACACATCCAATTATCCACGAAGTCCAGGTCCTTTGGTCGGTGAGACAGTCGGTTCTCAGCAACTACAGAGAGAGAAACTTGTCAGAGACTCTTGGGGAAGTCCCTACACTAAAAAAAGTCCTCCATGCTAACCAAGGGCCCCAGGGACCTTTGAGATTCTCCCTGGGATGATAAAGTGCAATCTTAACATCAGTGACAGATGTCACTGATACTATCTTTCTTGTCTTAGCTGGATGATTGAGGATTTCTGACTTCATTATTCTTCTCTCCTCTTTCTCATAGGAAGTTCCTGGCTGAAGAAACCCTTACTATGGGTGAACTCTGGGTCTCCTTTGTATTATTCCCCAGGGGCTTTAAAGATCAACTTTAGTCCTGGCTGGGTGTCTCGACGGGTTGAGTGTCATATGCCAAGGTTGCAGGTTTGATCTCCGATCAGGGCGCATACAAGAATCAACTCGTGAATACAGGAATAAGTGGACCAACAAATCAAGGTTTCTGTCTCTCTCTCCTCTTTCTTCTCTCTCTCTCTCTCTAAAGTGAATAAATAAATAAAGATGAGCTCTAGCTTTTATTCTATCTATCTATCTACCTACCTACCTACCTACCACTGTCATCTATTTGGGAGGAGGTTGGGAATTATAACAAGCAGCCACTGACGACTACTGAGCCTAGGGATTTATTGAGCTGCTAGGATGGATCAGTAAACACATGCCTGCCAGAGAATGGGAGAAATCAGCCTAAATTTTAGCTGTTTGAGTATGAGTTTAAACATCACTTAGTCCTGGTAGTTGAGGAAACCTTCCGCCATGACATGGTACTTCTCCCCTACCCCTACCCCCACCCCCACACTCCTACCCACTTCGGGGACATGCTGGAATTACCTACTGTGAGTCTTCTGGTAAAACAGGGTGAAATTTAGGAGTTAGGCTGTCCTAAACCAGTAGGAGAGTATTTTAAGGAAATAGGCAGAAAAAATCCTCAGTTCCCTGAAATCATGTAAATGTCAAGATTTGCTCCTGTCCAGCTAGCCCTTGGGCGCCTTCTTGTCAATACCTGCATGACATTACTCAAGGCCACACAGGTATTGAGTAATACCTGTCTCAGGTGCATTACCGTAGCTTTCTGGGCCATAAAATCCGTGCAATGAGACAAGAACAAAGATCGTTACATTTCATAAGTAAAAATGTCAGAATCTACACCCCGCCTCTCATCCCAGCTCTTCCCCAGGAGATATGGCTTCCTTGTGGACTTACCGCCTGTTCTGTCACCACTCATTTGCCTGGCCCTCTGTGCTGGTCTTAGATGGGATTCCACCGGGAAACTCTGATGGGAGGTGGGGTATTCTCATAAACAGCACCTGTGGGGGGACGAAGGCTGTAGGATCTACTGAGGAAGAGTTGAAATGCGAAACAGTCACCACGAAGGCCAAGTAAGAGCCAACAGACACCTTTGGTGACTCTAAAGCTGGGATGACACCTTCAGAATCCCTCCACCTCAAGGCAAGGGGACCGGGCTGTTGTTGCTTGTCCTATAGTCATAGGTCATTCCTATAGTGACCTTGAGCAGGGCGACATTCATAGGTTGAGGGCAGTTCCCAGAGGGTGACTCAGCCCAGAGCTGTCAGCTGCTGCCTGTACTCCTGGGGGAAGAATGAGTGTGCTTCAATTCTGAATTCAGGGTTCTGGGTGGCACCCCCCAGCACGGGCCACTGTACTCAACAACTATTCTTGAGTAAGCAGGATCAGAGTCCAGCCATTTCTCCAAATGACGGGCGCTCTTTACTTCACATACGCGAGCGGAATGTAATAAGCTGGGGGTGGACCATGCCTCGTTGTTAGTACGAAAGCATCACTTTTAGGTAGTCGTTCCATAGATGACAGGTTTCAGCGTGAATCTGGACATAAAATTCATTGCGTTTCTCCAGTGTGATCTGCTTGAAGAAACTCAGACTTGAGTGGAAGACCTGGGTTCTTCTCAGAACACTGCCCCTTCCTCCAGGACAAGTCATTTGACTTCTTTGCTTTTAGTTTTCTTGTCGGCGAAGATGACAACAAAAGGCATTTTGGCGGATTCTTTCACAGGGTTGTAGTAAACAACAAAAATGATGCTTATCCAAGCCCCTTGGAAACGGCTGACAAGCAAAGGCCTGAAGAAGCTGCGGAAACCAGCTCCAGCATCTGTGGAGTCCTGGTTAGCAGGGGGAGCCCCGACTTTGGGGGCAGTGTAGGTACCAGTGCACACGGCTCCACAGAGAGGAAGACAGCAAAGGGATGGGTGAGGGAGGGAGGTGGACTTTTCCAGAGGGGCCTCAAACCATCTCTTCCTACTTCCCTCAATCGAAGTGAGTTCAAAGCAAAGCAGAACCAAATCAAATAGACAGACCGATCAGTGGACTAAACCGCATGTGCTAAGTAAATATTTGTTTTAGAACTTGTTTCTCCCTCCCGGTCTCAATCATTATTGGAAGGAGAGGCAAACCACTGAGTTTGTTTCGTTCTGGGGTTCTTGGCTACAGTATAGGATCTATCACCTCAACACCACTTTGACTCAACTTGTTCATCCGAAAGCAAGTGGGTGTTCCTTTCTAAGTCTGTCTTTATCTCTCTCTCTTTTTGTTGTGGTCGTGGTTGCTTTGGTCTCATTTTTAATCTTGCTCTCTTGGTCCCTGTCCTGAAAGTAAGTGATCATCCTTTAGGTCAGCGAAGAGTTAGCGTGGACTTCCCCAGAGTCTGCCCACAGCAGCGGAAATATTTCCTTTGAGTTTTAAGCTTGTTCACCCCTGACTGGCACAACCTTGGTTTGGGCTGAAAACGGGAGAAAAACGATATGTGGCCTCCACAGAGATGGAGTTGACTGATTTCTAGCCAGAGGCATTTCCCAACTGGTTGCTAGTTTTCCCTCTACCTCAGATGTTTTCTGTTGCACATTCTACTCTCCTCTCCTTGTTCTTTCTTCTCACAATCCATCCGTTCACCCGTCTCCCTCGCTCCCTTCTGGTTAAGAAGCAACTTGGGTTGCCCTGCGTATTTCATATTCTCTTCTGCCGCCCCCTTGCTTGGGCCAGATATGGATGGAGTCTGCCTTCAACTTTCATGCCTTGCTCCTGGGACCCACATTTTTCCTGCCTTGGCTTCCAACTCTGGGAGCTGGTGATTGGTCAGGGTTATTTATTTATTTATTTATTGGAAACTTTGACTTTAATCAAAATGACCCCTAATGAAACCACCTTTACTGGAGGCTAAATGGTATAAACAAGAGTTCAGTTCCTATGTTATACTTCTAGCCACCAAAACATCACCTTACTTCTCAATAAATACTCCAAACACTTCTGATCTTAATACATGTGAAATAAACGTGAGTCATACAGACAGATAAGAAAGAAGAATAAAAATGTGTAAGAGCGTTCTCTCCCAACCTTCTGATTCCAGTGCAGGGTCATGGGGGCCAGAGCTTCTCCCGGCCGCTCAGGGTGCCTTTCCATCACCGGGCGACCAGGGTGATTTCAGCAGTTCGGTGGGGTAGATTGGGATCGGGCCTGGCCTGCCTTGGGCTTCCTGTTATTTCCAGATTTATGGGTTGGATGCCTCTGGCTCTCAACCCTGGCCTTGCCAACAACTTAAAAAAAAGAAATCTATGAGGTACCTTAGAAGGAGGCAACACTGGTGTCTGGGAAGCCTGACTTTACTTGGACTGTGATAGATCGGGCCTCCACACCAATGCTCTTCTTTTTCCCTGGGTAGCCAGATAACTAGCCCCTCCCTGCTTCCCCCCACCCCCACTACCCCTGACCCCTTCCTGTTTCTTAAAGAAGATAAGGTATCACATATCATTAGATGGTATATGATGGAAGTATTTTCCTCCTGCAAATCAGCTCTGACCCCGCCACAGGTAGACCTGGTACCCTTCTTATGCACCTTATTATTAGAATAACACCACGTAATTGCTCCTGTATTTTCTGTATCTTTCTCTCCTATTAGACATGAAGACCAAAAAAAAAAAAAAAAAATCTCATGCTCATCATTGTATCTCCTGAGCCTGGAACCCAGAGTGTCCTTATGTACTTGTTTACTAATTAACTGGACATTGGAACATGGGTCTCCTCTTCCAGTTGCCTGAGAAGGAACAGATGTAGCAACATCTGCTTCCCTGGGTACCACCTACCCAGGGCTCTGTGTCCCCCCTCCACAACCCCGCCCCCAAAGCAGTGCTGAGAGCAAGCGAATGCTGGGTTGTCACATGTGACTTTGCCTCTCCGTCACTTCTGTCCATCTAGACCATCCTCCTTGGTGCTCCTTGACATTGTCAAGCACATTCTTTTCCACAGGGAATGCTGGCTGGCCGTGGCTAATGGTGGTCAGCAGGGAACAGTGGGCTGCTGGTAAACGTGCCTTTTTCTTGTGCCTCCCCATGCCTGGTGGAAGGATGTTGCTTAGCACTGTGTCCATGCTATCAAGAGTCTTCCCAAGCTTCTCTTCTTCCCTTCCTCTGTCTCTCTTCCTGCCCCTAACCCCCTCCAGTCTTCTTTCCTGCCTGTTTAAAAAGCCACTGCATAAGACATCACTGAGAGTCCATGGCCACTAGTGAGAGGCTTGGGTAGCTTATCTGTTTATTTCTTGATGAAAGTTTGGGTTGTTCTCAGCGTTTGGCTATCACGGATAAAGCTAAGAATATACATGTATAGGTTTTGGTCTGGAGATATGTGTTCATTTTTCTCGGGTCATTACTTAGGTGTGGAATCGTTGGGTATTACGGTGAATGAATGTAAGTTTAACTTGATAAGAAATGACCTGATAAGTTTTTTTTAAATGGTTGTATTTTTAAAATTTCTACCAGTATCTATGAGGGTTTCAGTTGCTTCCCATCCTCACTAGTGCTTTTTATCGTCAGTCTTTTGAATCTTAGCCAGTCTAGTGGGTGTGTAGTGGTATGTAGCTGTGGTTTCATGTTGCATTTCCCTGATGACTAATGATGGTGAGCATCTTTTCATGTGTTCCTCAGACATTTGTATAATTTTCGTGACATGTCTACTCAAATATTTTGCCTATTTAAAAAATTGGGTTGATTATCTTCTTAGTGTTCAGTTGGAAGAGTTCTTTACATATTCTAAGTATAAAGTTTTTCATCAGTTATATATATTGCAAATATTTTTCTCCTCATCTTTGGCTTTCCTCCCAGTTTGTACTTTTGAAGAGTAGATTTTAATTTTAATTAAATTCAATTGATCCACTTTGTCTTTTATGATTCATGTTCCCTATATAAGAAATCTTTGTCTACTCTAAAGTCATAAAGATGTTTTCATCTATGTTTTTTTCCTCTAGAAGTTTTACACTTTTAGCTCTTATGTTTAGGTCTATGATTCATGTTGAGTTATTTTTTGTGTCTGGTATGAAAAGGTCCAAGTTTGCTTTTTTTCCTCCGAAATGGCTATCAGTTGTTGCAACAGCATCAGTCGGATTTCCTTTCCCCAGTGAATTATCATGGCACCTTGACTGGAAATAAACTGCCCACACAGATATGGGTAACAGAATGGGTCCGTCTCTGTGTTGCCTATTCTGCTTGTTGTTCACTGAGGTTCTTGAACCTGTGGGCTTGTAATCTTCATCAAATCTTGAACCATTATTTCTTCAAATATTTTTTTTCTGGCTCAGCTTTTTTCCTACCACTTCTGGGACTACAGTGGCACTTGTGTTTAGCCTGCTTGATGTTGTCTGACAGATCCCCGGGGCTTTGTTCATCTTTTCCACAATTTCTCTTTCTGCGCTTCATTGCAGATGGTCTCGATTCATGTATTTAAGCTCACTTCTTCTTCTGCTCTGTCTAATTTGCCGTCGACTCCATTCAGCGACATTTTCAATTGAGATACTGCATTTTTCAGTTCTTGAAGTCCCACTTGGTTCTTTTTTAAATCTTTCATTTCTACTCATTATGTTCATGTTCTCTTTCACACCACTGAGCATATTTTTAACAGTTATTTTACTGTGCTTGGTTCCTAATTTATAATCACTCTTATTTCTTGGCTGTTTTTACTGACTTTTCTCCTGATTATGGGTCACATTTTCCTACAATTTGCATGTTTAGTAATTTTAACAAGTAAATTTTTGCTAGCTGTGGGACATTACAATTGCTACATTGCTGAGTGTCTGCATTTGGTTGTATTTCTTTAGAGAGTGTTGAAAAAATTCTGGCAAGCCCATACATTACTCATGGACCAGCTTCTTCATCTGTTAATTGTTTCAAACTTTGTTAGACCTTAAAGTAGCCTTCACTAACTCCCGTGTCCCTTCACCTCATGAGAGGTCCGGGAATGTTCGATCTTGGAGCTCTCCTGCCATGCTCTGCCCAGCCTTCTAACATTTCACCGCATGCATTAAGAGCTTATAATTTAGCAATGGACTAAATGAGACCAGTATACATGTTTCTAGAGCTTTTCCTATGTATCTCTTGCTTTTCTCCAGGACTCTGCCTTGAACAGTGAGAGAGTATAATCTCTTTAGCACCCCTATCCACCGCCAGAGCTGCTTCTCTGTCCCTTCAACTCACTGAGGCCAGTTGGTCTCTGCTTGGGTTCTCTTTCTCTTCCCTATAGTCAGGAGACTCCTCCAGGCAGAAAGCCAGGTGAGCACAAGGTTCTCCTAGTTTATTTTTGTTCTGTCACGGATTATAGGTCTGCATTACCTGTTGCACAATTTCTTAAAACATTGTTTCATATATTTTTTTCCAATTTTACAAAGTTTCACAGTAGGAGGACAAGTTTGGTTTTACTTATTCCATCATGGCAGATAGAGAAGTCCTCATTGGCATAATTTTTTAATTATTGTTTAGTTTTAAACATTTTAAAATTTCTATGACGATTTATTTTAATCTGTGAATTATTCACAACTCTGTTTTTAAATTTCCAGGATCTATGAGTTTCACATTTTTTGGTATTGATTTCAAACTTAATCACGTTGTGCCCTATATAACAACAAATATCTAATGTTTGTTGGAATTTGACATATAGCTTGCTGTCTTAGAAATATTTCATGTGAGAAGAAAGGTTATTTTCTAATTATCGGGCACTGGTTTTATGTATGTCCCTTACATCGGTCATGTTAATTGTGTTCACATCTTTTATATCACTACTAATTTTTTTGTCTCCTTAGTTATTTATTAATGAGAGAGGTATATTGACATCTAATACTGGGATGGTAGAATTGTCAATTTCCCTTTATAGGTCTATGAGTTTTTGCTTTATGTATTTTGACACATAAAAATTGGAGATATAAATTATATACAGTAAAGGACACAAATAAATCGTGTGTAGTTCAAAGAACTCTTACACACTGACACCCATGTAACTACCACGTTGGTCAAGATGCAGAACATTTCCTGAACCACAGAAGTTGCTCTGTGTCTACTTCCTGTCAATAACAACTTAAACCACTATTTGAGCCTCTACCAACACTGATAAGTTTTGTGTGTTTTTGAACTTCATGTAACAGAAATAAACAGTATGCATGTTTTTGTGTCTGCCTTTTTGCTCAATGTTATAGCTTTAATTTTTATATATGTTATTTTGTGTACCAGGAGATTTGGGGGGTTTTTGTTGTTGTTTTGCAACATTCCATTTATGGATATTTCTCCACTCTATTATTGACACTCATTTAGAGTGTTTCCAGTTTGGAGCCATAAGGAAATACCCTTCTACGAACATTCTTGTTCATGACTTTGGTGGAGGGAATAAGCATTCATATGTATTGGTAAATGCCCAGGAGTAGAATTGCTGTTACAGAACAAGTTTGTATTCACCTTAGCAGATACTGCCAAACAGTTTTGTAAAATAATTGTACCAACAGACTCTCCCACCCACACAGTGCTGTTTGAGACTTCCAGAGGCTCTACATCCTTGCAAACACGTAGGATTGCTTGTATATTACTTTTGGTGATTCTGGTGGGTGTGTAGTGGTATCTCATTGTGGTTTTTAATTTGCATCGCTCTGATGACTAATGATGTTGAGTGTAGTTTCGTATGTTTATTGACCATTTGGATGTCTTTTTTTTTTAATTAAGTGACTATTTGAATTTCGGCTCATTTTGGATAACTCTTTGTTGGATATATGGTTTTAAAAGATATCTCTGTGTGTGGCTTGCCTTTTCATTATTTTAAGAGTGTCTCTTGATGAACAAAAGTTCTTGATTTTAAGGAAGTCCAATATAGCCATCTTTTCTTTTCTGGTCAGTCCTTTTTGTGTGTAGTTTAAGAGATCTTTGTCTTCTCCAACTTTGAGAAGATATTCCTCTATTTTCTTCTTTTAGAATCTTTATTGCTTTCGTTTTCATGTGTAGGTCTGTGATCCACTTAGAATAGATTTTTGCATGTATCATAAAATTAGGGTTAAGATTAATTTTTAAAAATGGACATCCAGCCCTGGCTGGGTGGCTCAGTTGGTTGGAGGCCAATCTGCACACCAAAAACGGTGGCGGGGTCAATCTTGGTCAGGGCACATACCTAGGGTGATGGTTCCACCCTCTGCTGGGGCATATACGGGATGTTTCTCATACTGATACTATTTCTCTGTCTCTCCCTTCCCCTCTCTTTCAAGTCAATAAACATATCCTTGAGTGAAGATTAACAAATAATAATAATAATAAGGATATCAAATTGATCCAGCACTATTTATTGAAGTGACTATCCTTACCCCGCTGAATTGGCATCTTTGATACAAGTCAGGTGATTGTACGTGTGTGTGTATATATATATTTCTGTATCATTGCTTTATTCTTGTGCCAATATAAGAGTGTCTTATTTTCTTCAATTTCATAATGTCTTAATGCCAGATAGTGTAAGCCCTCCAGCTTTGTTCTTCTGCGAGACTGCCTTGGCTAGTCTCGGTCCTGGACATTTCCAGATAAGTTCCCTATACATTTTAGAACTAGCTTATTCAATACAAAACAAAACTCTCTGCTGGGAGTTAGACTGGGACCAAACTGAATCTGTAGAATGATTTACTGTGAAATATCCCAACAAGTTTCTCGTTTATAATCCAGGAGCATAGGGTACTGCTGGATTCTATTTCAATGTCTTCTTTAATTTCTCTTGGCCATGTTTTATTTTTGGAGGCTACTTTGTTAGTCACAGAGAAGTTAATCTTTAAAAATATCTTCTAGGTCAACGGAATCTTTGAATCTTTCCATGGTTTTTTTCTTTTAGGCCAGTTGCCAGGAAAGTTTTTTTTCCATCAAGTGCCAGAGTAAATAGTTTCAGGTTTGCAGGCCACGCACTCTGTTGCAGGTGCCCCCTCTGCTCTGCTCTTGCAGAGTGAAGAGCCAGAGACAATATGCGAACAAGGGGCGTGTTTCTGTTCCAATGAAGCCCTGTTTAAACAGTGAGCCTCGCTTGGCCTTCAGGCCATGGTTTGCTGATAGTCTTTGGCGGTTCTCTTATAAATAGCCTACAACTGGTTCTCTTATAAATAGCCTACAACTGGTTCTCTGTAAATAGGATTTAACTGAATTTTTAAAAATGTAAGTGAACTATGTGTCTTTTCATTGTTGACTTTAGTCTATCATATTTAAAAAATTATTCTCATATGTATGTTGACTTTCCCCCCATATCTTACTTTTGCCTTGTGTCTCTTCTACCTTTTTAATGATTTTTTCTTGTCTTTTTATTAATTGAATTTTTGTTTATTTTATTCCAGTTCCCCTCTTTGTTTCTATTTCTTTCTAATTTCAATTAGTGTATCCTTCATTTCTGACTGGGTCTTTTTTATGCTGCTGAGGTCCTCACTAAGTTCCTTGAGCATCCCTATAAATGGTGTTTTGAACTCTGCATCTGATAGATTGCTTATTTCCATTTCATTTAGCTCTTTTTCTGGGGTTTTGATCTGTTCTCTCATTTGGGTCATGTTTCTGTGTCTCCTCATTTTGGCAGCCTCCCCATGTTTGCTTTTATGTAGGTAGAGCTGTTTTGATTCAGTGTCTTGGTGGTGTGACCTAATGTGACTGGTGTCCTATAGGGTCCAGTGGCACAGCCTCCCCTACCACCCAAGCAGAGTACCCGAGTTATACTCTTCATGTGGGCTGAGTACTCCCTCCTCTTGTAGTGATTATCTTTGAAATGTTACCATCATATTTATCAAAACCTACCTTTCCTGAAAAATTAGAAGATCTAGAAGATTCTAATTCCATTCATGTTTCTATTAACATATATACTACTATTGTCATACTTACTCAGAAAGGCATCATTCTGAAGGATCAGGAAGAAGAGTATAAGAGATATATGAATTCATTCATTCACCCACTCATTAGTTTAAACAACTAATTGAATATCTATTCTTTACCAAGCACTGTGCATGGTGCTGGTGCTTTGGTAAACAGGAGAGTCAACCTCACTGGATGCATGGACTAGGAGAACACAGGAACATATTCTTAATTTCAAGTTATCTGGAAAGGCTAAGGAAAATGAAAATGGGACTTGGGGTCTCCCACTCAGTGGGTCTGAGATGACTTAAGTGAGTAAATCTTATGGGGTGCAGAATTCAGTTGTGATACAAGAAAGGGTCCGACCTACACCAAGGGCTATGCACTGCCTGGGATTTCTGGCTGTCATGCTTCCCCTTGTGTAACCCTTCCTTTCTCACTCACCATGCTGTTTCTGCAAGAACCTCTTCTCAGAGCTCGACCGTATAAACGATGGTGAAGAACATGACGTTGGGAATCAGGCTGGCCGGGGCTCAGTTCCAGTTTTGTCGTCAACGGGCTGTGTCCCATTTGCCCGGGGACTTGGAGTGCCTGAGTTTCAGTTTCCTGTTTGTTCAATGGCACATTAACAATACTTACTTCATCGGAAGATCCAAAGATTTTTAGAATAGTGTCTGCTTCATAATATTAATCATTATTGAAATGGCCCTGGATTCATTTATAAAGTACTTAAGATGTCTCCACTGTATGCCAAGAAGCTAACACATGAGGCAACAGTGTCTCCTCCTCCTTGTCACCTCTTACCCCTCCTTTTCTGGTCCTACTGCTGAAATTCCCATGAGGCCCAGAGACAGAGCATTCCCTGGAAATTGGGGCACCCTGGGCTAGAATGGCCACACTCGTCATGGCAGTGCTGCCCCCTGAGACAGCCGGTGGCAGACGCCACTTCCGCTCAGCTCTGTACTTAGGCCCCTTTCTGGTTTTTCTCAGGGTCAAGGCCTCACAAGCTGGTTGGACAGCACACATCCGGAGCAGTTACATTTATGACAGATTGCAACTGCTACAAATTCCCCCAGGTTCACGCAGACAGGGCTCCTGCCCGGTCGCTGTGCATGGTGGCAGGGTGACTACTATGAAACCAAGGGCTGCTCTCTTTTTTCACCACAGGCGGAGTTTCACTCTGGTTGAATGGGGTCAAAGAGACTGTTTCACTCTAACTGATGGCTTTACACCACCTGGAACATTCAAAGCATCATCATCATCATCATCATCATCATCATCACCACCACCAATCATCGTGCCGGCTTGTTCTGAACACCTAGGGCTCTTCTTCTTTTCAGGGACTGTAATTGCGTGTCCTTGTGTGAAAGGGAGAGAAAGGCTGCCTCAGGAACAACTTCCATCAAAGCATTGCAGTTGGATGTCGTACTTCACATCCGGCTGCAGAAAGTAAAACCCTGGGGCCAAGTGCGCAAGGAGGCCAAGAGGCAGTCAGGAGCCTGGTTTGGGGGCTGATGGTGCCAGAGATGAGCCAGTTCTTCCTGTGATTCTGCTTTTGATTCACCCAATGACTTATTTTTTAAAAAATTTGAAATTACGGTTTATATTCAATATTGTTCTTGTTAGTTTCAGGTGTACAGCATAGTGGTTGGACAATCACGTACTTTACGAAGTGGTCCCCCTGATATTTCCAGGACCCACCTGGCTCCATACCTAGTTATTTCAGTGTTATTGACTATATTCCCTGTGCTGTACCTCACATCTCCATGACAACTTTGGAACTCCCAATCTGTATTTCTTAAATCCTTCATCTTTTCCACCCGGCCCCCAACCCCTCTCCTGTCGTCCACCCAATGGCCTAATCTCCTTTTCTTAAAATGCTGGCCAGTGTCCTTTTTTTTTTTTTGTCAATGCTATTTAGTCATTGTTTTTCCTAAATGTAACATATAAAGTAGGAAATGCCTGCCAAGTTGAGTCCATAGATTAATGCCCGTCATGGGTGCTAACCAGGGATATAAGTGGGTGAGACATGGGCTCCTCTCCGGGGGCCTGGAGCCTCTGACTCAGTGAGCCCTCTTCCCTCTCTGCTTATATTCTCTGCTGTTGCACTCGCCTTCAGCTTAATGGGCTTTTCCCTTGGGCAAGATTATGGGAGTCGAAATGCCATCATGGAGTCCAAGAATTTTTCCCAGTCCTGGGAAGTTGGAAACAGCGGCGTATACTCTGAGGATGGGAGGGGGTGAGGTGAAGAGGAGGAAGGGGACAGTGGGGAAGAGGCTGGAGCCTGGAGCTCAGAGGTGTCACCCTAAGGAAAAATTTCATTCACTGGACATCAAGGTCCTAAGGACAGGGAAGGTTTGAATTTATCTTTCTGTAAACCTGTGCAGTCCTCTCTTGGTATCTGCGGGGGATGGGTTCCAGGTCTACTCCTCCCTGTGGATACCAAAATTCACGGATGTTCATGTCCCTGATATAAAATGGTGTAGTATTTGCATATAACCTATGTACATCCTCCTATATACTTTAAATCATCTCTAGATTGTTTGACTCAATTAAAAAAACATATATAGTTAATTTTTGATGCTGGTAAGAAGATAAAGAAAATAGACCATGACATGTTACTATTGCAGAGGTAACTTCTTACTGTATTAATTTTTTTACATTACCCCACATATAGAGGCTCAAAACAACACAAGTGTGTCATCTCACAGTACCTTCCTGTAGGTCAGAAGTCCAGGGACATTGCAGCTGCATTCGATGCTCAGGATCTTACAGGGCTGGTGTCAAAGTGCTTGCTGGCCCGCAGTTCTCACCAGGGGCCCTTCCAGCTCACTGGCTGTTGGCAGAATCATTTTCTTACCATTGTAGAACTGAAGTTCCTATTTCCTTGCTGGGTGTCAGCCACAGGCCACTCTCAGCAAGTGTAGATGTCCAGATTCCTTATCACGGGACCCTCTCCATCTTTAAGCCAATAATGACATCAAATTCTTCCCAGACTTTGAACGAATCTCTGACTTCCTTTTCTGTGCTCAGTTGGAGAAGAGAAGAGCCTCGTAGGTTTTTTTGCTTTGTCCCTTCACAGCCTTCCCTCTGTCCTCAGTAGGTGGCCACTGTGGTCCTGTTTGAAACCGGTCAGATCCAGTCAGCCTTTTACTCAAACCACAACATTCTACCATTCTTTTTTTTTTTTTAAGTTGATTTTAGAGAGAGGATGAGAGAGAGAGAATGAAAACCAGAGAGAGCCATTGATTTGTTGTGCCACTCATCCATGCATTCATTGGTTGACTCTTATATGCTCCCTGACTGGGGATTGAACTCACAACCTTAGAGTGTCAGGATGATGCTCTGAGGAAGATAACCGACTGAGTTATTTGGCCAGGGCCTCTGCCATTCTTTTCTCACCTATCCCTCCACCTACTGCTCAGACCCCTCTGATTATTATTATTTTTTTTTAATAATGCTTTTTGGAAATTACTTTTTTAGACTAGAAATTATAAATACCTGTAAATATCCATCCATTCCATCTTAGCAAGCTGCATGCACATAATGTCATTGCTCTATACAAATGCATTTTCTAATCAGGAGAGTCAATGTATTCTGACTGTCTGAGTTGAAGGCCACATCACTGATGCCATGAAAAAGGACTTCTCACACATTTTTTGAGATGATGCATTTACAACTGCAGCCTGTCTCGTTAACACCCAAGATTTCAAACACCCTAGCAGGAAAATGACATTGTGTCATGTCCCCGGTTGTCCCTAGTCATGTTCTTTGCTCCGAAGTCCACTTTATCCGGCATTAATATTAATCCGACATTCCTGCTTTCCCTTTGGATAATTTACATGATTTTCTCTCCACCTTTTTATTTTCAACCTATGTCCTGGTGTGTGGATTTCTTGTAGAGAGTGAAGCTGTGTGTTTTAAAACATGCTCTCATTGCTTGCCTTTCCATGGATAACATTTTTTAAAGTTCCATTTTTATTTGTTTGTAGTATTTTGATGATATCACCTTGTATATTTTCCTTAGAGTTGTTCTAGCTATTTCTGTGTACATGTGTGGCTCTCCACCTACCCGTGTTGATGTTTTACTGCGGCCAGTGAGGTGTAAAAACCTTCCTTTCATTTGAGGTTTCTTTAGCTCTTCATCTTTTAAGTATAATGGTCTTCAGTATGTCCTCTCCATACACTTAGCACCACATCAGATGGTGTTACAACTTTTGTATCAAACATATAAGATGACTAAAGAACGCCATGAAGTGGAAGGCAGCCTATTAGGTATCAGGAAAACATTCTGCAGGTCTTTCCTGTTGGAGGGACCCAGCCTTCCTCTGTTACCATCTTCTTTTTGTGTGAAGCTTTTTAAAAAAAAAATTTGTATGCTATTCTCTATGGGTAGTTCTGTTAGCAATAAATTACTTTAGTTTCCCTCAATCTTAATGAAGATGTCTTCATTTCTCCCATCATTCCTGAAGAAGAGCCTGGATGACTGACAGATAATCCCACCAATGAGATCAATGTCCTGCAACGTGGATGAGCAATGAGCATTACGTGTACAGTCTAGCAGATGTTTGCTTTCATGATTGGATGAACCTACTGGTATGCAGAGTAGGGAACAGCGTTTGCCATATGCACTGTATGTAATGAAGAAAAGGTGCACAGTGACTTTTCCCTCTATTCCTCGCTGAAGTCCAATGTCATAGAGAAGATATGTTTTTCTTAGTTACTTAAGATTTCGTAATCCATAACGTGTCCTGGAAAAGGTGCATAGGGATGCAACACTCCTGGAATCCCACTATGTTTGCAGCAAGAATGGGTGTTGCCTTGTTAACAAAGGAGATTAAGTCCAGGCTCTATTCCGCCCCTTATTTCTATCTTCTCTATAACCTGCCTTTGTGACAAAACATACCACACTTCTGATTGGATGATCTCAATAGCAAAGATGTCAGATTCCCTGTAAATTACTTCATAAAGCTGATGATATCACAATAAAAATCACAACAGAATGTTTTGAACTTGACAATATGAATCTCCATTGGGAGGGGTAAATAGTCCAGAGAGATTTGAAAATAAGGAACAATGAAAATAAGGAACATAGATTGAACTATGAGACATTAAAAACTAAATGAACCCAAGTGGAAGTACTGGCATACAGAGCTGCATAGAAGACTCGGAAACAGACCTGGACATCCACAGGCACACCTTAGAGAGATTTTTATTCTCCCCACCGCAGTAAAGCGAGTGTGGCAATAACACGAGCCACAGAAATGGCCTTGGTTTCCAAGTGCATATAAAAGTTATGTGTACACTATACTGTACTTTATTAAGTGTACAAAAGCATTATGTCTAAAAAACAAGGTATATACTCTAATTAAAAATGACTTTATTGCTAAAAATGCTAACCATCATCTGAGCCTTCAGGATGTTGGCATCTTTCTGCTGGTGAAGGGTGTCACCTCGATGCTGATGGAAACACATTTGCAAAGGGCAATAACGTCAAGCACTGTAAAAGGAGGCATGCCTGTGTGAGAACACAGCTGGCCGTTCCCGCCAAAGGAGACTGTCGGGACAACTGATTAACCATCGGGTGGGATATAGATTTTGATTCCTACTTCCCTTCATCTGTAAATAATTAAAATGTTCTAGAAGAATTAAAGATGTACATGCAAAAAAAATGAAGTCAGGGAAAGAGTAGGAGAAAATAACACCAAATGTTTACTTAGTCTTGGAATGTTGAAGACTTCGCTAAGCCTGACACTAATTGTGGAACTCATAAAGGAAAAGGTTCTGAGTGTGGCCTAGAGTGCTTGTGCTTCATTGTTTTGGGGTGACATCTAAGCATGCCTTTTCTGGTCCCTTCTCAGCAAAATTGTAGGGTGGCTATTGTTACCGGGATGTGGGAAGAGTCATCCAGCTGGAACTGAGTTGAGCATCCAGAACTTTCTCAACTGTATTCTGCATTTTTTAACAGCATTAGGAAATTGTTACTGTATTAGGGAACAGAAAGCTCTTTCCAGAAGCAACTAGTCATGCACATGGAATACATAACGTAATTAGTAAAAATAAATACAAAACTTAAGTGTAGTAAGAATGCAGTATGGAATGAAGACAGCATTGATTTTATGTGTTGTCTTGTGAGTCATTTATCACCATGTTCACCCTCCTTTTATATCCCATAAAGATATCCATAAAAGGGTGAGATTTTGCCCTGGCTGGTGTGGCTCAGGGAATTGAGTGCTGGACTGCGAGCTAAAGGGTCACCGGTTCAATTCCCAGTCAGGGCACATGCCTAGGTTGTGGGCCAGGGCCCCAGTGTGGGGCACCAAGAGGCAACCACACACTGATGTTTCTCTCCTTCTCTTTCTCTCTCCCTTTCCCTCTCTCCAAAAATAAATAAATAAAATCTTTTTAAAAAAAGGGGTCAGATTTTAAAACTCACTGCATATACCTTGGTAGTCTCCAACCAACTCAACCAACTAAAGACAACCTTTTGCCAACTAAACATGAAAACCGATTTATTGAAGAGCACTCTTTAAAGGAACTGTGATGTAACAGAAGGTGCACGTCGTGGCTCTGGAGTCAAATTTGCTTCACCACTTCCTGTATGACTTTGGGCAAATTGGTTGCTCTGAGTTTTCACATCCATCGCTATGAAATAGAGAAAATACTCTCTGCCCTGAAGGCCTGTGATAAAGAATAGAGAGTGTATCTAAAGTTCTTCTTGTGGTGCCTTAAAACACAGGATTCATGTATAGTCGCCGTTAGTCTTCCAGGGTCTGATTAGAATTCATCTAAGCCAGGTGGAAGTCTCATTTGTTCAACAAATATTTACTGAGTACCCGGCTCTTGTGCTGAGAATAAGAACTCTAGAGGCTAAGTCCTTCCCTTTTAGGAGCTTCCATGGACTGGGAGAGAGGCAGACAAAGAAATAGTCAGACAGTACAATACAGAAGAGAAATGTGAGAAATGGCGCTTCCCCTCTGGTGGCTGGTAATCTAGCTATGGAAACCAGAAATGCACAGAAGCTACAAGGTGACACTGTAGCCCAGAATGCACTAAATTCTGTGACACAAATGGCCACCAGGGAGTTTTGAGCAGATAGAGACTGCGATATTGTGATTCATAGTAAGAACTATATATTTGACCTTCGCCCCTTGGAATTTCCTAGGTGCCAGAGAGTGACAGAAGTTTCTTTTGTTATGTTAAAGAGACGACTTTTGGCCTGCACCTAAAGATGAGGTCTGGCCGCTCGGAGAACTTTCAGTCCCACCCCCATGATGCCCCAGGAGGGAAAGGTGCTGGAAGTGTAATCAATTGCCTATGGCCAATGATTTCATCAGTCATGCTTCTGTGGGGAAGCTTCCATGTAGACCTCAAAGGACAGGGTTAGGAGAACTTCCTGGTTGGTGAACACATGGAGATTTGGGGAGAGTGGGACCGAAAGACAAGGCATAGAAACTCTGACTCCCTTCTCACATACCTTGCCCTAGGCATGTCTCCCATCTGGTTGTTCCTGAGTTAAATCCTTTCCTGAAAAACTGGTCGTTTAGTAAGTAAAACACTTTTCCGCATTCTGTGAGCTGCTCCAGCAAGTTTATCAAACCAAGGACGGGTAGCTGGAACCTCCAATCTCTCCCTGGTCGGTCAGAAGCACAGCGGGCAACCTGGACTTTCAACAGGTGCCTGAAGTTGGCAGAGGGAGGGAGCATTCCTGGGGGACTGAGTCCTTCACCTGTGGAATCTGAAGTATCTCCTGGGAGATAGCATCAGAAATGAGTTGAATTGCAGGACACCCAGCTGGTGTTCAAGAATGGCTGGGTGTGGGGAAACACCCCACCCATACACACTGGAATTCCCGAACTTTGAGAGATGGAGAAGGAAGTCTGTGGTTTGTAAGGGCTGTCCTTTGGAGAGTGGAAAGGATTTGGAGAGACAGAAGGGGCTGTCATTCAGGTAGGAAGAAGGAGATATGAGCACAGGCTTATGTGTGGGAATGAGGGCTGATGGGACTAAAAAAGTCACTTTTATCTAAAGGCTCCTGCCCACTTACATAGCTTCTGATCCAGCCTAGTTCACACAGAACCCCTTCTTCTGTTTCAGACCCTGACAGGTATCCTATCCGGATGTCCCCCCATATCCCTTTACTGGGCTACTTCCTATATATCTCAGCTACCTTCTCTTCTTGCTGGACCAGCATGCATAACCTAGGGGATATACGTTCATGAGTAGTTTTAAGGATGCTCAACTTCCAAACATATTCTTTCTTACAATTATCCTGTGACATTCCACCACCCGGTTATAGAAAGATTCTGTATTCCTTTCTCAGCCTCTTTTCACAACTGATCTCTTCCTCTTTTACAAAAGAAAGTCCCACCTGTCACCCAGGCTGAATTTCACCATCCTATGTTACACTGTGTGTGTGTGTGTGTGTGTGTGTAAAAGCTTCTGGGGGCTCTAAACAAAGAGACCATTTAACATACTGGTATCAGAGAAGTCGCCTTTGGTCAAGGCACCATCAAGTTTTGATTAATTAATTATGACTTCCTCTGTTTTACATTTATTTCCATGAAAGGCAAAGCATGCCATAGAAATGAAGTCTTTTGCCTTGTGGTGTGATGTTCTGAACTTGAATCCACTGTAGAGCAATAGAATAATGGCCATTTTTACTCAACAACTTGTCCCTCCTTTCTCCCCTAACTAATGTCACTGAATACAATTGCCCTGGGGGACCCTGAGGGAAGGTCATATGTGGACAGAAGAATTTTAGGAAGAACTAGGGAGGTCAACCTTACTGTGTTCAGTAAACCTAGGGCAAGTTTCAGTACCTCCTTTTCCTTTCTCTTTCTCAGAATTATAATTCATCAGGTTGTTGGGTGGTACAGAGATGAGTGTTAATATATATAGTTTTTAATTAAAAACTAATGTCAGAAAGTAGGTCTGATTAGACTGACGGGTTTGGCCATGAAGACCTGCTTTGGGCACTTACTTACACGACAGATGTTTTGCATCAATAGCTTCTGCTAAATCTGCAGCTTCAAGATTTGGTGGAAAGTATATTTATATGTAGAATTAACTTAAATATTTACATGACATTAAATGTTTATAATGAAATGTAACACAAACACTTTTTATCGCGTGCATTTATCAAGGTTCTTCAGAGAAACAGAACCAATATAAGAACACATGTAAAAGGAGATTTCTAACGAGGATCTGGCTTGTGGAAGTCTGGAGGCTGAGAAGTCCCACGACCTGCCACCTGCAGGCTAGAGATCCAGCAGAGCTGGTGTCCGCAGGCAAGTTTAATGGCCTGAGAACTGGCGCAGCTGATGACGTAAATCCCAGTCTTGGGGCAAATGATGAGGTGAGATGTCCTAGTTCAAACAGCCAGAGAGGAAGAAAGGGCCTTTTGTTGGATTCAGGTTCTACAAGAATGAGTGAGGGATGCCCAACCATGCTGGGGAAGGCGGTTTGCTTTCACTAAGCCCCTGGATTCAAATGCTAATGTCACCCAAACGCCTCATGGATACAACCAGGAATAATGTTTCATCTGGGCACCCTGAGGCCAGTGACTTTCATACACACACTCGGCCATCCCACAGGGGCTGCTGGATGGCCCAGGTGGGCCATTCATGGTCAAGGTACTGAATTCCCTGGCTGTGCATACAGGTGGCTGCTCACAGCCCTGCTCCCAGGACGGGGGCGCCTCACAGTTCCTTCGGGACTTGCCCTCTAATGCCCCAGGCCCCTTGGGGTCAGCCTGCGTTAGGTGACTGGTCCCCACCAGCGTCTGAACGCGCCACCCCTGGCCTCCATTGGAGCGACTGGGAAGGGCCCGCCCAGCTCTCCAATGAAAGAAGCCCCTCTCCCTGAGAGTAAAGCTTCTACTAGTGGTCATTGGTTAAGGCTCAGGAGTGTCAAACTCATTTTCACCGGGGGGCCACATCAGCCTCGAGGTTGCCTTCAAAGGGCCGAATGTAACTTTAGGACTGTATAAACGTAACTAGTCTTCAACAGTTCATCGAGAGCTCAGCGCTGCTGCCGGGTAGAAATGAGGTGCCGGACGGATAAAGCAAGGTGGAGGGCCGGATTCAGCCCGAGGGTCTTGTGTTTGCCACCTGTGGGTTACGCATTAGGAAAAGCCTTTTTCTGTTTTTTGATTTTTGGTTTACTTCCCAGAAATTGAGGAAGTGAGTAACTGTAATTGCTGGGCAACAAATTCTTTAGCGAGTTAGGTGGTTTCCAATTCTTGGCTTTCAACAAAATTACAAGGATCAAATTGAGTTGTCAGGTGGTGCACATTAAATAAAATTTCTGATGATCACTTACTATCTGATTTTAGATGTAAATCAGAAAGAGTCTGAAGAATTGAGTAAATGCTACAGGAAATGTCCTCCAATTCTCATAGATTTATATGAATAAGGTTTCTCAGGACAGGGTGTAAAAACTAAAATAGGAATAAAGATGATGTTCCATTTTAGCAGAAAGTATTACTTGTCCAAGGATAAACACACTGTTTTTTTAAAGCTCCATTCATCTTATTAAAACATACACTTCCAATAAAATTTTGTTTCTACATATTATTTGATCAATTGTATACTATTAATAATTTTAATTATAATTTAATCCAGAGGAAATTTTCAACAATTACAACCTTATAGTTACCAGAAATAAAATAAGAAGCAATTGCAACCAATATCTGTATCTTCTTGAAAGGAAATGTGGTAGGGTAAAATGAAAAGTGTTTCGAGTATAAGAAGATTTGGATAAAATTCTATGGGGAAATGGAATGAAAATATGATTTCAAGGAGCAAAAGGAATGATGTAACATTTGTGACCATGGAGGAAGTACTGATTCATGTATTTTAAGCAACGGAGGATGGAGAGTAGCATATTTCTACTCTACGCTTTGTATATTGCATAAGCATAAAAGGGTTATGGTGTTTTTAAAAAATGTTAATATCGTCCACATAAGAAGTGTCCAAACCTGTAAGAATTTTTACGAGTTTATTTGAGCCAAACTGAGAACAGTTGCTGGGAAGCAAAACCTCAATGGATTGAGAAGATGCTTCAGAAAACGGCAGTTTTCACCTTATTTCATTCCTTACAATCAAAAGAGAAGATGTAAGTGGGTTCCATGAAATCCACTGGTGACAGGTTAGGGAGGCAGGAGAAAGTCAAGGGTGGGGTAGAAGGGTGGGGGAACCTCTGGGATCGGATAAAAAGTAAAAGATGCACATACTTTGTTTACACAGTGGGTACGGGATAGTGAACAGCCAACAGTGACCACGAAAACTAGCAGTGAGGGGACGTGTGGTCCCCCCGCCGGGGCGGTGCCCGTGCTTTGAGGGGCCCGGGAAAGGAATTCTGACATTCCAGAGGTGTGTGATGGCAGATGCAGAAAGACAACAGAGAGGCTCAGTTAAGATGAAGATGGACTATGGTCAGGGAAGACTCTAGCCCAGGACCTGTCTGCCCGCCCACCATGATGCTTTTAGTTAGAAAGTTTTACTTTTCAGGCCGTCCTGTGTGGTTACTTCAGGTTGTAAGGCTGAGTTTGTACGGCCGCCACGCGGGCCTCCCCCGAACTTGTCAGGGTGAGTATGTGGCCCCTTTCCCACACTATCTGTAACATAGCAGGGATTATATCATTTCCAACTATGTTATAAATGCTTATGACTTGACCGTGTTATAAATACTTAGAACTATGTGATAAGTACTTATAGTAGGGATTATATAAATTCCAACCTGAGAAAATGTTTAGAGAGCAACAGATATATGTGAGAGGAGAGCATAATTTTTAAAACTTCTTTTAGAGGGTGTGTAAGAAAAAAAAAAGGTAATTACTGCCCTAGAAAACACAGTTCTCTCGGTCGCATTCTGTCGTCACTGGATATCGGTTTGTTCCGCCCAATGGCCTCTAAGGTCTAAGGGCAGGAACTCCGGCTCATTAGCGCATCTCACAGCCCTTCTGAGAAGCCCGATAACGGAGCAGCTCAGTAATATGTATCTTCAGCATCAAAATGTTACTGAAAGTAGAAGAAGGCTGAAAACAATCGAAATGCCCAGCGGTAGGGGAATGGTTACATAAATTATGGTGCGTCCTCATGTTGGAATACTATGGATATGCTAAACACATCATGTTATGAAAGAATACTTAATATCAAGGAGCAGGTCAGACCGCCGATCTGGATTCTGGTTTGCTGTGCCATGGAGTTTCCCTGGATGGAATAAAATGTCTATAATCCCACATTTCTGAGAAACCTCTTCCACCTACAAAATGTATGCCCATATAAGACGTCATTTGGCTGGCCTTTGGCTCCCGTTCCTGAGAGGTAGCCTCTGGTCCCTCGGAATGAAGGATTTGGCTGGCTTTTGTGCTCAGCTCCTGGAAGTACCCCTAAGTCCTTCGAGTTTCTCAAGGAATTCGGATGTTGTTATTTATGGGGGGCCCCTAGGGACTGCTAAGGAAATGACTCAGGATGGGAAGCTGTCAAATCATAAAGATCAACCATAAGATCCAGGGGTTGTGGCTTTGAGTCACCGTGATATCATCCTGATGTCCTGGGAGGGGAGGTCGGGGCTGGAGACTCTCCTCCCCCGCCGAATACATGGGCAGTGGTTTAGTCAATCAGGCCTCTGTGATGAAACCCTAATAAAAAGCTTTGCCTCCGTGGTCAGCGATGCTCTGTGTGTTGGCTCTCATGATGTGCCAGGACGGAAACGGGACCACGGATGTCAGAGGTGTACCCACTTTCCAGCCCTATGTCATAGTTTACTTCACAGGTACGCCGCTTGTCTTTCCCTTCAACAAGACTTTACACTGGCCCATTACGTTGATGGCACTGTGCTGATTGGACCATGTAAACAGGAAATAGGAACTACTCTACACTTATTGGTCAGACATGTGGGTGTCAGTGGATGGGAAATCAAACAGATACAAGCTCATGGCCCTTCGACCTCAGTGAAAATTGTAGGGGTGCAGTAGCGTGGGGCATGTCAAGATATCCCTTTAAGACCTAAGTGTTGCATCTGGCCCCTCATACAGCCAGAAAGAGGTGCAATGCCTTGTGGGCCTCTTTGGGTTTTGTGGGACATGCAATCCTCATCTGGGGGGTGCCACTCTGACCCATTTACTGAATAACCTGAAAGGCGTCTAGTTCTGAGAGAAGCCCAGAATAAGAGAAGGTTCTGTAACAGATCCAGGCTACAGTGGAAGCCACTTCGTCTATCCCTGGGGCCACAGGACCCAGAGGTCCCATGGTGCTTGAAGTGTCAGAGTGGATAGGGATCCTGTTTGGGGACTTTGGCAGTCCCTTCTAGCTATCAGTAAACCACAGCGTAGGCCCTTAGGATTTTGGAACAACGTTCTGCCATTCTCACTCTTGGCCTGCTACTGGGCCTTAGTAGAGACTGAATTTGACCACGGAGACACCATGTGACCTAAGCTGCCCATCACGAACTGGCCACACCAAGAAGTTGGGTGTGCATAGCAGTACTGCGTCATCGAGTGGAAGGGGCATCTATGTGATTGGGCCCTGCAGGCACGGGTAAGTTACATGAAGAAGTGGCCGAAGTGGCCCAAGTGCCCATGGTCCCCGCTCCTGCGACACTGCCTTCTGTCTCCCAGCCTCAGTGGCCTCATCGGGAGTTCCCACCGATCAGCTGACAGAGAAGAGGCCATTGGTTACTACCCAGGAGGCAGTAAAATCCCAAACACAGAGGCAAAGAGCTTGCAATTCAGCCCACTGAGCTGATTCACTTTTACCTTCTTCAGTCAGAGTGGTGGACGTCCAAACAGAGTGCTGTCCATTTACCCTGGGTCTGCCACCCATAAACCAAAGGGCTACTTGTTGATCAGTCTTTGCTGTTTAAAGGGCACTGTCCAAGTGGCCATTAGGGGGTTGGGGCTTTAAGTTGCAGCAATATTAGTTAGCTGGGGGGTAGGGCGGGGCTGGAAATTGAGTTCAACCTATAATTCCAGCAATGATACCTATATAATGAAATTCCAACGAAACTCTGGACACCGAAGCTTGGGTGTGTTTCCCGAGTGGGCGGAGTTCTCTGTATTGCCACTCATGATGTGGGAGGAGGGCCAGGCACCGTGACTTCAAGGGAAGGAGGTAACAAATGTTAGAGTTCGGAACCCTCCCAGGCCTCACCCCATGCATCTCTCCCTTTGGCTGGCTCCAACTTGTATCCTTTTGCTGTACTAATATTTTAATTATAAATACAGTGGTATTCTGAGGTCTGTGAATTGTTCTGGTGAATTATCGAGCCAGGGGATGGTGGGAGTCCACAGTTTGTATGCAGTGGTGGGAAGTGAGGGCAGCCTGGGGACTTCTGCAGGTGGAGCAGGTGCCTGAAATGAGGGCAGCCTTGTGTCCTCCCCCGATGAAGTCTGGCCCAGTTCCGGTAGTTGATGTCCAAAGTCATTGCAGACTGAGACAGTGGTTTATGGTAATTTTGCTCAGAATCTGGTAAGTGTTTTATTAAATATTCTATGTTTGTACGTATCTTCAGTCTTCATAGGCGTATTGATGGACAATCAACACGCTTATCTCTCTGCTATTTAAGCCACGAAGTTCAGCCTTGATTCCTTTATCTTTTCAAGAACTATCCTCTCATCCCAAGTTTTCCTCTCCCTCCCCCCCTCCTGCCCCCCTTCCCTTAAAAGGACACACAAGTAAAAAGAGTGAGCTTAAACCTAAACAAAGCTGGGGACTGGATAAAAAGAGAGGTGGGGAGAAGGAGCCTTGAACTCCCCCTAGAGGTTAGCAAGAACATTCCCATAAATTAAGTTTTCTATGACAAACTGATTTTGGCCTTCTTAGATAAAGAGATAATTTCTGAGATACTTTGGGGAGCATTAAAGTAATTAATACATTGAAAAGAGAGTATAAATAAAGCACGCGAGCTGAAAAGGCCATGAGGACACGCTGGTGTTGAACAGCCGTGCTTTCTGAGCCTTGCAGCAAACATGCTGGGGCAGACCTGAGAGTCCAGGGCAGCCAATCGTGATTAGCAGCCTCAGCCAGACAGGACCCCATGGGTTGCCTGCAAAAGCAGGAGAGTAGTTTACCACCTTCCCCAAGCTGCACCTCGGCCTAATTAATGTGACTTTCTGGAGGGGGGACTTAGGTATTGGTATTAAAAAAAAAAAATCGGAGCTTCAAACCCCTGATTAGATTTGTATGACTTATGTCAGCACATCCGTAATTGAGCTGCTAGAATCTTAGGGCGGCATCCCTCCAACGTAATTATCAACAATGGGACTGACCATCTTTTAAGATAGAATTTCAGGAAAAATTTTATTTCTTCCTTCTCTTCCTCTTTCCTTGCCTCCCTCCCCATTTTCTTCCTCTTTCTTGAGAGCCTTGGACTAGAAATATCACAAAAAAGAGGGTGAAGCTGTGCTTTGGCAGAGATACCTCTATAAAGAAAATATTGGACCTTGTTAGCCCATGGAAACTGGCCTAAAACCCAGGAATCACACAATGATAGGACTTGCCTTATTCTCTGACCCTAATTCTCCACCTTCTAGACAGCACTTCAGTAAAGGACACGGTCCTATGTTTCTTGTCGGGAAAATCAGGTTGCCACATGCGGGAGGCTCAAGCCCTTATGTAACCGGGCAAAACAGGGGCCCATTCACCTGGTGCCTTGGCGAATGACCCAACAACTAGTATTGGAAGAAATGGGCTTTTATTTACAATATTCTAACCTTGGGCGTGCCGAGCACTCATTCTCGGAACCCTGTTCTTCCCTGAGACCCAGCACTTCCTTTGCTCCCCAAAAGGCTAAAAGCCAAAGCCAAGCCCAAAAGTCCCCCATCTCTTTATTTGAATTTACACTGGCTGTGTGAACAGCCTTGCAGCAGCTCTCTCCTTCAGAATCTGGGGTACGTTGTCCTCAGCCTCTGTGTTATAGTCCAGGAAATCATGTGCCGCGTTGCCCTGGATTATAGTGGAGGCCAGGAAAGGCACAAGTCCCGAGTCCAGAGAGGGTCTGGGTCTGCGAGGCAGCAGGTCAGTGTCTTGCAAGGTAGGGTCCTTGGTGGCTTCAGAGTCTTACTAGCCCAGGCTGCATGGCTGAATCCCTCCCTACAGACAGCATGGTTGAATCCCTCTGGCACAGCTGCTGCATCATGGCTCTCCTCCTCTTCACTCACTCCACCTGCATGGCTCCTCTCTCACTACTCTCTGCATGGCTGAATCTGTCTCACACGGCTGCCCTCTTCACTACAGACCAGCGCAGCTGCTACCTATTCTCTCAGCCCTCAGGGTGCACCAGCCCCCTTCTCTCTGCCCATCCTCAGTTTAAATCCTGACCCGCAGCTTCCTACGTGACCCCCTGTGTGGCTCCTCCCACAAGGAGTTACATTCATGAGTTTCCTGTATCGTTTACATTCTGTTGGCTGCCACCTTTAGTCAGGGCAAGCGTGACTCAGTGACGCAGGGGGAACCGCCTCCCTGCCTCTCTCACCGGCGCTACACAAACCCCCGGCTGAGTCACCATAGATTCTGAAAGTCACATACTCACCTTTTGCCCCAGGGCAGTAGCACAGCTATTATTTACCTACTAGCTTGCCCTTGTTAGGAAAAGTATCTTAACTATTGTAGTGTCCACATCCCCCAGCCCCCAACCAAGGGCTTTGGGGGTCTTGGGGACCTCTCGCCCTGTACCCTGTTTCAATCATAATGTAAATTGAACAAGATAGGGGCCTTGCTCGTACATGCGGACTCCTTCAAAGTAGTACAACTTTAATGAGGACAAAAATGATTTAAAAAAAATAACCATATGAGCTAACATCAATCAACAGTTCCCTATGTCTCAGGTGCTTTGCTGCATGCATCCTTGACATATCCTCTCTCTTTTACTCTTCAGAATAAGTCGATGGAATAGAGTCTGGTCTGTTTTCTCCATGCTACATATAAGAACAATAACTAAAGCTTAGATTAAATAGTTAGTGCAAAGTCACATACCTGCAGGGGCTGGAACTGGAACTCAAGCCCAGATCTGTATCCTCGGCTTCCCACTTAGACCATCCCGAGGGACCATTTCCCTCCCGCTTTATAACAACATTCGTCTTCAGATCTCTGTTTGCTAAAACAGATTCCTCAGCCCAAACCCCGGAGTTTCTGATTTAGTGATTTAGGTAGAGCCTCCGAATGTGCATTTCTGAAAAGTTCCCTGGTGAGGGGGATGGTGCTGGGCTAGGGATCCAGGGCTGGCTGACGACCCATATTAGATCATAGCTTCGGTCTTCTTGGTTACTTTCTGGTGGAATCCCTCATGAGGTTAGTCTTTTCATAGACATTTGATCTTAAAATCTTAGATCTCACTTTCCATCACTCCCTTCCGTCCTTCAGAAAATAGTTATTGAGATTTGTGTTAAGAAATTGGAGATATTGGAGTGAGTTAAACCCCTATGGTTGACAGTTTTGTATATATAAGACAAAAATTCCTCTTAATCTCTATCCCCGTTACCTTTCAGTGTATTCATTTAAATTTTTAAATGGCAAATTCCTTCTATTGTTGGGTGTTTGTTTCAAGATGATCAAGCTATATCAAAACTTAAACTTAAAACTCACCTGTTTTATTAATATGCCAAATGATCAAAATTAGTTAAATCCTTTAAAAGTTTTTGTGAAACAGAGAGATACAAAATACTAATCAGGAAAATTGAAACAAAGATCTCAGTTTAGCTTCTAGATGCTTTAGACATAGCTAGCTACTGAATGGCTTATCAGCTGTATTGATGAACAGGAAGTTGCTGCCATATATGGGTTATCCATTTTCAAATGCTCAGAATACAGTCAAGGATACTGGGCATGAAAAACATACATGGGAATTAGATGATTTAATGATTCCGGAGTTTCAAGACCATATAATGCCCACGAATCATCGTCGTGGCTACCATTGTCCCTCCCACTACCACCAAGTGTTTATTGAGTACTTACTATGTGTCAAGCACTATGCTTTAGCGCTAAGTATGCATTAGCTCTTCCTCCTCACAAAATCTGTGAAGCAGGTCCTGCATTATCTCCATTTCTGTAAGGCTTAGAAAGATCTAGTCCTAGGCGTTTGTTCTAAGTGTTGGTGTTGCTGCTAAGGGCAGGAAGCTTTGGTATCCCGGTGCATAAGCTTTGACCTGGGGGGAGGGGAGTATTGTGAAATGAGTGGGTGGATTCAGGCTACTTCCCAGCAGTCACAAGTGCTCTGCCCAAGTCCTCCCACTGACTTTAAAACCCAGCTGAGCTTTGCCCTTTTCTTGGGTCCTCCCACCCTTGGTGTGCAGGATGTGGCATTGCTGCAAGACACCAAGAGTAGAGCTTTCCCTTGGTGGGCCATTTTGGAGAAATTGAATGGACAGTTTTCTCTCTATTTCCCTTACCTTGATGTTGACAATCTGAGGGATCCTCTCAGAAACTGACAAAGACCTTTTTCTTGATATCTAGATGAACTGTTCAGCACTCATAAGTCCTCTTGATACTTCAAAATGTATCTCAATTTTGATGTGTCCAAAACTGATCTTACTATCCTCTAGCCCTGAAAAAACCTGTGCCAACCCTCTAGCGTCCCCCACCTTGAAGAATGGCCCTGTTGTGCATACAGTCGTCCAAGTCAGAAACTCTTCCTTCACTCTGGCTCCCTCTCTGTCTCTCACCCCATCCAATTAATCAAGTCTTGTTATCTCTGCTTCTTAAAAGATCACCCACTCTTTCCTCAACCTACAGCATTTACCTTTCTTGCCTTCTTGCCTTCTTATTTGCTAGTCTTTCATCTAGTATTCTTGTTATCATCAAAGTGACCCTTTTTTTATCATTTATCTTACTATGTTACATTCCTACTTAAACATCCTCTAGTTAAAGGTGAGATCATATGGTATTTGTCCCTCACCGCCTGGCTTATTTCACTTAGCATAATGGTCTCCAGTTCCATCCATGCCATTGCAAAGGGTATAAGCTCCTTCTTTCTCTCTGCTGCGTAGAATTCCATTATGTAAATGTACCATAATTTTTTGATCCACTCATTTGCTGATGGGCACTTAGGTTGCTTCCAGTTACTTGGCTATTGTAAATTGTGCTGCTATGAACATTGGTGTGCATAGGGGAGAGGGGTCTATAGGAGCTACTATAAAGGACACAAGGACAAAATCATGGGGGAGGGTAGAGGTGGGGGAGAGAGGTGGGACTGGCTGCAGTGGGGTGGAGGGAAGGGGAGAAAATGCAGACAATTGTAACTGAATAATAAAAAAAACCCATCCTCTAACAGCTTCGGCTGCTATTAGCATCAGCTCCACATTTCATAAGACACTCCATGACTGGCCCCTACCTACCTCTCCTGTCTGTCTCCAACCATTTACACTCATCAGGATGAATTTGTTTTGGCTTTGTGAAAGGGCCATGCACTCTGTCCCAGCTGGACCTTTTCTATGCTGTTCTATCTGAAAAATTCTTCATTCAATTCCAACTCACACTTCTGACATTTGCTTAAATATTCCCTTCTCCAGGAAACTTTCTAGTCTGTACTCATATGCGATGCTATATGTGTCTCGAACTTCTCTTACACAACCCTTGTTCACATTATTATAAGTCCTTGTTTAATAGTCTGTCTTGTCTGCTAGCCTGGAAGCTCAGGGATAGGAGTGACCATATCCAATTGTTCATAAATATCACAGTGCTTGGTACATAGGCGGAGCAAAATAAATAACGATTTAATTAATGAATTTAATGAACGACTTAAGTAGGGCCAAGTACTGTATAATCTAATGCCTTCCTAAGTCACTGAAAACATGTACACAGCATTTTTACCTCTACTACCCTTGTTTTCCTTACTGTTTTTTAAAAAAGATTTTCTTTATTTTTAGAGAGAGGAAAAGGAAGGGAGAAAGGGAGGGAGAGAAACACCAATGTGAGAGAGAAACATTAATGAGTTGCCTCTTGATGCACGCTGACAGGGTACTGAACCCACAACCCAGGCATGTGCCCTGACTGGGAATTGAACTGAGGACCTTTGGCTTTGTGGGACAACACCCAACCAACTAAGCCATACCTGTCAGTGCTTCTTATTGGTTTTAAAAACAAAAAATTAAAATAGCCCACATGGTGTCAGAGGTACCTGAAACTTTAGGTTATCTCTAGGTAAAAGAGAAATGGAGAAAAGAGCCCTGGCTGGTGTGGCTCAGTGGATTGAGCGCTGGCCTGCAAACCAAAGGGTCATGGGTTTGATTCCCAGTCAGGACACATGCCTGGGTTGTCGCCCCAACCCTGGTAGGAGGCACGTTAGAGGCAACCACACATTGATGTTTTTTTCCCTCTCTTCCTCTCTCCCTTTCCCTCTCTCTAAAAATAAATAAACAAAATCTTAAAATAAAAAAACAGAAATGGAGAAAAGATGAATTCCATGGTCCTTAATTTCAGGATCTGGCTGAGGTTCAGGTTTTGCTCCTTTCTGCCCAGTGTTCTCAGTTGAGAATCTTGGTAGGCCCCTATCCCCTCTAGAATTTTCAATTTTTCCTATTAGTGTTTTAAAAATCTCATTAAAGCTAACCTCAACTCTATCCTTTCCCTTCCTCCTCTCCCAGAACATACCTTGTGTTCTGCTTCATCATGGAGCCATTGAATCACAGGTTTGGAAGGAACCTCAGATAATGTCTAGTCTCCTTCACCATCCGGGGCTTTAAGTCCTTTTTGTTTTCATGCCAAGAGGTGTCGCGCGCCTGTGGAAAAGACCCTTAGTGACCGGGAACTCCCTACCTCCAGAGACAGTCCACGCCGGTAGTACTCATGGGCCTGAAGCCCCTCTAGAAAGGGCACCCATCGCTGGGAGGGAGGAGACGTTGGGCCTCATTGCCATTGTAGATTTGGGGGGAGTTTATCCATCTCTTTCTGAGACCAGGCTTGGGAGCAGATAAGAGGGGATAACATTGAAGGCATTGGGTTCCCTGGGAGAAGGAGGTTAGAAGGAGGCCCCATAGAACTAGGAAAAAGGAGAGGGAAAGAGAGATGAGCCCCTGTCAGGAAAGCGGAGCTACCTCCAAGTTTTCCATGTTCTTGTCTTAGACTTGGGGCTGCTTGAAAAGAGAGACTGGGTGCTCGGGGGCCAGGGGGCCCAGGGACACTAACAGTGGTCAGTGGTGGTGGGTTTATGTTGGGGGTGGGGGAGCAGGACGCAACGGAGGTTGCAAAGTTGTATTATTGTTATTATTATTATTATTTGCACACATGCTATCATAAGTAGCAATGATGTTCTAAGAGGAAAAAAGGAGTTTTGCAACCATTACTTCAATATATGTATTCATGAATGGATTAAATATTTGATGTTAACACCATTGCTAAATATATTCAGCACATTTATATACAGTTTTCCTTAAGAATTCATGTTAAAAATTTGTCATTTTGTTTGTAATGATTTGAACATTCTGAATAATGAGGAAATCAAGGGAACCCAGAATACTCTCTGCAAAAGCAAAGATGCTCTGCTCCATGAGAAATGAAGTAGGATGAAAATATAATAAATAATAAAAAATTCTGTCGTCATCCGCCCATATGGTTTATATCTCAGACACCGGATGAGAGCTTTGATTGATCACCTAGTCCAGGGACTTTAAGACTCTTAAAGACAGCTGGTCTTTGTTTTAGTTTTAGGGTTTTTTTTTTTTTTTTAAACAACATCGTGCCAAAACCAGATGGAAAGCATTTCGAAGCGAAGCTGTTACGATTGAGCTGAGGTGGGACCACCGAAACTCTGCCCCTGCGTTTCTTCTTCCCCTCCTCTGCAGGAACTGAGGGCTCTTTGGAATCTAGTCTGCAACCCACAAATCTAACACAACCTATCCTCATGCAAATAAAGTGAAGATCACGTCAGGTCTGTCTTACTGTATCAGATGCCCCTCTGAAACAGCCCTGGACAGAAAAGAGCCGACTACACAGGAACAGAACTCAGAAGTAGCACATGCTAGAAGCATGTACTCCTCATAGAGACACACAGACACGCACACGCACACACACATGGTGACAAAGGCATCCCTGCAAAAAGATATTTCGAGCACACTCTGTCGTAGAGTACAAACCAAGGCACGGATTGCGTGCGCCTACCTGAACGTCACCTGGGCAGCTGGGGTCACCCTGACCTTTTTGGAATGTTCCATGTGCTCCTGAAGATTTTTACTAGTTTCGGGGCTTATGTTTTCACGGCGACCTCTGGCTCCAAGCTGTCACTTCGGTGGGACTGGCTGGGTTTCTGAGCTGCTGCACTGGCCAACTGCCCCATCCCTCCCACCTACCACATCCCAGCAGATGTGGGGCTCAGCCAAGACAGTACAAAATAATCCAATTTATTTGGAATGTATTTATTTTATTCTAGTATCATAACTCCCCAAATGACAGACTTTATTTTATTCTGCCAAATGTGTTTTTTTAATAGTTTGAGTTTTATCATTTGAATGTTTAATATTTATTTCTTAATATATATAAACATTTAGAAGATCAGGGCAAGAAGGAAAGGGTTTGACAGGGCTGGTCCGAAGATGAGTGCGGTGACATAATTCTCAAATTGCAAGTGACCACTCCCAGTTCTGGAAAATTCCTTGCAATCACTTGTCAAGACAAACCTCGCCCAGTGTACTAAGTAGAGAGTGGGAATCAAAATTGTGGCGTGGAAGGGGACTGTAAAACAGCCTCACCACCCACCAGGGGTTGAGGGTAGACAGGGGCACAGGCTGGTGGCTCTCCTGGGGCATGGGATGCAAGGAGGAGAGGGACGGAGACACCACCACTGTGAGTGAGTGAACGAGGTGTGGGAATGCAGTGAGAGAGGGCAAGGCGACGGGAGGCTGGTGCTATAAAAGGGGAAGTCATAAGGAAGTGGAAAGATCGTTATCTTTGACTTCTCATGTTCTGTTCTGGGAATGGCTCGATGCCTTTTATTTTCAGACTTGCCAAAATTAGAGATGAATGATTGTTTCTCCTGCAACTGTAACAAATGAAGCCACAAACTGAGTGGCTGAAATCGACGTGAGTCTGTGACAGTTCTGTAGGTCAGATGTTTGACTTGAACTTCACCCGACTAAACTCCAGGTGTCCTCGGGACTGTGCGCCCTTCTGGAGACCATGGGAGAGAATCCATTTCCTCTTCTTCTCCAGCTTCACTGGGCCACCCGCATCCATTGGCTCTTGGCCCTTCCTCCATCTTCAAACTGACAACATGGCACGTCTGTCTTACCATCTTCCGGTCCCGTCTCCTTCTGCAAAGGTCCTCTGCTTTCAAGGACTCAAGTGATTAAACTGGGCTTGCCCGGATGATCCATCTGCATCCTCCAAGGTCCATGACGTTACACCTGTAAAGTCTCTTTAGCCATGTAAGGCAACATTCTCACAGGCCATTCTTTTGCCTCCCACAGGACAGTTCCTTCTCTGGGCTACTCCAGTTCTTCAAATTACAATGAAATGTGGGCACTAATACTAGGCCAAGAATTCTATTCTCCATGTCCTCGGAGATTCATTGATAAGCAATGTCTGTTTCTTCTGCCATGTCTAAAGATGGGAGTCGGAAGGTCTGAACGGTCCAGGGACCCTCACTGGCTGGCTCTTGTGGTGTCTGGAGACTGGATTACAAAGCGGGAGCATGACCAGATTGTTCCAAAAGGAGCTGGAGTGTTCTGACCACTCCCGTTTTTCCCCAGGGAAGACAGGGAAGACACTCCCCTGTCCGGTTGCAAAAATAACTCAAAGAGATGACACTTGTAGACATTATCTCATTTCTTAAATTTAAAATCAAGTGAGTATGGACGACTAGCTCAGTTGGTTAGAGCATTGTCCTGATACACCAGGGTCGTGAATTCAATCCCCAGTCAAGGCACATACAAGAAACAACTAATTAATACATGAAGTAAATGAGTGGAACAACAAAGGCATCTCTCTCTCTCTCTCTCCCTCTCAAATCAATAAAAAATAATAATAAAGTCAAGTGAGCACAGTTAGTAGAGAAAAGGGCCTTCTCTCTGTGGAATTGTAAGCGTTACATATTGTAAGACTGAAAATTTAAGGGCTGCTTTGGCATCTGTGAGCTTCCCAGGACCCCTAGAACCCCAAAGGCCCAGCCATGAGTTCCCTGCCTTCACCAGATGTGCCCCCCACTCAGCAACCGAGTCTCATCTCTTGTCCCATTCCTGCATCAGCCAGACCTGTGCACCCTGCCTAGTCCTCACCCTAAGGGGCCTCACCTTCCTCCAGCCCATAAAATCATTGCAACGAGCGAATCACATTCTCCCACAGGAACCAAAAATCACCCGTCCTGTTGTCACTGCCAGCCTGCCTCCCACAGCCCATGTTGGCTTACCCTGTGGCCAAGAGCCACCCCATGTGGCCCTTCACAGCCTGCAGCCTACTGGCTCCCTTGGGTGTGACTCTGGGTGACTAATACACTGCTGCCAATGCCTTTTGTCTCGTACCAGGTGTCCTGGTTCTTGTTCTATTTAGGGCGGTGAATTCCTCCTTCCACCAACTGGGCAGATAGGAAGTGATGAGAACTTGCTTGCTTCCTGTTGCAAAGGACCTGGTATGTGCCCTGGAGGAAGAGAGTCCTAGGAGCCCCAGGCCCAGCTTTCCTCACGGGAAAAGGAAAAATCGATACAAGATGAAATCAAAGTTCGTGGGATTTTTCTAGGGAGTTCCAGGAACACGACTGAAATGGGACCAAAGACAAGACATAAGGAAATTGGCTCACTAGCTTGTGATCATGGCCTTTCAGAAGCCAAGTTGTTGGCCCGGGAATGTGCTGGCAGGGGCTGGTTCTTGGCAAGATGGAGCGCCATTCCATCTCACTTTCCCAACAAAGCTTTTGTCTTGATTTTGTAGAAAAAGAAAATGTGTGTGTAATACATTGATGTCTGAAAAGTGAAAGGATCTCCTACAAATCAACAAGAAAAAGACAGGAAATTCAATAGACAAAAATAGGCAAGGAAGCAGCTAGGCCATTGGCCAGAGGGGGAACCCTGGTGGCTGCTGAGTATTTGAAGAGATGCTAAATCTCACCAATAACTGAGTTCATGCCAGTCGAAATGACAACACTATGTTACACTCATCCTTTGGCAAATGAGAAAGTCGGATAATACCAAGTGCTGGCGAGAATGTGGAGAAACTGCAATTCTTGTGGAGCTGTGGGAACAGCTCGTCCAGAGCACTGTCTGACATCATGAGTGAAATTGAGGTTTTTGCTCTCAGAAATATGTCCAACAGAAGCCCTCGAAGGGACATTTATGAGGCTGTGTAGCCAAGTGATTTGTGGAAGAAAAAAATTTAAAAGCCGACAGAATGACTATCGATTCCCAAGACAATAGATAAATAAAATGTGATGAGAAGATTGGGTTCTCAGCATCAGTCAAAAGCAATAATTTAGGTTTACAATAGCAACACTGATAGATCTCCAAAACATAATATTGGATTAAAAAAAAAAACCTCAAAAAGAGGATGACACTTATAGACATTCCCTTTTATTTAAATTAAAACCTAAACACAAGACATGCCATGTCTTTTAAACATCCACATTTCTCTACGTTAAATCTATGAAAAATGGACTGGAAAGAGAGTTTGTCATGGGCGTGGAGGAGGGAAGTGGGATTGTGGATGGAGGATGAAGTTAAAAAAATAATAAGGTAAGAAGATATAGTCAGTAAGGAGCCTTATCTTGATTGGAATGATGGTGCACCCCAACATGGGAGTTATGATGAACACAATTCTGTGTACCTCATTCCAAGGACATAAAGAAGGAAAGAAGGAGGGAAGGAAGGAATGGAGGGATGGAATGTGGGGGCCAGATCACAGGAACCTGACCTTTGGGGAGTGGGTTTGCAGCCACCGAGTCAGTTCTCCAGTAGCCACTCTGGACACCTCCCCCTAGTGAGGACAAGAGGACATGCAGCCACCCTGGTTTAGCAGGAAGAAACGTGGAGTGGAAGACAGGAGACTGGCACCTTTCTTCCACCTGTCACAAGCTGGTGGAATAATTGTTGGTTAAGTCACAGACATTTCTGTCAGATGGGGAATGATAGGATCTGCAGGGTCTTTGAGAGGCTAAAATCAGGGGAAAATGTGTGGGAAAATGTTGAAAGTTTTTCATAAATATCAGATGGTGTGTCTGTTGCAAGACTGGGAGTGAACAGATGACTCTAGTTGAGGGGACAGTAGAACTGTTTTCTGTGCCCTGAACTAGCCTGGGTCTTTGTCCCCTTGAAGGAGTGAAAGGACAAACACCACATCTAAGGGAGTTTCTCTTCACTGCCCCGCCCTCCCGCCTAGCTTATTTTCCTCCCTCCCTCCCTCCCTCCTTCTCTTCCTTCCTTCTTTCCTCCCTTCCTTCCTTCTGTCCCTCCAAGTCAATGCTGTTAATTTGGGATGTCAACAGTTAGGTCCTCGGGGCAGCAGATTTCTGTCTGGAACACACAAGGGCAGGCTTGGCTCCCAAGCTAACTGGGCATTTTAAGTTCCAGGGGGGGATCACAGAAATGAGGAAGGAAGGGAAGTTGCATTCTTTGAATGCTGAGAATTGATATTGGACACATCACTTAACTATACAATAGTCGACTGACACAGTGATCCTTTTCCTCATAATTAGAGACAAATGACAGACTTAGGGAAGTGTCAGATGTACTCAGCAACACACAGCATCACATACAAAGTGACATAATTGGACTTTGCAGTGGGCTGATGCCAAAGCCCATTACTTTGTTCTATACCCCTGTGGGGCCTTGAAGATCATTTAGTACCTTTCTCCTCCTCCAAAAACCCTCCCTGCATTTTCTGACGAGTAAACTGAGGACCTCAGAGATTGCCTGTGTTGCCCGACGTCATATGCTAGTTAATGGCAAAATTGGGGTTGGTACCTGGGGCTCTACTACCATTTCGTGGTCTCATAATTACAAAATTCGGTTATCCACAATCTAGTTGTGGTCGCAAAAAATCAAGTGATGCTTTCTCTGCTTGAAGACATTTCTTAATGTCGTTCTTTCCAGCTCTTCTGCTTCCTGGGCCACCACCACAGCCTGCAGTACACCCTCTTTTGGGGAATATCTGTTGCTGCGTAGAGAGCCTCAGAATGCTGGAATTTCTAGGCAGCCAATCTAGAAATATGAAGGATCAGAAGCTGGATTCGAAGGCTTTGCAAGGAAGGCATTTCTTACAGAGGAATCCACAGGCAGAGTAGATTCTTTGGGAGGGTGATGAGTCCTGACCACTGAGTTTGTTGAAGCTGAGCCTGGGAGATACTTGGCAGGAACACGCAAAGGTGACTCAGACGTAGCTAGGGATGGGAGATGGATGCTTGGTCAGATGATTAACCCTATATGGCTCGTACAGCCATGTGCTGCATAACAATGTTTTGATCTGCAATGGACCGCAAATGCCAAGGTGGTCCCACAACATTATAATGGAGCTGAAATATTCCCCTCGCCTGTTGCATTGTGATTGATGGCATAGTGCAACGCATTACTCCTGCGTTTGTGGTGATGCCGGTGTGGACACACCTACTGTGCTGCCAGTCCTCTAAAAGCACAGCAGTCTGACTATGTGCAGTACACACCCTTGCTCCTGATGATAAATGACTACATTACCGGTTTATGTACTTATATACTGTACTTTAGAGTACACTTGTTCTACTTATTAAAAAAGTGTATGCTGCAAAAGAGAGCATCCCTTGATTGTACTTGATTGCATCGCTTTCTCTCGCGCTCGATTTCATGTCTATCTCATGCGGGTTTGTGCAGGCTCATACCCAGGAGACACAGGCTAAACCATAGCCGGGGGGTCGGCTATACCATCTGGGTTTGTGTAAGTGTGCTCTGTGATGTTCTCACAATGATGCAATCGCCTAACCGTAATTTCTAATCTAAACTTGAACCGCTCTTCACAAATCCTGACAAGCCACTCTGCGTTTTTTGTAAATCCTGTTTCCTTTAAAGGCACTTGAAACAGCCAATGGGCCAGAAACTATTATTGTTCTGTGCCTCTTGCCCCAAGGCGTAGCCTTCAGGTACTTTCCTCCTAAACCCGGCTCTCTCTTCAGGACCCTCTGAGATTCTAGTCACTGTGTCCAAATCTACTAGCCTCTCTAATCAGGGCAAGGAACTGCCATACAAGCTCCTGGGGAGAGGAAGTCGCTCTTGGGAGGAATGGGAGGGTGGTCTGGGCTAGACAGTGTGGCTCGGAGACCACTCACTGTAGCACAAAGTAAGCCAGATCGATCTAAGAAGTTCCAAGGCTAGGCCCTGGGTCAGGGATGGACATGAGTTGGGGACGGCCATGTACACGCAGGAAGGGTGACTTACAGGGAGGGCGGTGACCCGTGCACTGCCTCTGCATGTGGGAGCTGGCAAGCAGGCCTGCCATGCTGCCATTGTTAAATCTGAAATACAGAGGAGAGTTTGGCAGATTGATTCTGAAATGACTGAGCAATGTGGTGAGTCTGAGCGGCCCTTTGCGAGGGGTGGTGGGTAGTGGGGGGATGGTGGAGGGATTCCAATGGGGTGTGTCATGGCAGAAAGTTCTTTCGAAACCTCAACTGATGTGGTTCTCCGATTCTAAAGGTAGAAGTTAAAAATCAAGTTAGAAGCTGGAGGCTCTCTAATGGGACCCTCTCAGGTCACTTGTCCTCTACTTAGTTGGAGAGCTGGGTCTGGGACCTACATGCTTCAGTCTTAGTTTGTACCCTTGCCTCCTACACTTCACTCGCCTCCAAACACAAATTGGTTCAAACCAGTTTCAGAGTTTAGAAGCTTTCAGGTGGAAAATTTTAATCATCACAGTTTCAGATTCTTGGCTGATTCCAGCTTTCTAAGTCATTATAAACATGTGTTAACCTTTGTCATAATGGCATCTTAATAAAAATGAAGATTTTGTGACTTTTTTCTCTCTTCCTAAATTAGGTGTCCTCTTCAAAAATATATCTACATAGTTTTTTTTGCTTGTAGGCCTAAAATTCTATTGTTGAAAACAGTCAATAAAGAAGACATACAAAAGTAAGGGAAACACGTGTAAGATGAAAATAACAGAACGTAATGCTGGAAACACTTTAAAATCAAACTTAGTATTAAATCAGAGACATAAAATCTGAAGCTGCCAATTCCAATCAGTAAATGTTGTGAAACGGGGTAAAGCTATGAATATGATCTGAAACTGGTAGAAAATTAGCTCAATTAAACAAGAAGTATGATTTGAAATTTCACTTTCAGTCTTTAAATATAGATAATTTTCTATGAAATTTGATTTGTTTTATAATCAAATCAAAAAAAGCCTTGCAGGTTTCACATAATTAGACAGGCTTTATGCTAAAACAGCTTTACAGAATGATTAAAAATAAAAATGTTTATTAGATAACCACATTTTCCATGCAGCTCAGTCTGGGTGGAATCATAATAGAGATCTTTTTAAAACCCAGTTCCTGAGAATAAGCTATTTTTTTTCTAATAGGCTTCTAATTTCTTTGCTAGTTCCGGTTACATTTTGGACGGGGTTTCTCCAAGAACAAGTTCAGTCATTAATTTCTTCCTTCTTACATCCCTTCCTCGCCTCCTACCTCTCCCCTACTGTAGCTCATGTCTCTCCTTCCCTCCTCCTTCCTTCTCTCCTCCTCCTTCTCCCTTTCTTTACCTCCCTCCGCCATGCCATTCTTCTCTCCCATTTCCATCATTTTCTTCCCTCCCTGTCCTTCCTTCTTTCCCTGTTAGGCCCAAGTGAATTTGAAGTAACCCAATAAACAAATAAGGGTCTTAATGTCTTGAAAGACCACATTGCCTTTAAATTGAAAACATGCTATAATTTTTATTACAGATGGAAGTGATCTTAAGTGCAAATTGTAATATATTGCATCATGGCCCCAGTTTTTCTCTGGAACCACAATCTTTGCCATGTGACTCTGACGTTCTACTCCCTGAAAAGGTAGACATGTGTTTTCCTGTACTTTGACTTTGTTTTGGACACATGACTTGCATTGGCCAATAGAATGAGGCTGAGGTGATGGTATGCCAATTCCAAGCCTGGAACCCAAGAAGCCTTCTGTGTTTCTGTTGGGCCATTTCCTGCCTCTTTTACTGCCATGAGAAGAAAATGCCCAGAATCCCCTGCCGGCCCTAGAAAGGGAATGTAAGACCCATGGAGCCAACCACCCCAACCCAGCCAAGCCTGTACCAGCTGACCTATGGCTGGCACACAAATTCATGAGCTAAATGAGTGCATATTATATGTATGATTCATATTTGGGAGTTGTTTGCTATACAATGTTATTGTAGCAATAGGAAGCTGATAACTCAATGTCTTCCGTTTTGAAGAGATGGAGACTGAGGCCCAGAAGGCGTAGGTTATGCATTTAGTTAATAGCAGATCTGGAACTAATATCCGGAGCTCCAGATAGCTGGACCTATGTTCGTGCAGGAAACCATGCCTTGAACTGTGAAGTGAATAAGCAAACACCTGAAACTCTAATATATGTTTGCTTAGCTTCTAGTAATACCTCCTTATTATTTATTTCTCCAACTAATTTGA
This sequence comes from Desmodus rotundus, assembly GCF_022682495.2. Classification (NCBI taxonomy): domain Eukaryota; kingdom Metazoa; phylum Chordata; class Mammalia; order Chiroptera; family Phyllostomidae; genus Desmodus; species Desmodus rotundus. The sequence continues at coordinate 96,299,342 of NC_071398.1, forward strand.
ATCTGCCACTTCAGCAACCTGTTGGGGTGACTTGATTATTCAGTTTATGATAAAAAGCAGGAGACAGAAGGCAGTATTGGATTGTTAAGGCTTGTCTATCTTGCTGTGGTGTGCCTGCATGTGCGTGTGGTGGAGAGCCAAGAAATCTTGTCATCATAGCTACCACTAGCTGAGTAATTATTGTAATTATACTCCAGGTATTATTATGCTAAGTACTTTTTTGGAAAGATTTTATTTACTTATTTTCAGAGAGAGAAGGGGAGGGAGGGAGAAAGAGAGGGAGAGAAACATCAATGTGTGGTTGCCTCTCACACGCCCCCTACCAGGGACCTGGCTCGCAACCTAGGCATGTGCCCTGACTGGGAATCGAACCAGCAACCCTTTGGTTCGCAGGCCAGTCAATCCGCTGAGCCACAGCAGTCAGGGCACTTTTTATTCATTATATCATTTGCTCTACACCAGAGGTTAACAATCTATATAGTATGGGGCCAACTCCTGCCCGCTGCCTGTTTTTGTAAATGAAGTTTTATGGGAACATAGTTATGCTCATTTGTTTATGTAGAGTCCGTGGCTACTTCTGTGCTACAATGGCAGAATCAAGCAGTTGTAACAGAGGCTGGAGGGACTGCAAAGTCAAGGATATTTACTATCTGGCCCTTTACTGAAAAAGTTTACTCATACCTGGTCTTACAACAGTCATTTTCAAGTGTGGTCTATGAGCTCTGGTGTTCCTTAAGAGCTCACTGAAGTCAAAACCATTTTTATGGCAATACCGACATTCTTGCCTTTTCCACTGTGTTGACAATTGCATAGATGGTAGATAAGATTGCTGTCACTTGAGCATAAGTTAAGGTGACAGTGTCAACTGTATAGTCACCGTATTCTTTACCCACAGTAAACAGAATGGCCAGTTTTACTTAAGAGGGTGCTGAGGAAGCAGCAGAAATCCATTGCATTAAGTTCGGACTCTGTGAGGATACATCTTTTTAGTATTCCAGGCGATGAGACGGGAAGGGTGTGGAAAGTGCTTGTGTTGCAGATTGAGATATGATGATCATCTCTAGTGTGATTGAGTTGGGAACTGAAACTAGTCTTTTTTTTTTTTGAACACCATTTTTAGTTGAAAAAAACAAAACTGACAAAGAGTTAGTTGGTCTTCCTGATTTTTTTAGACTTTAGTGTTTGGCAAACATTTTCTCAAAAATAAGCCTGTTGTTTCCAGAAAAACAACTGGCAGTCTCTCTCTCTCTCTCTCTCTCTCTCTTTTTTTTTTTTTTTTTTGTGCCAGTGGTAGAACTCAAGCTTTCAAATGAAAGTTAGTTTTGGAAAATTTGCATCTGCCACCTTGAGACTGGCAGCATGCCAATACTTGACTTCTCTGGTGACTTATGTGGTGATATTAATGAATGTGATTTTTTTTTTTTGCCATGGCATAATGCAATGAGTCAATGTTAGGAGATCTGTGTAACTCAGTGAACCAGTATTTTACAGTGACAGATGGATATGTTGCAAATCCACACATGGGTAAAAAATCCTTTCAAAATGCAAGATATTCCAATGGATCTTAAAGTAACAGTATAAGGAGTTCATGCGATTTTTGATTCCATTGTGACAGCTAACCTTTAAGAAACTACCACTTGTTGAGTTTTGGTGTGTAGCCAAATGATAATACCCACAGTTATCTGAAAAGACTATTAAAATACCCCTCTCTTTTCTAATTCACATATGTGGCTGGTTCGATTTTCTTCATCTACGTCAACCAGAGCAGCCAATATGTGAATCCAGTTGCCTTTCATCAAGCCAGACATTTAAAAAAACTATAAAAATGTGAAACTCTTTTCACTATTTGGAAAATATAGTGTTTTTTCCACAAAAATTTGTTGTTCGTGGTAATAGGATTAATTTCTTTAAATGAGTAAATAGTTTTAAAATTCTCAGTTTTTAATTTTTGCTGTGGTAAATATCAATACATATAAGACACATAAATAAAAGCTCTTAAGCACCCTCAATCACTTTTCAGAGTATAAAGAAGTCCTGTGATTAGAACAAAGTTTGAGAATTATTGGTCGAAATTTTGTCTATGATATAACTATTATCCCCAGTTTACAGATGATAAAACTGAAGCTTAGAGATATGAAGTAACTTGTCCGAAGTCAAATAGCTTTTAGGTTGTAGAACTAACATTAAAAAACTCAGAAAGACTCCCAAACTTACAGTGTCACCACTAAAAATGCCTTCTGGTAATTCTGGATTTAGAAAGCTCAGAAAACTCACCCCCCACCCTCATCCACCCCCAACCAGAACAGAATTTTTTATGCTGATTTTTTATTCTATTGACCTTAGTTTCTTCTGTGTTCTGAAGACACGGGCCAGTTTCTGTGCGAATGTATTGACTCAGGTTAGACAAAACGCAGCCTTGAAAAAGGAAGTGTGAGACTTTGGACGTATCTGGGTAAAGCTTTTCACTCTTTGCGGAGCAGGAACTAGAGAGAAGGCAGAATGTGGGAGAGAGTCTGGGGAAGGGCAGCTCCATGGGCCAGGGTGTGTGGCAGGAAGATCGGACATCAGGACTGGTATTTGCCCTGTCCCATGTCCTTAGTTCAGGAATAGCCCAGAGATGGCACTTCCACATCCTGGTCCATGGCAGACACCGAGAACAGGACAAAACCCTCTTTCTCAGTGAGCTTATAGACAACCTCGGTCTCCTCCTCAAGGCCGGTCCCATGTAGTCCTTCCACAGACAGGATGCGGCACACAGGGTGAACCCTTACTACCGTCCTTGTTTTGTGCTACACCTGTAGTCCCCTCTGAGCTGCAGGTATGACTCTCTCAAACCCAGAGCCCATCAAGAGGCTGTGGATGACTCATTGTTGGTACCAGAAAAGCAACTCCGGGCGGGTCTGTGCAGTGTTCATGGCAGCGTTAATTAGGAAAGGTCTACATACTTTTCTCCTATGCACATGATACCAGACCCTCTTTTGTCATCCGTGCCTTCTAAACACAGAATGTACAGGACTTAATACCGTGGGTTCTAGAGTCAGATTACTGGGGTTTAACCTTTTAGTGGTTTTATGAAGATTAGATGACAAAATATAAGTAAAACATGTTTAACAGCACCCAGCTTAGCCTAATGCTCAGTGATTATTAGCTATTATGATTGTGATTATTATTCCTGTGGCTAAGTATTTGGGGAAATGGATAGAATATAAAGAACATTTAAAAAATGCATCTCTGAGCCAGCAAGAAAGGAAGCCATCCAGAGAGGTTAGAAAGTGAAAGTGGGAACCTACAAGACCAAAGAACATCAAAGCAGATTTCATCCGAGGTCACCTGACGTACCCTGGTAACCTTGCAGCTTTGTTTTGATGGGCACACAGGGCTCGGAAGACATGGGAGAGAACCCAAGGTGCCGACCTTGGGAATCTCATAAGACACTCCCACATAGAGCTGGAACACCAAACACCTGTGACCTCAGTTTAAGGTTAAACTCAGAGTGAATCTGCCCTATAGAACGGGGCGACAAGAAAACTTGTCTGGTTTGACCTTACTTTGAGTGGAGGGGAAAAAAAAAATCTCACCTGAGAGTTTAAAACCACAAGCCAGTTCTCTCTGGGGTTTGAACATGAATGGAAAATCTGAGTTACGAAAAGAAATGGGGAGCAACTATGTGATTAACTATGTGGTTAAATTAAAAACAAATGTTGACTATATAAAATAACTGCGAAGCCCTGACCGGGTACTCAGTTGGTGAGAATGTCATCCCTATATGCCAAGGTTAAGGGTTCAATCCCAGGTCAGGACACACACAAGAATCAACCAATGAATGCATAAATAAGTGGAACAACAAATCGATGTCTCTCTCTCTCTCCCCCTTTTCTCTCTCTCTCTCTCAAATCAATAAATAAAAATTAAAAAAAAAAACAGAATGATAATGGCTAATTGGTAGGACAAATTACAACAGGGTTGAACCAAAATACAGGACAGCTATAGCATTTAAGTTCAGGGAGTGATGCTGATTAGAACTTAAAAACTTTATAAAGACTTATGTCGTGTTGAGGAAGACAGAAATATTTACAAAATTCAGAGTTTAAGTGTGCATGTTAAAAAATCTAGGTTAACCACTAAAAGAATCGACATTACCAGCTCTCCCTTTCCTGACCCCATTTTGAAATTGTCCTCAGGCAGAGTGATTTGGCTCTTAAGTAGCATTATCCACGTCCTTGTAAGTAGGTCACAAGGGAAAGCAAAAGTTTTTATGACATAAAATATTCACTAATGAATTGGCTAATAATGACATTACTTGTCACATAAATATCCTTCCCCTATTTTGTAAGTCCGTGGTTGTAACATTGCATGCAAAGCAAATCGAGTGATGAGTAGAACTGAAAACCTTACAAAAGAAGGAAGATACTAAGAAGTGTGTGAGACGGCAGTTGGAGAATTACGTTCAAGGCTTTTGAAAAAGGAGGCTCCGGCGGATTCAGATCTATTAATAACTGAAGAAAAATCAACAAAGATGATAGCGTGATTAGAGGAGAATGATTTTGGTACAGAAATATGAAGGGAGCCCTTGAGAAAACCGATGAATCTCTAATTATATTAATCACGGAAAAAGCTAAGATGCTGAAAAAGAGACCCTGATTCATTCTTCAACTTAAGAAAGGTTGTACGTTTCATTATCATTCACATTTTGTGAATTGGATAAAATCAACTTATTGTAAAAATAAATAAGTGAGGAGTTACTGGATTTCTAGGTGCTTAGTAGTCTTTGTTTTGTTCTTTTGTTTTCCAGAAGATCCTTATTTCTCTTCCACATCTGTACTTGGTATGATTCTTGATTCACAATATCTGATTTCAAGAATTCTAACCAATCTATTCCTATTTTTCTATTTTTAACCTCCATATATTTTTGTTCCAAGAAGTGGCAATTTAATTTCAATTCATGGTTCCTCTTTTAACTCAGATTGCACCCATGTTTTCAGGACTTACACAGCACCAGAAGTTATCGGGGCTCTCTGACCTGGCATTTGTTGGGGCAGTCATATCTATCGGGGCCTTATTCATTCAAAACAATACTTACTGTGCCAGGTGATGGGAAACGCTTCAGTCCCTCCCCTACAGAACACACTGTCTAGTGAATTTTGGTGCATTGCTAAAACTCCTGGCCCAAGAGCAAGGTCAAGCATGCACACATATTAGAGAAGTTGATTTCAAAGATTGCCTCAAGTATGGAGGAAGAAAGCTTATGACCAAATGGAAATCTGCGGGTTATTTATGGTTTTCCATTTTCAGTGAATTTTTCATTCCACTGTGATCTATTGAAATTGAGAGCTGGTGATATTTGGAAGTCAGGCGAGACTTAGAGAAGATGTGTGTGTGTGTGTGTGTGTGTGTGTGTATTTCCCCTGGGAAATCCTCTTTGGATGCTGGGGTCAGGAAGGAAGAGCTTTGCAAACACTCACCCTGAAGCAGTAGCGGGAAACCCACCTCTAGCCTGGATAACAAGGGGAGTAAGAGCCACACTTGTGAAAGTGGCTTGGAGTCTCTACTCAAAGAAAATTGACAGCCAGGACAGGCAGGAAACAGAATTGTACTAATAAAACACTGTGGCGGAAAGAAAGCAGAACCATGAACAAAGCTGCTTTGTAGCCAGGCAGACAGAATGAGCGATGAGTATAAGGTTGGAGAACAGTGTGGTCAATTAATGGTAAAGAGGCGGCACAGCGAGCAGAGGGCCCAGGCAGTAGGGCGGACAGGACTGGCGGGAGCCAAGGTTTGGGTGGGAAGGTTTGCTGCGGTGTTCTGTCCATCTGCCCGGGCTGCCCCACTTGGCGAGTGCCCTCCTGCATGCTCAGTGTCATCCCATGTCCCTTCCCTGCAGCCCAGTGAGTGAGAATGCTGTCCTGCAGGCACACAGACCTGAGTTTGAATTTTGACTCCACTACTTACTGGTACATGACCCTGGGGAAGTTAATTGACCTCCCTGAACCTCGGTTTCCCCATTGGCTCACAGGTTCTTGATGATTGTAATGAGCTACCATACTCAAAGCATGCAGTCCGGTTTTCAAAGGCTTGCTAAACAGTCACCTTCCTTGTGAGCTACCAGGGAGGTGACGGTGGGGATGAGGGGTAGCTTGGGGAAGAACAGGAAGAAGTGCTTTAGCTTCAGGCAGTCCTGAGTTCACGTTTCAGCTGCATTACTTGCCCTGTAATTCCCACTCTGTGGGGGTTAAATGAGTTCCTGAGTAGTCCCGGTAGACCAGAGACCAGTCCCGTTTGTCTCTGTCCCCATCGCTCATCCACCCCGTTTTTCTTTCTCTCCCAGCATACACGTTCTAGTCTTCTACTCCTGTGTCAGTGCGTAGCTTAGGACAGTGGGCGCTGACCAGGCAGTCATGTCTTGGCTTGCCCGGCCAGTCCTGGCAAGTGCTGTTGGCCCAGAGTTTTGAAGAGTCTTTCCTTTCACTCACAAAGTATTTGGGCTTGTCAATAAATGACCCTAGTACCCGCTTGGGCTTTTTGCCCTCAGGTCTAGCATTCTAGCCAGGATCCCAGGCTGCCTTTGCTGGGGAGGAAATCACCAGGGGGCTTTGGGCTGGGGCAGATGGCCTTCTCCCGAGTGGCTGTGGAGTTGACAGGCATCCCCTCAGGCAACCCCCTAATTTGTATCTTTGCCGCTGTCTGGGGGACCCCAGCACGGACTGGCTGGCGCCCTGCTTTCCACCCTTTCTTCTTTCCTCTAGGGCTTCTCTCCTGCAGAGCTTTCACTGAAACAAAACACAGACCCAATAGTTTCTTCCCTTCCCTTTTCTATTTGCTTCCCACCACCACCATTTTTCCTGATATGTTTGGGAAAAGGAAGAAGGGGGAGCAAAATAATGTAAAGAGGAAATCACAGCTCACACTAGGTCCTCACCTCCGGAGGCCACGGAGAAATCCTGGTCTAACCAGAATGACACTTCTGATAATGAATGAGAAGCGAACGTTTATTTAAGGCTCTGGGCCAATCCCTTTGTGAGTATTATCTCCGAGCAGCCCCGGGGAGGTTGGCTACTAGACATAATCATATTCTTCCCAACATTCAGTAATGAGGCATCAAAGACTTAAAAAGGTTATGCAACTACCCCAATAATTCTTTTATATATTTTTGTCCTCACCCAAGGACATATATATTGATTTTAGAGAGCAGGCAAGGGAGGGAGAGAGAGAAACATTGATTTGAAAGAGAAACATTAATCCGTTGCCTCTTGTATGCACCCCGGCCAGGGACAGAACCCACAGCCTACACGTGTGCTCTGTCCTGGAATCAACCCACAACCTTTCTGTTTACAGGATGATGACCAACAAATGAAGCCACCCAGCCGGGGCTCCAACAATTCTTTCATTGTGGCCGAAAAGCTTGAGGTAATCCAGGAAGCAGACCCAGGCAGCCAGTCTCCTGCTCTCTTGCTTGTAACCATTTTACTAGTCCCCTCAGAGTGCAGACATTGGAGACTCCACCCCAGAGGCACAGCCAGGATCCGACCTGGAGAACACCTGCCGGGATGGGGCTGGATTTGGGGTGGGGGTGCATCCCACGCTTCTGAAAAAAGCCACACTTGGCGTTAGCCATTTCTACCTGTCTCTCCATGGTCTTGCCTTTGCCTCACTTCCTCTGAGAGTTTTTCATTTGAGTCTTAATGATCACACCCTCACTTTACCTTTCAAAGTTCTTAAAAAGCCATCATTTTGGTGACTGTTCAGGAGAGTCACCCTGCTTCCCTCCGTTGGCATTGAGTTGTCACGGCTGTGTATTGAGGATACACCACCCTAGAGAAGGAAGAACATTCCCAAAGGCATCCTGATGCTGGGTGTGCTCGAGGACGGTGGGCGAGGCTGCTGCACTGGGACGGGCTCAGAGAGGCCATTTGCTAGGTATGGAAGCTCAAGCTGCTTGGTCTTGCTAATTTTGGACCCGTTTTTCCTGTGAGGCCAGCGTGGGGGAAATGCTTCTAAATACTCCTCACCTTTGGCTTTCCAGTCTCAAGATCTCTACTGCCTGATTGTATTGTGTGTGGTTATTTTTTTTTCACTGATGCAACTAACTTTCCCTGATTAAGGTTGGGACTTTTTTCTTTGGTCATTTCAGACCCTTTTGGTGGAGTTCTCATATCTTTTCTTTCCCTCTGATGTTTCCTTTACTTACTCAGGTTTTATTTCAAGTTTCACTTAGTGTCTCCTTCTCCCCCTCCACCCCACCCTAATTTTTAGCTGTAGATATCAGAGAGTATCCACCACAGGCGTTGTGTTCTCATTCTGCTATGTGGTCTTAACCATGAGAACTACAACTAGGACCAAGGACAAAACACACCTCCCATACGGGTTCTTTTAATCGGAGTAACTCCAGGATGACCATGCTGTTCTCTTCCCAGCTTTGGGGGCGACCAGCTACAACATTAGCTAGCATTCACTGCTCATTTTTTATATGCTATGTCATGCCCCTGGCCCATCTTGTCTCGCTTGACACCCACCCCCCGAAAACCCAGAGCAGGAAAATTGCTGTTTTCAAGAGGAGAAAAATCAAGGCTCAGAGAAATTAAGTGCCTTGCCAAAGGGTTGCACAATTAGTAGACGGTAGCCCTGGAGTTCGAATTTGGCAATCATAGCCTCTCTGCTGCTGTGTGAATGGAAAGAGCACAGAGAGTGAGTTGGCCACATGACCTTGGTCGGGTTACATAACCTCTCTGTGTTTTAGTTTCCTCATCTGTAAAATGGGGAAAAGGAAATGACTCTTGGAGTCATTTGAAGTGCCTGTGTGCTGCTTACGTGAGGAGCTGTCCAAAACGGAGCTCTTGATTTGCAAACTGCCTCCCCCGTGGGCTCCTCCTCAGTCTTCCTCTTAACTTAATGAATGACACACACCCGTCCACGTCATCCCGAGGTTGCCTTTGATTCCCTGATTTCCTTCCATTACCATGTCGAATCCACTAAGTCTCATCGCTCTGTCTGCAAAGGGTATTCCAAATCTGATCATGTGTCACTTACCTTATTGCTACAACCCTGCTAGTCAAGGCATTTCACATCTTGCCTGGACTTGTGTCTTTTATTTTTTTTTTTAAGTTTTATTTTATTCTCTTTTGAGAGAGAGGAAGGGAAAGAGGGAGAAACATAGATGTGAGAGAGAAACACTGATCAGCTGCCTCCTGCATGTGCCCCAACCAAGGGCTTGAGCCTGCAACCTGGGCATGTGCCCTGACCGGGAATTGAACCAGCAACCTTTCGGTTACAGGACAACACTCTAACCAACCACGCCCACCGGGGCTGGACTATGGTGTCTTACTGCTTACATAAATTGTTAGTATTAATCAATATCCTATATGAGTGAAAAAACCTAACAAATAAACCTTTCTCCCTTTTATTTTTCTAAGCAATAAGTAAAGACCTTGCAATAATGGAAGCTTTACTATAGTGTCAGAGTTAGAGGTGGGGCAAGGAGGAAACAGCAAAAGTGGTGTTTTGTATGTTAGAGGAATTCTGTCTCTCATAGAATCTTGCCCTTCTCTCCCTGGGTCAGTTAATTAGAGAGCGAAAAATAAGGGGGCTTCTGCATATAAGGGGTCTTAGGATTCTTTCACCGGTGGGTATTGAGTTGGCCTTCCCTTCACCACCTGGACACGCATGAAGGTGGGTAGTGACCCTTGAGGTAGAGACATTGGGCTCTTGTGTGCTGTGAGTAGATGTTTCTAGTAGCAGTGGAGGGGACCTAACCCATAGCAAATAGGAGCAGGGATGGAGAGAGATCTGCCTGGAATGTGAAGGTGATAGACCATGCAAGAGGCCCGAAGACTCAAGAAGAATAATGGTTCAAAGAGAGAACTGCTGACGAAGGTGACAGACGCCAACCAGGACCGCCGTGTGGAGGACCCAAGCTCTCCCTGGGGGCCCGGAAATGCCTGGACCTCACCGTGTGGTGTGATAGGCTCATGCTATCATGTGGTTAGGGTCTACCTGGCCCAGCACTAACCAACAGAAATATCACAGTGCAATTGAAAAATTTTAAATAATTGCATAAAAATAAAAAGAAACGGGTGAAATTAATTTTAATAATTTAAACAAATTATTTAAATAATAATAAAACATTATTAATTTTAATAATGTTTTATCTAACCTGGTAGATCCCAGATATTGTCTGGTTGAGATGTGGGGCAAGCCTAGCGGTGTGCTGATAAAAAGAACTATCTAAAAAAGTCTCAATTTGTAGTGTTTACCAATTTTCACGGTGCAGATACTCTCCCCATCGTCCATTTCAAGCCACAGTAACGACCACGGACAGGTATTGAACACCACCATGGATCAGACGCTGTTGCGCTCTCTCCATCCCTGAGTTAGCAAAGCTTTCATTCGAATACGCCTGCTCTGGCTTTCGCTCAGAGGGTCGAGAAAGTGAGATCAAGGAAGGGGAGGGATCACGGAGGGAGAACGGGAGCAGGAAAGAAGGGCGAGCACTGTGAAGAACGAAAATAAAACTACAGCCCTCGATGCAGTCACATTCTGTTCCTGTTTAGAGCACAGCCATAGACAGGTGCCGGGGGACGGGCAGGGACATGTGAAAATGGATGGGGCTTGGACTCTGACACAGGACAGACCACGTAGGACTTGTGCTCAAAGAAGAGCCCAATCTGTCTTCCCCAGGCTGGTCCTGGTGCAGAAAGAAGGTGCACATTGGGGCAGAGGGATTTGGGGGACCTGGAGCCTGAGCCATGCCTAGCAGGATGCCCGTTGAGACTGCTGGGTCAGTGATGAAGCAGGAAGTTGAGATCTAGTTCCCAAGTTTAACCAGGACAAGCTGAGAAGTTTGAGCCAATACAGGAAGGGGAAGGGCAAGAGCTGCAGAAAGCACCAAGGAACACAGCAGAAACTAGAAAGGAGAGCCTGGAGGAATCCCCCAAGCCAATTTGCATAAAGCTGCAGGGTTTTTTTGTTTTGTTATGTTTTGTTCTTTGTTTTGGGGGTGTGATGTTCTTCAGAGAGGACATGCCTCACCTAGTTATCAGTATAGCTTAGGCAGGTGGAATTGAGTGAACAAACTGTTTCAGGTGGCACCGGGGGTGGGGCCCTAAGGGAGTTCTACCTTTAAAAAGAGAGACTGCCGACTGGACCTGCAGAAAGCTGTGAGGGGTGGTTCACGCAACATATGCCGGTGACCGAGTAAACACGGAGAAGCCCTTACAGGTTTAAGAAAACACCGTGCAGTAACCCCTGCTTGGGGCCTCCTTTGTCTAGGCACATCACTCCACGTGTGATGTAGCTTACTCCACTCTCGCTGCAAAATAGGAAGCACATTCAGAAAGACTTCCTTAGAAGGACGTTGAAAGTGACCGCCGGATAAAACTCACAGATATATCTAGATGTTCAGAAAACAGAGTGCTCTTTGGGTACGGTCGTTACAACTTCCCGCTTTCTTAGTCTGCTCGGGCTGCCATTACAAAGCGCTGCAGACTGGGTGGCTTGAAGCACAGACTTTGGAGGCTGGAAGGCCACGATTAGGAGCCAGCATGGCCAGATGCTGGTGAGGGTTCTCTTCCTGGCTTGCAGACAGCCTTCTCACCATATCCTCACTGGACAGGTAGAGGAAGAGAGAGAGACAGCTCTCAGGTGTCTCTTTTTAAGGGCACTTATTCCATCAGACCAGGGCCTCACCTTCCTGACCTTATTATTTCCCAAAGGCCTCACCTCCAAATATCATCCTGTTGGGGGTTCAACACATGAATTTTGGAGGGACACAAACATTCAGTTTGTAACACTGAATGTTTAGAGAGTTTGGTGCAGTTCAACAAACAGACAAGCCCAGATGATCTTGGCTTAAATCCCAACACTGTTGTGGTTAAGTTACTCTGAGGTTCTGGTTCCTCATGTTAAAGATGTGGTTAGTAATAACCAAGCAGGGTATGCCTCCCGGTTTAAATGAAAGGAGGCCTTTCATGTCTGTGGCAGAGAAGGTATCAAAGAAACATGCATTCCCATTCACCAATCACTTGGAAAAAAAAAAAAAAGATCTGATCAGTAGGAAACTTTCCCTTCCTAAATCAGTAGCTCTGTGCATGTTCACATCTGCTCAGATGTGCTGATTGTTTACTAGGTGCCCAGCCCAGATGTAGAGCTTTTATTTTCATTAAAAAATCAATAGTATCCCATGGAATTTAAGAACAGGCTCCACAGTAAAAGGACCAGCTGGTTTGAGATGCCAGCTCTTCCAAGTACTGAATGTGTGACCTCAGCCAAGTCAGTCCATCTCTCTAAGCCTCAGCTTCTCTCAGGTATAGAATGGGGAGAAGAGTAGAGCCCTTCTCATAGATGTGTCGTTGGGCAGTGGAGAGGCATTTCCAACAGGACAATAAGCAAATGCGAAGACTCAGGGGGTGAGCACCGTATGGCCTCTGTTGTGGGCAGCCAATCGGGACATGGACAGCTACCCCAGGGTTTCCGACACCAGCACTAGTGATTGACACATTAGGCTGATAATCCTTTGCTGTAGTCGGGGCTGTCCTATGCCTTATAGGTTGTTTAGCAGCGTCCCTGCATTTCACCCGCTAGATACCAGCAGCACCCACCCCACGTCCAGACAACCAAAAATGTCTCCAAACATTGCCAGATGACTCTGGTGGGGGGTGGGGGGAATTGCCCTCAGTTGAGAATCACTCATTTACACTAATTCCCATTTATATTCAATTAAATGTATTTTGGAAAGGGGAGGGAATGTCTTAGGTACTCAGTTTAGATTTGCTTTTAGAATGATTACTATTTAATGAAAATGATCTTTTGGGGATGAATAAAGGTTCTGCATGTGATAGTGGCTTCATGAGTATATATAATTCATCTATTTATTGCCTTTAATTGTATTTTAATAAAGTTGATTTTTTAAAAAATCGTATTGTGAACTGTGAATTTGTATATACTTACAAATTTGTATATATCCTTGACATTGCACCCGTGTTTTTTCTCACTTTTATTTAATTGTACTTTTTTATTGTTGACACCATTACAGATGCACCCCCTCCCCCACAGCCCCTGTACACGTGTTTTCAATGCACAATTTAAAATGTAATTTCATGAGTGCCAAAATCTGTCTAGAGATTTGCTTTCCATAACGGTGCGGTACTTCACGGGCATGTTTCCACAGACAGAAACATTTCTGTTGCCGCTTTGTGCCCCTGAGTTTTAGAATCTATCATCATGCCCTAAAATAACCGCCAGTGGTAAATTCAAGACAAAGAGAAGCTGCGAATATGACAAGAATGAGAGGAAAGATCAGCCCTGGAAGGAAAGGGGTTGACAAGGGAGGGGCTCGTGAGTCTGAAACCCAAACGGAATGTCACTATGTCAGTTCACACTTGCATTTGAACTAATGCTGTGCATCCGGTTTCAATGAAAAGTGCACATTTCAGGTTTGCTCATTCTTCACGTCTAAGATCAAAGCCCAGCTATCAGGAGACTTCTGTGTTTCACAGTGCCATTTTCAGTTTTCTTTAGATTCTCATTCTGTTCTCATCCTGAAAGTAGCACGCTTCAGATCGACAGCGAGCACAGTCAATGTAATTTGGCAAATGTTGGTAGAAAGACTATCCCAGGCCTGTGAGTGAGCGCGATACTGGACTCCTGACGCCAGGACCATGCAGTGTCATAGGGGAGACTGAAATAAATTTGAATAGTTATAAGATAAGATGAATCACAATAGATGTGCTCAAAATGGTGAAAACAACTGCGTTTTTGCTGGGAGGCCCAGGGAAGGCGTCTTATCATGGAAATGAAATGGGGAAAGAGACCTTAAGTGGTCATGTGGAGAGAATCACATCTGGCTTTAATGAAAACTTATAGGGATACACATTCATACGGCACTACTCCAACCGTACGGAGACTGAATCAGAATTTCCCGAGTAAAGGGATTAGGAAATCTGGACCTTCCCAAAGTTCTCCTGTGATAGTGATGATCAGTGAGGCTTTGGGAACTGCTGCTTCTACAAATCCCCTACCCAATGCTAGAATTCCCCGAGCAGTACTCCTTTAGAATGGTTTTGTGTAACCTCTTCTAGAACAGCACAAGCTCACGACCTCACAAGGCAGCCAGTCCTTCATGAAAGTGTGAATGTGTAGGGTTTGGGTCCTCTGAGATGGAGGATATTTGAGGCCAAGTAACTATCAGAAATAATCAGGAAGCAGAAGGAGATAAATCTGGAGAGGACATTTGGGGTTCCGTGATGGAGTGACTTGAATGTCACTAAAGAATTTCAACTTTTCTCTCTCTGAGATGGAGCTCCTTGATAGGATCCCGGTCACAGCTGTGTTGAAGAGCCTGCCAAGGCAGACTGGGCTGGAGGCGCAAGAGAACAGGAGTTTAATGCAGGAGCTCACGCAAGGAGTAGTAAGGACTTTGGGTCGGAAGCAGTAGGAAGAGCAAAGTGGAGGGAAGTCTGAGTTGTTGGGCAGGGCAGCCCTACGACGCTGGATGGATTGGGGGCAAGGAAGCATCAACGCTGATTCCAGGGTTGACAACATGAAACAGGACAGGGACTTTAGGATCAAGAGCAGGTTAAGAAGACAGATGGCAAATTGGGCTTTTGACATTGAAATGCATGGGTTCCAATCACCGCCTATCCCCCATCACCTGTACCAGAGCAGAGCTTAGTTACGACTCCCTTTGTGAGCTCAGAGGTGGCACACAGTGGGCCCTTGAAATGTTTAGGGAATGAAGAGCCCTGTAAGCATCCTCTCCTCTTGTGATCCTCTCTGCTTCAGTTCAGGACCTTATTGTTTCTCACTTAGATAATTGTAAGCCCTGGGTGGGGGGCTCAGTTGGTGGGAGCATTGTCCTGTACAGCAAAAAGGTTGCAGGTTCGAGTCCTGATCAGGGCACATACCTAGGTGGCAGGTTTGGTTCCTGGTCAGGGCACCTGAGAGAAGCAACTGTTTGATGTTTCTCTCTCTCTCAATGTCTCTCCCACCACCCTCTCTTCCCCTTCCTCTCTCACTAAAGTCAATGAAAACATATCCTTGGGTGAGTATTTAAAAAAATCTTCATTGTAAGCTTGAGGACCACCCCCCTGCTCATACTCCGTCTTTGTGTGGGCTAGAGCAAAGTGCCCTGAGTTTATGAGTTAGAAGAAGGGCCTTTACTTAGGTGAAGGCAGCCCTTATTTGAGGGCATGGGCGCAGAGTACACCTTCATGAGACGATCGAGCCTCCCCTCCCTGGAGGATGCAACCCCCCGCTCCAGGATGGAGGGCTCAGGGAGCTGAGTGCAGGGCTGGGGGACCCTCAGCTGGCACCCGGCCCCTGAAACGGCCTCCCAGCTGGTCTCCTTGCTCCCACCCGGTCTCCTTGCTCCCACCCTGCCATTTCTGTTTCACACAGGGTGATTTTTGTGTAAAATGTAATTATATCCCATTCTGCTTCATACCTTTCTATGTTCTCCCAGTGTCTTCAGGATAAAGTTCCATTTCCTTGTAATGGAACTCCACTCATGACAGATTTCCACCCTCTTCCCCACCACTCTCCTCCACTTCCTCCTCTCCAGCTGCAGTTGCCTTGAGTGAGAAAGGCCCAGGCTGCATTTCCCCCCCCGACCGGCAGTCGCTGTCCCTTGGCACTCCCCCGGATGGCCAGATGGCTTCTGGATTCTCTGAGGCTAACTTGACTCATCCCAAGGGAGTTCTCCTAGTCCTCACCCCAGTCGGAGCTAGCATCTGCCCTTGTGTCCTGCCCTCCCGCACGGCCACCCAGAGCCAGCACTGTCCTGGCTGTGACCTCCCCGAGGACTGAGAATATGGTCTGCTCCTCTCTTGTTCCTCAGCACTGGTATGTAGGCACGTGGTTCATGCTTGTTGAATAGACTTACAAACAAATGAATAGTACAGGTGTGCCACCCCCAACCCAAACAAACAAAAAGAAACCCCCCAACCAAAAAATCAAAGAAAGTTTTTGTTGCTTTCTAAACTTGAGGGATCGTGTCAGTTGTGAAAGCCTTATTTCACTACTTTTCTGTAGTCTTGAAAGGGGTGTACATTTAGGGGCTAATAATCTTTGGAAAGGTAATTACTTGAATGAAGTCTGAGGCTCCCATGTCAAGGATGGTTTGCTCAGGTGTGTCTGTATATTTGATCTTTGTGAGATGCTTTAAAAAGCAAAAGATTTATACAATCCAAAGAGAAACCAGAGTATGTGTGAGATGCTTTAAAAAATTACAGAGCCCTGGCTGCGTGGCTCAGTTGGCTGGAGTATCACCCCGTACACCAGAAGGTTGTCGGTTCATTTCCTGATCAGGGCACACAAGTATATTGTGGGTTCGATCCCCGGTAGGGGCACATATAGGAGGTAACTAATCGACATTTCTCTCTCACGTTGATGTTTCTCTCTCTCTCTCTCTCTCTCTCTCTCTCTCTCTCTCTCTCTCTCTCAGAATCAATGGAAACCTGTTCTCAGGTGAGTATAGAAAAATTACCCATAGATTCAGATAATATGTTGATCTCTTTAAAGCATGTCAACTTTGGAGGTGGAGGACTCTTCCCTTAAGTTAAGACAAAAATGCTTTTTTTGGTCTCTCTGATAGCGGGTTTGTGAGTTCCAGCTGCTAGGCCCTCCTGACAGTGAACTCCGAAACGCTTCCCTTGTCTATCCAAAGGTCTCGCCGGGAACTTCCACGTCAATTTATATTTCTTTTTCTACGCGAATTCCCCCTCTTCCCACAAAGAATGCGAAGAGGCTGTAAGCTGTGATAAATGAAAAAAGGAACAATTAAATGTAAACCACTTAAATTTTAACCAAAAATTACAAGTAGGCAAAATATGACAGCCTAAGCCTGAGGTGTGGGAGGCGAGAGCCGTACCTTAGCCGTGTTGGCTCCAATGTTGGCATAGTTGGCCCTCTGCATTTTGGGGGGGACAACAGCAAAATGGCAGTTCATTCTGTTGCACCGTCCTCCTGGTCTCTGAGGGGACATAGCAGTTGTCAATTGTCCTTCGTAGAAGCGACATTAACAGTGAGAGGCTGCTCGGGGCACAGGCATACACTCTGCAAATGCATTTTTTTTTATCTGTTTGGCCATCATTTACAAATATTTTTTACAATTTTCAGCATTTAGTTTTCACCATTTCTTTTTCATCTGCTCTCATTTCCAATAGCATCTTTGGCTTTTTTTTTCTTTTTTTTTTTTGCCGTGATTCTTTTAGTTAGTTTTTGAAATTAATGCATAAATCGTGATCCGTTTTAATGTCTATTTATAGCTATTAAATATTCCATGAGGACTGGACTCTACTCACTGATTTCTATTTCAATTTCCCTCTCAGCACCCTGCGTATTACACACACTTTGCTTGTGGGAATGACAATCCGGAGGTAAGTCTGGATGGACCTTGACTTTTAGTTTTGGCTTGGAGTCTATGACACAATGGTCTCGGTTCCCTTTTTTCTTTCAGACAAAAACTTGAACTTCTGAAAACCAATGTGTCCTTCAAATGCAAGGCATAATGATTATGATGAAGGTATTAATTTATATTTTAAGTCACTGATAATGTAATAGTGAATGTACTTTCCTTTTTTCATAAGCTCTCTTTTGAATCCACCTCATATTCATTTTCTATAAAACTAAGTTGCATATAAAATCTCATATTGTTGATATCAAAATATTAGTCCCTCCCTTCTCTCGTTAAACAGCTGTTGTGTGACTGATGGGGACCTCCGAGGGGCATTCTTGCCCAGAGAAGAGAGGGAATTCTGCCTTAAGCAGCTCCTCCCCGTCATCCCTTGTCACCCAGAACCGCACGAGGCTTATTACTAGGTACTCAGTAAATATTTGTCAATTTGAACTTGACATTATAAATAATTTTGTCATTTATTTCAGTGGTAAAGAGTAAGTAGTATCTGTCAATTGGTAGAATATCCTTATTTTCCAAGTTCTAAGTCTACCCTTGACGTCAAAGAAAGGAGTAACCTTCAAAGCTTAAAGTTAGAGGGTCTTACTCCTTTATTTCTACATGACCCACCATCCTATTTTCTTCTTTTCTTTTTTCACTTCGAAAACGATTTGTATGTTCCCCGCCCCCACCCCCAGCAAAATCTATAGAAGGCTTCAATGCTTAGGTTCCAGTGTTCTCCTTAAATCTCTTCTGGGATTTAAAGACACCTCAGGAGGGAGGGATAGAGGAGCTCCTACAGGAACGGATGATGATTTTTATCTTTATAAGTGGCCCACGATTCGGTTACTGGTGCACTGAGAAATTAAGAAAACAGCATTCTTTTATGACTGTCATCTCACATCACTCAAATCAGAACTGGAATGCCACAAAAACAACTCCCTGTTAGCCCAGAGAAGAAAAAAAAAAAAAAAGAAAGAAAGTAAAGGGGAAATTCAGATTAGTCACAAAGAAGTTCCCCGCCTGCCTGCAGCGTTAAAACCGAGAGAGTCCGCTCTGCTCTTTCAATTGCCTCTTATCTCTGGTCCTGGGACCTCTGTGGATTTTCTGATCGATCCGCTTCGTTTGGCGTTCCTCTCGTTCTTGGCTGGGAAGAGGACAATTTCCCCCACCAGATATCCTTTTGGCTCGGTTTTCATCTTTCCTGCATCCAGACTGTGAAGATGGAAGGGGTCCAAGCCCTGGATGAGAATGTGAGAAACACACCAGGGCGGAGATTCCAGGCAAACAAGCTCTTGCTGGTGGCCGCTGTGGTCCAGGGGCTGGGGCTGCTCCTTTGTCTCACCTACATCTGCCTGCACTTCTATGCTCCTCAGGTAAGATGCACACAGGGCGCTTTGTCTCCACCTGCTCAGGCTGATGGCCACTCCAACAGCAGCACAGGGCCCCCTGGACAAAATCTGGTAACCAGATTGTTAAGTTTTCTTTTCCTTGCCTCCCGGGGAATGTAGAGTGTGGTTAAACACCCTCCTCTGGTCTCCTTTTTCCTTCCCTTTTCTCAGTAGTGGCCGTGGTGGGGCACAGTGGAGGTAGGGCAGGGACGCTGCTTCTGCATCAGTCTCTTTTTTCTCTGCAATGCAAGAACTCTGGTGCTGTTTTATGAGCTGTCACTCTGAGGCTTCGAGTCACTGATATACCTTGGTTTACCCATTCTGCTGGTGAGTGTCTGATCAGGGAATTAATATAAAAAGGAAATAAGAACGAGCTCAATTCCACCCACCCATAGATGCTCAGGAGCACTTGCTTCTGCTTTGTAAAGAATGCTGAAGGTATCACCATTATGTTCTCTTAAATAGCTCACCTGTGCCTGTCAAAGGCAGAGATGTGTGTGTTCACGTGTGTACACACACATGGCCAAACAGTCACCCCAACCACTTAATCCGATATTGATTCTCCCAGCCTTTCTCTGCCAGTCACAACGTACAGACATCACTGTGCCTGTTTTCCACTTGGTCCAATACATTACGTGGTAGGTGATCATTTTTCTAGTATTTCCCCCGCTGAGTGAAGAGATTCCTTCCCTTTCCCCTTCTTTTTATTCGGGTCCCTTTGACATTATTTTTTCTTTTTTGCTTGTGCATACCTGCAAACATTATGAGGTCCTTAAAGGATGTTTTTGACTGCAGGCAACTCCACTGAAAATAAATGTATAGCCTGCCTGTGTTCCTTACTGGGGCTAGTCTGGTCATTCTCGTTTCCCTGGAAGGTTGCTTCAGCTTAGAAAAGAACTCTGTCCCTGGTAAAGACTAGACAATAGGAACTTTCTTTCTGATGGACATGTCAGAGGCTGGGTACCTCAAACAAGACCAGGATAGGATGAGTGGAGTTCTAGTAGATGCCTCAGCTTGCCTTTGCCTACCGGAAACGGGTTTTTCATGCAGAGAGGCTGGTGGGGAGTGCGGCTGGGCTCACTGTGCTGCAGAGAGGGCTCTTGTCCCCAAATTCCAGAAGCGTAGCTGGTGTCATGCTCCCGTCTGCAGCCCAGGGAGCACCACGTCATGCTCTTCCTGTCCTCATCCCATCATACCTTTCCTTCTCTCTCTGGTGCGGGGGTGGTGCAATGTGTCCATGGCAAGGTGCCTGAGGCACAGACCGGAATCAGGCACTTCCGAGAAGAAAACAAAGAGTGTAACCAAAAATAGAACAGCTGAGTGCGTGTAGCAGGTCTGGGAGCCCTGAGCATGCTTTTTCAAACCACCACAGTGGTACGGATTTCCTTATGCTGTGACGAAGAAAAGCCAGGACAGGTGGCCCCCCTGTGAAGGCTCAATGAGGGCTCTGGGCAGGACAGAGCAAAAGGGGCAATGGATGGTTAGACCGCTGGTGGCAGGGCTGCTGCGGACTCTCAATGCCCAGGGGCTGCTGAGAAGGAGAAGGATCCTTCCTAGCCAGTCGCCCAGCAGTTCTGTGACAGAGCCTGGAAGGAGAGCGCAGCGCCGGTTTCCAGGACGGTGGAATTCCCTGGGACAGTCTCAGATCCTGGCAAAAGAAACGGGAGAAAAGACACAGGAGGTGCTGTAGAGCTATTGGCTCAAGAAATGTGCTCCCGTGTAATCTGGATACAGAGTTTTGGGAGCACAGATGTTTGCAGTTCTTCACTTGACACTAACTTTAAATGTTTCCTTATTTCTAGCTAGACTGTTTTAGCTAACGTGATTTCTTATACTGTCCTAGAGCACAGGGCAGTGAGGTCCTAACATTTTAATCTCATGTACTCTGTTAAGGGGAAAGATGGCACAGATATACCGTGTGTATTCTCCCTGAAACTTGATCAGATGGTGGTGGCTGGAGTGTGTGTGTGTGTGTGTGCGTGTGTGTGTGTGTGAGAGAGAGAGAGAGAGAGAGAGAGAGAGACTTTAAGAGAAAAGGATGCAGAGCAGCTGTTGAAAAAGAGAGACAGGCTGGTCATCTGTCTAAACTCACTGATAGAGTAGTTAGGAATTTTGGTTGAAGGATGGGACAAAGGATGATGCAAAAACCCCTCTACTTTTACACACCACTGTTGCCGTGGTCTGACAGGGTGTGGAAGAGAGCTGAACCACTCGTCCTTCACCCAGGGAAGCTGGATTTTTTTTTTTTTAATTGCAGGAGAAAGGTAGTTGGTGAATCATCATACTTTCCCCTCATGTTTGATTTTAGCCTTATAAAAGAATTGCCAGCACAGACGGCTCTGTGAGAACAGATGAGACTGTCAACTCCGTTGGTAGTCACCCTCCCCTCACCATTCTGTGACTCCAGGTTGACTTAAGTGCAAAGCAGAAGTTCTCGCTCTGGGATGTCAGAACAAGCAAAGACAGAGCTTTCCCACTCCTGTACGGCACTTCCCTCTCTGGGCTTCAGTTTTCCTCCCGTGTAAGCAGTTGGATCAAATGACCAGAAAGATCTCTTCCAGTTTAATGTCCTTGTCCTATGAGTAGGTACTGTTCACAGTCATAGATATGAGGTTTTGAGAAATACAAAACGTAAGCAAGCAGATTTTTGTGTCTGAGCTTATGATTTCCTGGTTCTTAAAGAGGGATTGGAGGAAATTCGATTTGCACCTTTATAAGTAATTTGTACTTATTTATATGCTAGGTACATATATCTAAATAACCTATTCTGGCTTAGCAAAATACCTTATTTAGAAGGAGGAAAGAAGTGGATGCTAGAAGAATGTCTATGGTACAAATCATAAAATTGAGTGCTTCTGTCACTAAAAACAGTACACAGGGTTTGGACATTTATTGGGGCTGCTGCTTAAAGCATTAAGCTTCTGGTCTTCCCTGTCGCTTCAGCGGGGAACAACAGCAGAGAAGTAAGTCCGTGTACCAGGGCTACTGAAGCCAGGTTCTTCCAAGATCTGGATCACCCTTCCACAGCAGTATGTCGTTGTGAGTGCTTTTAGCGACAATTCTTCAGGAAGTCTCACAGGTCAAGGTTTACATTCTCATCACTTTGACTGCCGGGAAAATCAGAAGTAGAAGAACTTGGAAAGTGAGTTTACCAGTGGTGATGGTCAGAATTAGGACTTACAGCTTCTCGGTGAAGTTTCAGGCTATAACTTGGACTTCTGTTTGTATCACTTAGGGAAAAAAATGTCCTTTTCTTTTGCCTAAAACTCTTATCTCAGATTACTCAAGTGTGTTCTCATATAATCTAACACATTTTTAGAAATTATTTTTTTTAAATGACAGAAATGCAAATAAGTGATTTTCAATGCGACTGAATTTCCATTTCCTAAGCGGGCCTATGAGAATTACAGAGAGACATCTGAAGTATTGAACCGATGTGTCATTTAGTGTTTGGAGGCTCTTAAAGCAGGTACTAGTAACAACGTATAGAATCATTGGGTTTGGAGCAGACATTCGATGGAGTCTACTTACAGGCAAGAAAACAGAGTCTCAGAGAGGCCACGAGCTGGGGAGGAGGTGGCGCTTCAGCTGGTATTAGAAGGAGTAGAAAGTCTCACAGCCCAGAGGGGTGGTGGTGGTCGGGAAGGTGGTAGAGGCTTTCTAGGCAGAGCAGCAAGTTGCTCGGAAAGGTTGAAGTTGAGTGTTCCCGGGCAAAATGGCGGAGGATAAAACTGGAAAGGGTCTTGTGACTCACGCCAGGGAACACCCTTCCTTCCATTCTATGCAAAAGAAAACACAGGAAAAATTACCCAAGTCGCTGCTTTTCCAAATTTCGCTTCTCTTCTGTGGTCTACGTATTTCTATGGATAGAAAGTGAGTCTGACCTCACGCAGCACTAGAGGGCGCCACAGTAAAACTAACCATCCTCAGGTGGCTTAAAGAGCTTGGACTCCCTTTTCCTGAGCAGTTCCGATTAGAAAGCTTTTCTTGGGAAGCCAAGCGCTCGCCCTGGTCTAAGTGGATGAACACTATCAGCGGGGCCTCATATTGTTCCCCCAGTGATGATATTTTGTAAATGGAAAATGTTGATACATGTACGGACCCAAGTACTCAAGGTAGGACAGAAGAATTTGTCCTGGGCTCGTGCTGGAAAATATGACATAGGTCCCCGTACAGGGGTCTGGCAGAAATAACACCTGCTCGAGTGTCCGTTGGTAGGGTAAGAGTATGCGCGTGATAATTGATAGTTTTCATTTGAGCATTTCACCTAAAATGTCACACGGTGTGCTTGAGTGTGACCGTGTTTATGATTTTTGTCATAAGAGATTGTGTAACTTAAAAGGAGTGTTATTTCTGCCGGATTCTGTACCTGGAAACACACACAGAAGGGAGGAGGGAGTTGAGCAGAGAGGCTCTGGGTATAGATGTAGGGATATGATCTCTTGATCCCATTGCTCCAACCTCAACCCAGCCCTGCCCGGGGTCTGGTCCCCTGCCCGTCCAGTCCTCTGTGTTTAATAGCAATCACCTGTGCACCCTTCGCTCTCAGAGAACCTGTGCCCTCCACCCACGTCATGGACTCTGCATCTGTGGGAAGCGAACGTTAATGTTCTGGAGTCATTTAGGCGAAAAGAGCCACGTACAATGTTCACGAGTCTTTAGCGAATGAAAAGGTATAACTGAGTTACGCAAGCTTATTTTGCACCAGCGGTCACAGACGAAGCATATGGCGGTGTTAGCATGAATCAGATTCCCTGACATCCTATGGCTCGTGTATTTTCTTTGTAGCCACCGTACTTTTGCTGGTCAGATCTTTTTAAAGGAAGGAATTAAACACTTCTTATACACGAGCGCAGAACACCTTCTCAGAGCTCGGCGGGACTCGCTGAGTGAGGCCAGAGGAGAGCACGTGGGGGCAGAAACCAGGAGGCTCCGGTGCAGTCCAGTCTTTCACGTAAATTCCCCGAAATTCCCTGAGCGTCAGTTGAATCATTTTCGAAACTGGAATTTGGTTGATGTGAGGAGCAATTGTGGTCCAGAGCTTTGGAAATGCTGAGACGATTATGACTATTCATGGACACGCTTCCCGAAGCACATCACCACTAAGATGTTAATTCTGTAGCGTGCGTGGGGGAGCGGGCGCGCGTGGGCTTGTGTGCGCACCCCCCCCCCCGCCCAACTCAAATCTCAGAAAGTGTATCATCATATGGGTTAATTGCATGGACTCTGACTTCCTTACTGTACTTTTTAAGATAAGAAACAATCTTTGGAATAATTCCAGCATTTTTGAATATAGACTTCTAATGAAAGTCCATGCTGCTTTAGGGAACAGAGAATGAAGGGGAGAATTTATCTGGGTATAAAGTGTTACTAGGTTCACCTCCCCCACCACGTTCTTGTCTTTTCTTTTTTAAAGATTTTATTTATTTCTTTTTAGAGAGAGAGGAAAAGAGGGAGAGAGAAAGGGAGAGAAACATTGATGGGTTGTTTCTTGCACATGCCCCAACCAGGGACCTGGTCTGCAAGCCAGCCACGTGCCCTGACCAGGAATACAGATGAGAGACCCTTTTGGTTTGCAGGATGAAGCCCACGCACTGAGCCACAGCATCCAGGGCCTCCCCACATCCAATTCTCCAATGACAGGGCTGCAAAATGGGGCAGATGATTGTATCTAGGTGAAGGGTGTGGTCTGCTTCCCAATTCTGGAAACATTGGACTGTAACTGGGATATAGTCACCCCCAACCCGCGCCCCCCACCTCATGCCATTTTGCTTTCTGTGGTTTCAGTTACCCATGTTCAACTGTGGTCTAAAAATATTAAAGGAAAAATTCCGGAAAGAAATGATTCCTAAGTTTTAAATTGTGCACCTTTCTGAGTAGTGTGACGAAATCCCGGATGGCCCAGCTGGGGGTTGGGGTGCAAATCATTGTGCTGCTCAGCATTGCCGCAGCTGTGCACGCTCCCGGCCCATTAGTCACTTCCTTGCTGCCTCCGTTTTCCGGTCTACTGTTGAGTATCGCAGGGCTTGTGTTCAAGTCGCCCATATTTTACTTCATCGTGGCCCCAAAGCACAAGAGTAGGGATGCTGGCAATTCAGACGTGCCAGAGAGAAGCCGGAAAGTGCTTCCTTGCCGTGAATAGGCGTACAAGTGTAGGATAAACATAGCATGTAAAGGGTTTGGTACCACCCTGTCTGAGGTTTCAGGCATCCCCTGGGGGTCTTGGAACATATCCCCAACAGATAAGGGGGGATTACTGTAATTAATTTTGTCTTTCCAGTAGAACTTTTATTCTGAAATGCA